>NC_060124.1:351115604-351427548 GCF_021461395.2 Schistocerca americana
CTGCAAGCCAGTGTTTAAATGATATAAATAATTAAAGATTAGTTTCACATGTCGACCCTTAGCCAAGGATACTTCACTGGAATCTCCTGATTTATTTGTAGTTTGAATAATTAGCGCATGATTAGAGATTAGCTATTTTTTGCTGCTAGCTCGTAATTGTATGTATGGAATTTACTTTGTAGTTTTAGTTTCTTATTTTTGTACCATATTGTCAAGAGCAAAGTAGTTGTGGCATCCATGTGGATTTGCCATAAGTATCTCACAGTCGCTTTTGCAGCTAATCAGATATTTCTTATTTTCATTGCTATTTTAGTTTCTCATATTTTTGCTTTTCAGATTGTGTTTTGTATGTTATTGTGTAAAGTAGTGTGATAATCACGGCGTGTAAGAAGTATAACACTAAGGTGCAAAGCAAATTGAGAAATGACCGTGAGTGTAAGCGTAGCTTGTTTGCACCACCTACTAACTAACTGACAAATGTTGAAGACAATAATTTGCTAATGGTGCATAGGGACTTGGAGCGGACAGTAAATGATGTGGTAGAAATTGAAACAATCAGTAAACAGGGAACTTTTGACGATCAATCGGTCAGTACGCGAAATTGGTAGGAATGCGAAATAACAGATCAGAATCTTGCAAATACCGAAGATTCAGTTTCGCATCACTACACTTTTCTCACTTAAGTGACACTCTCTGTTTTTCAAAATAACGAATATTGCCGGTGCAAATGTACTGACGAAAAACGGAAATGAACATGTTTCAGTCACTAATGCATTGTTTTTGCAATTAATTCAAGAACTGGATCAAACAGAGAAACAAACAGAGCAACAAATGGAACAAAATCAGAAACAAATACAGCAACAACTTTAAAAGTTAGACAGTGTAAGAGGTCCAAGCAGATGTAATTTCGATGTCTTGCCCATGCGCTGCCTGCGATATGCAAGGTATAAGAGAATCTCTGACCAGAGAGCAGTGTTGACTGCAGTAGGAACTGTGTAGCTGTAGCAGTAAGTTGTTGCTAGTCTGCAGTCTGCTCTGGTCTGGTCTGGTGGATCGTGTTGGCTGGGCCGGTCGCGGTGCAGCGATGCCGGAGCCTGAGTATTATTGTATAAGGTAAAAAGCAGCCTTGTGCATATGTAGTAATATCATCTCAAGTCCCATGTAAATGTTTTAAAAATCTTGTAATAATAATCTTTCTCATAAAAAGTAAGTTTTAACAACCATTCATTTCAATTTAAAGAATTTACTAATTTCTCCCATCCATGATCATCCCGATTGTTGCAAAAGAAAAATCAGTTGCTTCGTTTCATAAATGACAAATCTATCGGCCAGCATTGCACAGGGTTGTGCCAGAAAACATTGTTGTAAGAGCAGATATATATGCGTTATCCGGCAACTTCATTGAGGTAACAATTTTTCTCTTTTTTATTCAGAATGATCTTTCAGGGCCATGACGCAGCACTGCTGACGTCCAAAATTTACCAGGCTCAATTCACAGTCAATTATTGAAAAGTTATAAGTGAGCGACAATTTAATTGAGAGGTTAGTTACATTGTATTATTACCAGGTTACGGAAATTATTTGTTGGGACGTTACACTGAATGTGAACGACATAATTATAATTTTTACTGTTGAGAAGTTTAGGAATTCTTCTGTTTTGAGGTTACACTAAATTAGAATCATATTCGTATTACTTATTTTTATTTTGTGGGGAGGTTACACTATTGTGGGGAGGTTACACTTGGCGACAACCGGCCAGGATCGTATTTCCTTTGTGAATTTCTGAAATGTAGTCATATATCTGCTCTTATTTACTTACATGTAGTTTGCATCTGGCGCAACGCATTTACTAATTTGTCACTGTTTCTTTCACAGATCATCGGCAATTTATTGCTCTTTGTTGTCATTGTGTTTGTTCCATTTTTGCTTTGTCTTTGTTTCATTTTTGTGCTTAATTTTGATTAATGAAAATGCCGCGAAAAACTGTTAACAGTACATCGCGATGTGCAGTGGGTGAAATAGCCGACTCGATTAATTTGACCGATAATACTTGCGACACTCAGTGTAATAGCGATAATCCTCCATTTACAGACAATCAGTGCGTACCGATCACTAGTAATGATTTTATTCCAGATGATGAGCAAACAAATTCAGTAGTGTCCTCTGTTAATTCAACGACAATTGATGATGCGGCACGTTCCGATACAATGAACGCTGCCCAGTTTGACACGCCTGATTTGCAAAATTTGCATAGTGAACAGATAAATTTTTCTCACGAAGGTGACCAATGTAGTCAAAATACGTCAGATTTATTTGATTCCGAGGTAGTGACCCACAGTGCACATCTGATAGGCAAACCTTTTCGAGAATCACAGAATGACCAAATGGTTACACAAAACGTGACAATTGCAGGTACGCCATCAAACAGCACAGAGAATTGAGTAGGTAATAGTGACATGGATCAAGATATGGCATTATTGCTACAACTTAATGAAAATTACAAACAACTAAATGAAAAAATGAAAAACTAGACAGCAACTCCAAACAGTCGAATGAAAAACATGACAACAATTTCAAACAACTTAGTGAACAGAACAAACAACTTAGTGAACAGATTACAGCCATTGCTGAGCAATGTCATGATACTGAAGAACAATTACGTGAGGAAATTAGGGCTTGTGCTAGGAACAGTAGTGAAGAAATTAGATCTGTGGCACAAGAACTAAGTAATACACATGCAGCCAAAACTAATTTACTTAGAGATGAAATTAGTGCAGTCACTAAACAATGCTCTGAAAACGTAACACAGTTACGCGACGAGTTTAAATTAATGTCATCAGAACTTTCACGCACACAGGATGCGAAAGCAGGCACGAAATTTGACCAACAGAACAGCCAAATTGACGAACGTTTTGATCACCACCCACAAAAGAGTGAAACGCGTTACCATAAATTTATACAGGAACAGAATAAAGTAAAGCAACAAGTCATGGAAACAATTACTGCACAGAGACAGGAAGATAAGCGTAAATTGTTTACAAAAGCAAAAACATACGTAGACAACAATATTGCTACAGTATCGGACGAAATCAAACAGTTGAACACGGAATTGCATGATGAAATCTCCGATTTTAAAACAAAAACAGACACACATACATTAGACTTTCAGACAATGACCAACAGACTTGAAACATTGGAATTAATACAGGATCCCGATGCCATTAAAGCAGACGTTAAGAAATTGAACAAAACCACACGTAAAATACAAAAACAAATTAATGCTTGTGACACTAAAAGCGACGATCATGTGAAAGCACTGACTGAAAAATATGATGAATTGGCCAGTCGTATTGATGTTATCGAAAATAATAACGACACCAAATCAGACGATACGTCACCAGTTTCGTTTAATCAAACACCCGAATTCCAAAATTTACAGCAGACAGTCAGTGAGATAGGTTCGTCCAATAATACATTACGTAGAAAATTGTCATCTTCACAGCAAGAAGTGAAAGAGATGAAAAATTTTTCAACCTTTAACACGACGCAGCATACGCCACTTTCCGAACATTTGTCAGACTCACACAGCCAGTATAATTTAGGTAATTTACAGAGAGTACGTGAGTTAGATTCCGAACAGTCACAGACAAATAGATTCTCATACAATCCTGAACCCGTTCAGACATACAGAGACGATAATTTTGATTACAAGCATTTTCTATCCGTGAGAAAATTTAAGGTATTTAAAAATGACAGAACACAGATTCACCCCTTGGATTGGATACAACAATTTGCTTTTGAATTTTCACCGGCATTGCCTGTAATGCAGAAACTAAAATTTATCTGCAGCACGTAAGAGACCTCAGGGGATTCATTACACTTCGATGAATATGTGCCGTAGCGTGCACAGGGCCCCGAGCCGTAGTAGTGCTATTCCATCTTTAGTTTTCTGCACTGCTGCCTTCTCTTCTACTGTCCTTTATATCTATCAAAACAGCTCTTCAACTATCGAACTAGCTAGGATTAAGGATGAGTAAAGAAAACCTGATATGGCAAGTTTTACCGAAAGTGACAGTTTTCTTTAGTCACTCCCGAAATGACAACTACCGGCGTAATTTTAATAACAGACAAAATTGTAATCATCAGTATGTATAACGTTTTGAGCAATCGTCAAAATTATCAGGAACCACATTTTGGTAACAATAGAGGCTTTTCCCTACAACAGCAACAAAACCAGCTGGTTAGCATACCTAACCAACAATGTAGTCTGCAAGGTCAACCAAGCTTTAATGTTTCGCCGCCTGCACGTATAGCATCGGCTCCACCAAATAGTAATGCACAGCAACAAGGAAATCAGTACGTACTGAAATCACACCATTTCAACTCATATCGCAATGCACCGTATAGAAATGACTATCATCACACACGTAAAAGTAATGAACACAATTTTCAGCGTACGTTTAATAACAGTCGGTCTTACCAGCAGCAGAATCATCCGCAACAATAGATTATCATGAATGAACCAGACAGTAGATATCATCCCGAACGTAATACGTCAGGAAGAAATAACAGAACAGTGCAAATAGTCGAAATGCCACAGCATCCTCCCGCAAATAACAGCACGTCAGAATGAATTTGACTAGGTACACTACAGGTTGCATTTTACAGCAACGCAAGCAATACTTTTGACACAGAGAATCATGTTAACGAAAATGTTGTTACTTTTGACGACATCCGAGACACACTTTTGCGTGAAAAACCAGTTATTCAAAAAACCATTTCACACCCTGTCATTGAAGTAAAGATTGGATCATCCAAATTTTCAGCAGTAATCGATTCTGGATCTCCTATGTCAGTTATAAATGAAGAAACTTTCAACGAATGTAACAAAGAGAATATCTATCCTACGTTACCATTAGGCAAAACTAAAGTAAAAAGTGCAGTATCTAGTAAAGGAGTAGATGAAAGGTTACAGACACACTTATCAATTTGTATTGCAGGTCATACGTTCCACTCAAATTTTTGGGTTGTTCCCTTATTGACAACAGACGTTATTTTAGGTACGAATTTTCTGGTACAACACGACGCAATTATTGACTTTCAAAATTCCTATTTAATGTTAAAGGACGAAAATGTGCAACTGGCTTTAGAATTTCAGCACTCTTTATCTGCAGAAGAACAAACAATTAATCGTACAGAGGTCATTTCCGCATTACATAACATAGACTGTTATTCCACATTGTTCACAGATACGTACGTACACAACTATAATACTCCAGACGAAGCCGACTATGACGTTATGCATATGATTTCTGATAAAGTTAAACAGAGCAGTGCTAATACAGACGACGAACGCACGCAACTACGCAAAATTCTTTTACAGCATACTCCAATTTTTGACAACATCCCTGGTACTATATCCGGTTTTATGTATGAATTTCAAGTTAAACAGCACGATACACTGAAAGCCAAACATTATCCCATTCCGTATATTCACAGAGAACAAGTTAAGAAAGAATTGCAAGCTATGCTTGACCAAGGAATTATTGAACCGGCAGTTAGTCTGTACATAAACCCGCTCCATATTGTTAAGAAAAAGGATGGTTCACTTCGCCTCGTACTTGATTCGCGTCACATCAATGACATTATTATCAATGAAAGAGATCGCCCTCAAACACTAGAAGAACTTCTACAGAAATTTCATGGTACTGCTATTTATTCCACGTTAGATTTGAAATCGGGATTTTGGCAAATTCAACTTCATCCGAACTGCAGAAAGTACACAGCTTTTCTCTGTTTTGGTGACTGTTTTCAATTTAGGAATTTACCGTTCGGTTTAACTATTTCTTCAGCAGCATTTATTCGCGGTTTGAATAGTATACTTCCGACAGAACTAAAAGACAGAATCACAACGTATGTAGACGACATTCTTATTGCAGAAGCTAACTGGTCTGAACACAATTTGATTCTTGAACAACTGTTACAAACTTTTTGTGCACAAGGACTCACAGTTAATCTTAGCAAATCACACTTCGATAAAACTTCCATAAAATTTCTTGGACATGTAATTTCAGCAGAAGGCATTGCGCCTGACGCGGAAAAACTTCAAGCTTTACGTGACATTACTGTACCTACGACGAAGAAACAACTACGCAGCTTTTTGGGTTTAATTAACTTTTTTCGTAAATTTATTCATTACTCTGCTTTAGACACCCCTAGATTAAGTCAATTGACGGGTAAAAACACTATTTGGACCTGAGATAGCCAAGCACAGTCTGAATTTGCTAATCTGAAACATGCTTTGTTGAACGCACCTCTTTTATCACACCCAATTCTTACTAGAAATTTTTCCATTGCCACCGACAGTTCTAACACAGCTTTAGGCGTACACATTTTTCAGGAAATTGAAGAAAATGGCACTACAGTAATTAAAAACATAGCCTTTGCGAGTCGCAATCTGTCACCTGCTGAACGCAATTATTCTGTTACAGAACTTGAAACATTATGTATTGTATGGGCATTTACGAGATTTAGGCATTTTCTTTATGAAAGACATACGACCGTTTACACGGATCATAGAGCTATCCAGTTACTACTTTCAGCAAAATTTACACACGACAGGTTAAGCAGATGGAAACTTTATTTACAGGAATTTAATTTTACAATTGTTCACATTCCCGGTACGCAAAATATTGCAGCAGACGCACTATCCCGTTCTCTCAGCAACAATCAGCAAGACATCGCAACTAAATTCTGCCAAGCAAATTTTAGCGTCATGTATATTCAACAAGTTGCATTCGAAAATTTTATTTCGGCATCATTATGAGACATAGCACAAGAGCAGAGCAAAGACAACGTGTGGAAAGAACTTAAACACCTTTGGCAAGATAGGAATAATGTTACCATCAGAAACCATTGTACTGTACGCAATAACATTCTGTTCTGCCGCTCTCACCCTGACAGCAGCAATTGGTTACTATGTATTCCTGACGAGCTTGTTAACAAATTAATTTGGTATACTCATTTAAGTTACGCACATTACGGTGCCAGAAAATGTTTTCTTATACTGTGACAGAACTGTTATTTTGCCGACATGGAGAAACGTATTCGACGAGTTTTAGCGTCATGTAAAATGTGCCAGAAAGCTAAGTCAGATACGACTTCACATATTCCTCCGTTACATCCCATTGTACCTGTTACATTGAGACACATGGCCGCTGTAGACATTTTTGGTCCGATTCCAAGAGCTAATAGAGGTTTTTGCTACATCTTTGTCGCTGTTGAACTCACTTCAAAATTTGTAACCTTCACTCCATTACGCAAAGCTACTGCTAAATCGATATCGAATGCATTTGTAAAACATTTTTTATTTCATGTAGGGCATGTATTGAAAGTAATTTCCGACATTGGACCACAGTTTCGATCTGCTATATGGACACGTATGTTACGAGCAAGAAACATTTATCCGACGTATATATCCAGGTACCGCGCTTCTTCGAACCCTTGTGAACGTCTAATGAAAGAAATTGGTAAACTATATAGAATATACTGCCATAAGAAACATATTGATTGGGACACACACATACTCTCAATCCAGGATGTAATTAACTCCATACCAAATGAATCTACTATGCTATCTCCGACTGTTATACTGAAAAATGTTGAACCACCTAACAAAATTAAAGAGTTAGTATCCTTTCCTACCTCTCGTCGACTACGACACCATGAAATAATTGACATTACACTCAACAACATCAAACGTGCCGCAGAGCGCCGAAGAAGACAGCAAAAACAGGTTTGTACACGCCGTGACTTTCACATTGGACAGAGGATATTAGTACGCACACATTATTTATCCAACAGAGGAAAGAGTAGATGTAGTAAATTTGAGCTTCTATACGCAGGTCCATATCGAATTCGCAGCATTCCTCACCCCAATGTAGTACACGTCGAAACTTTGAGAACCATAAAAAGCAAGGGCAATCGCCATGTCTCCAATATAAAACCCTTTATTGAATGAACATACTTTATGAAACTTCCTGGCAGATTAAAACTGTGTGCCCGACCGAGACTCGAACTCGGGACCTTTGCCTTTCGCGGGCAAGTGCTCTACCAACTGAGCTACCGAAGCACGACTCACGCCCGGTCCTCACAGCTTTACTTCTGCCAGTACCTCGTCTCCTACCTTCCAAACTTTACAGAAGCTCTCCTGCGAAACATGCAGAACTAGCACTCCTGACAGAAAGGATATTGCGGAGACATGGCTTAGCCACAGCCTGGCGGATGTTTCCAGAATGAGATTTTCACTCTGCAGCGGAGTGTGCGCTGATATGAAACTTCCTGGCAGATTAAAACTGTGTGCCCGACCCGAGTTCGAGTCTCGGTTGGGCACACAGTTTTAATCTGCCAGGAAGTTTCATATCAGCGCACACTCCGCTGCAGAGTGAAAATCTCATTCTGGAAACATCCCCCAGGCTGTGGCTAAGCCATGTCTCCGCAATATCCTTTCTGTCAGGAGTGCTAGTTCTGCATGTTTCGCAGGAGAGCTTCTGTAAAGTTTGGAAGGTAGGAGACGAGGTACTGGCAGAAGTAAAGCTGTGAGGACCAGGCGTGAGTCGTGCTTCGGTAGCTCAGTTGGTAGAGCACTTGCCCGCGAAAGGCAAAGGTCCCGTGTTCGAGTCTCGGTCGGGCACACAGGTTTAATCTGCCAGGAAGTTTCATATCAGCGCACACTCCGCTGCAGAGTGAAAATCTCATTCTGGAAACATACTTTATGATTTATCACACTGTAATTCCATTTCCTGACTTTTATATGACCACTTATGCAATTATATTTATATGAACACTTACTGATGATTATCATATTTTTTCTCGGCAAGTGCCCGGCAAGGTAAGCTTAGCAGGTCGGTTTTCTTGTCGTTACACATGAGACCATGCACATTTTTCCAGATAAACTTACATATTTTGTGACTAGTTATGCAATTATATCTATGTGATTACTTACTGATGATTATCATATTTTTTCTTGGCAAGTGCCCGGCAAGGTAAGGTTAGCAGGTCGCTCAGACCGTGCACATTTTCCATTTTTCGTGTATGTATGATTGTTTTCCTGTTTTGTCTGTATGCACTATGAAATGTTTAAGATGTAACAAACACCAATTGACTTTCACATTTTTCCTTGTGATATCTCAATATCTTGACTATTTTACATTTTTTTTTGCTACTAAATTATGATACACGGTGTACATTTTTTTTTTTTTTTTTTTTTTGCACTTGAAAACTGTCTATGTTTTTGACAATACGTTTTCTGTCATGGTATGCTGTATGCTTAATTATATCACTAGCAACAAGTTTTTTATTTAATGAATATATGATGTAAATGCAAGATATTAATCCTTATTCATCATTTTCAGAAAGCAATAACGTTTAAAAGAAATAAATTAAACAAACCACAGTGGATTACTATGAAATGGGAATTTCACCTTCAGAATGAACAAAAGGAAATGCAATACCATGTCATGAAGAGTAAATGGATCAGAATTATCAAGCATTAACAAGAATATACTATACACATCGTATGATAGCAGTCTTAACTAATTATTTTTCTTTCAGAATACGAGGTGATTGATGCAGGCTGTCAGACAGAACTACACATCTTAGTTTTAGTGATGAAATATGCTAGAAATAAGAAACTCTATACTATGAATAGTTGTATGAAGTAAATGGTAATATGAATAATGAATAATGAAGTGTCTTTTTTGCAGATGATAATAAATGATGATGAATAATTATATGAATAATATGCTAATATGAATAACGAAGTTTTTCTTTGCAGGTGAGGATAATGATGAAGTTTATATATTTACTGTTAGTTAAGAAATGCTATGTAGTTATTTAAGGATTTGTTGCAGTTCGTTTTGACAGTATGTCTTATGTCGCATGGTATAATGACTGAATGTTTTGGAAAGGACAGCTAGAGTACATACAAATTGAGTACACATTTCATTACCTGTTAATTCGAAGTTCACTACTTTTCAGCATAATATGCGTTTCTTCTTTGAGCTCAATAATCCATTTTGTATTTTTTCTAGGAGAAGCTATTCATGAAATTAATGTGCTATAAGCAGTTAGTCATTAAACCTGTTCTAGTACTTGCCTTTTTTTACTCATTTGTGTGTGTCATTCATGAATGTGATCACATATACTCTACTTGTTCATAACCTTGCTACAGCTGACTCATGAGGAATGATGTTATTAATACTTATTTCCAGCAATAAGTCAAAAGCAAATATATTCATGCCCCAGCAATTAATTATCGACCCCAACGCAATGCATTGCTAGCATTAAAAAAAGATATTTTACCAGTCCCAGCTATTTCCAGTATACAACCAAATAATGCTACTAGTTTAAGATGTATTTGTAGTTCTAAATATAATGCAAATTTCTCAGATGTATTGAATCCATTATATCTATGTAGTATTGGACCACAGACCTTGAGTAATAGTTACAGTGTGTTACATTTTAAATATCCCCTATGTCACTTGAAGGATGAGTTCTGAGTAATACTGAATGATGTTTTGTAATAATGCATAAATGCTATGCCAATAATTTCTGTAAATAATATTTTTGTTATGTCACTTGAATGATGAATTCTGAGTAATATTGAATGATGTTTTGTAATAATGCATAAATGCTATGCCAATAATTAACTCTCATTTTGAATGATGGCTTCTGAACAATAGTGAATAATGTTTTATAAAAGTATAGGAATACTTTGTAACTGGCCAATGAATGCCACTGTTTCTTATATTTTAAATTTGTCTTATGTCACTTACATGATATCATATATAAATACCAGTAGCTTGATGCTACACTCATTAACTCTTGTTTTGAATGATGACCTCAGAACAATGAATAAAAATGGTTTGTAACTGGCCAATGAGTGCCAATATTTTCTGTAATCAAATGACTTATCAATAATGTTCTGTAATACTCTATACATAGTACAGAAATATTTAGTAACTAGGCAATGAATGCCAACAATTACACAAATCGGTTGATAGACTAGTGTAATTCTCAATGATGACTAGCATAAGACATAATGTCCTTCACCTTCTGACCTAATTACCTGAAATTACTGCAATATCCATTTGACCTGTCCATCATGGAGCACTGTATTTGGTTTTTTGCACTAATTCTACGTTGGTGAAACAGTATAGATTGTACAAGATTGTGGTGTTGACACATCATGCTGTCCACCACCTTGAACGATGGAGATGTTATTATGGTCCCACTGTTTGGTGTACCTAATGTACTACCAAAATGATAACATTGAATATTAATACGAAATTTCAGTGTCTTGGCTACACTGATTAATACTTCAGGGAAGAGAACTTCAGATTGTCTCACTTGGTGTTGTGCTTCTGTAGATAGATATGGACTTTCAGTGCAGCTACGTGCAACCTACTGTGCTACAACCATGATGGAATCCTTCCCTTTCCTATCCTCGTTCTTGTAAAATGGTAAAAAATATATACAGTGCGTGTGCACTTTATGTCATTTGTTAATATGTTTTGTACTCACTGCGTATACATTTTGTCATTTCTTGATATGTTCTGTACTCAGTGCATGTGCACTCTATTTCATTTCATGTTTTGCACTTATATGTATATGAACATACTCTGTGACTGTAGACTTTGTTAATTAAGTAGATTATAGAAAAATTTGTTGCTCATGGCAAGTCCAATTGACTCACCATCACTGCCAAAATTTTTGCCCCCCCCAGTGGAGGGTTATGTAAGAGGTCCGAGCAGATGTAATTTCGATGTATTGTTCATGTGCTGCCTGTGATATGCAAGGTATAAGAGAATCTCTGACCAGAGAGCAGTGTTGACTGCAGTAGGAACTGTGTAGCTGTAGCAGTAGGTTGATGCTAGTCTGCAATCTGCTCTGGTCTGGTCTGGTGTATCGTGTTTGCTGGGCCGGTCGCGGTGCAGCGATGCCGGAGCCTGAGTATTATTGTATAAGGTAAAAAGCAGCCTCGCGCATATGTAGTAATGTCATATCAAGTCCCATGTAAATGTTTTAAGAATCTCGTAATAATAGTCTTTCACATAAAAAGTAACTTTTAACAACCATTCATTTCAATTTAAAAAATTTACTAATTTCTCCCATCCATGATCATCCCATTTGTTGCAAAAGAAAAATCAGTTGCTTCCTTTCATAAATGACAAATCTATCGGCCAGCATTGCACAGGGCTGTGCCAGAAAACATTATTTTAAGAGCAGATATATATATGTATATATATATATATATATATATATATATATATATATATATGCGTTATCCGGCGACTTCATTGAGGTAACAATTTTTCTCTTTTTTGTTCAGAATGATCTTTCAGGGCCATGACGCAGCACTGCTGACGTCCAAAATTTACCAGGTTAAATTCACAGTCAATTATTGAAAAGTTATAAGTGAGCGACAATTTAATTGAGAGGTTAGCTACATTGTATTATTACCAGGTTACGGAAATTTTTTGTTGGGATGTTACACTGAATGTGAACGACATAATTATAATTTTTACTGTTGAGAGGTTTAGGAATTTTTCTGTTTTGAGGTTACACTAAATTAGAAACATATTCATATCATTTATTTTTATTTTGTGTGGACGTTACACTATTGTGGGGAGGTTACAACACAACTGACGAATTTAAACAAGCAGTTGAAGAAACACGTGAAGGTTTAACCACTGAGATATACAAAATCGAATAGAAATATTAAAACTTTTCTGAAGGTGTAAAATCACAAATTTGTGAGCATTTTCAGCCTATTTTTCGCGGCATGAAGACACATTACAGAAGCATGAAGCAGCAATAAAAGAACTGCAGATCATTGTACACGAAAATCACAACACCTTGCAGGCTAAAATGTCACTGTTTTATATACCGATACTGTCGCGCAACTTGTAAAAAATAAAGAAGACTTAAAGCACACAGTAGATATGATTACGACACAACTGTAGACTCTAAAACGTGGTTCAGAAAAACACACGGAGGATATAAGCCCATTATCGAAAAAGTAGCCGCACTTTCGGATCTGTTAACAAATTTATCTACGAATGTTGATTATGATTTAAATGATACAAGACCAGTAGCCTTTACTGACACATAGGAGTACGAGGCAATTCGGAAATTTAAACAGAGTCAGAAACAAATTAATACGCAACACAAAAGAGAAATACGGGAAGTACAAGATCAGTCGGCACAGGTGATACAAGAATTATATACACTCCTGGAAATTGAAATAAGAACACCGTGAATTCATTGTCCCAGGAAGGGGAAACTTTATTGACACATTCCTGGGGTCAGATACATCACATGATCACACTGACAGAACCACAGGCACATAGACACAGGCAACAGAGCATGCACAATGTCGGCACTAGTACAGTGTATATCCACCTTTCGCAGCAATGCAGGCTGCTATTCTCCCATGGAGACGATCGTAGAGATGCTGGATGTAGTCCTGTGGAACGGCTTGCCATGCCATTTCCACCTGGCGCCTCAGTTGGACCAGCGTTCGTGCTGGACGTGCAGACCGCGTGAGACGACGCTTCATCCAGTCCCAAACATGCTCAATGGGGGACAGATCCGGAGATCTTGCTGGCCAGGGTAGTTGACTTACACCTTCTAGAGCACGTTGGGTGGCACGGGATACATGCGGACGTGCATTGTCCCGTTGGAACAGCAAGTTCCCTTGCCGGTCTAGGAATGGTAGAACGATGGGTTCGATGACGGTTTGGATGTACCGTGCACTATTCAGTGTCCCCTCGACGATCACCAGTGGTGTACGGCCAATGTAGGAGATCGCTCCCCACACCATGATGCAGGGTGTTGGCCCTGTGTGCCTCAGTCGTATGCAGTCCTGATTGTGGCGCTCACCTGCACGGCGCCAAACACGCATACGACCATCATTGGCACCAAGGCAGAAGCGACTCTCATCGCTGAAGACGACACGTCTCCATTCGTCCCTCCATTCACGCCTGTCGCGACACCACTGGAGGCGGGCTGCACGATGTTGGGGCGTGAGCGGAAGACGGCCTAACGGTGTGCGGGACCGTAGCCCAGCTTCATGGAGACGGTTGCAAATGGTCCTCGCCGATACCCCAGGAGCAACAGTGTCCCTAATTTGCTGGGAAGTGGCGGTGCGGCCCCCTACGGCACTGCGTAGGATCCTACGGTCTTGGCGTGCATCCGTGCGTCGCTGCGGTCCGGCCCCAGGTCGACGGGCACGTGCACCTTCCGCCGACCACTGGCGACAACATCGATGTACTGTGGAGACCTCACGCCCCACGTGTTGAGCAATTCGGCGGTACGTCCACCCGGCCTCCCGCATGCCCACTATACGCCCTCGCTCAAAGTCCGTCAACTGCACATACGGTTCACGTCCACGCTGTCGCGGCATGCTACCAGTGTTAAAGACTGCGATGGAGCTCCGTATGCCACGGCAAACTGGCTGACACTGACGGCGGCGGTGCACAAATGCTGCGCAGCTAGCGCCATTCGACGGCCAACACCGCGGTTCCTGGTGTGTCCGCTGTGCCGTGCGTGTGATCATTGCTTGTACAGCCCTCTCGCAGTGTCCGGAGCAAGTATGGTGGGTCTGACACACCGGTGTCAATGTGTTCTTTTTTCCATTTCCAGGAGTGTATTTCAGAGGATACTCGGGCCCCGACACTGGAAGATGGATTGAGAAATACGGAAAAGTCACACAGTAATATTATATGGTATTTCCGAGATTTTGATAGGAGTTGGTAGGGTGCACTGGGGCTTGAGATGAAACCGCCGACACGATGCAATAATGACCGATTTGCGGCTCGGTGATACGATGACTTTGACTATAAGCTCTTCATCACAACGCGTAAATCTAAAATATGGAAGAATTCTAGTAATGACATACATCCACAAGCTTCACTTCATCAATTTTCTCATTGTTTTCCTCCTGGTTGTAGACTTTAGACAACGAATCTGCTGTAAGAATGCGATCGCTTACTCGTGTCTGTCACGTTGAAGGAAACTTTACCTTGACTTTCTTTCTGCATATTGATCTCAGGCTACACAAGATCGAGTAAAACACACTATTATATTGATGAAGCATTTCGAATAGTCTGAATGTTTCAGCCCTGTAAAATATTTTGAAGATATGTTACACAAGAATCAGTATTTGTCAAACCCGTACAGCCCCTCGGAGCTTATTCGCATAGGCTTAATTAAATTACCTAAACACTTAAGCCATATTAGCTTGGCTGGACGTTGTACAGCTTTTCAGGGACTTTTGCAAGAACTGGAACTCGACACGGACGATTGCATGTTGGGAAAACAGGAAAAAAACAATAACAGGTCACATCCATCACAATTTTGTTTCGACAGAAACTATAACCGAACAAGACAAGTCTACTGTTATAACGCCTATCGTGTCCGCCCTCCAGTAGCTAAGTGGTCAGCGGGACAGAATGTCAATCCTAAGGGCCCGAGTTAGATTCCTGGCTGGGTCGGAGATTTTCTTGGTGTTGTGTTGTCCTAATTATCATCATCTCATCCCCATTGACACGCAAGTCACCGAAGTGTAGTCAAATCGAAAGACTTGCACCTAGAGAACAGTGCCCTAGTCATATGACATTTACATTTTAACGCAAATCGTGACCAAATCAGACACCACCCGTTAGACAACTATTGGCAGAATGACAATAATTACGAAGAAAGATCACATTTCTGTGGTAATGACTATGACAAAGAGAACCATAGGAGTAAAGAACATGGGAACCAGAATAATTATTATCAAAGGAGATAAAATGACTTCAGATGCAACAGTCCACCTCATAATTACGATTCCGGGAGGATCTCTCCGCCACTTAATCGACAAGAAATAAATCACATAAACTACCGACAAGACGACAGACGCTATAGTCATGAGAACAGACCTGAATTTAATCAGAACTGGCGTGATTCAAATATTGCAGCGTCCTCCCTACAAGTTGAAACTGTAGAAATTAGACTTCCAAATCACAGTATTGACGCGTGACAATAAAGAGATAATAGAGAGTGACTCCCAACGCAGATGGCCATAAAACATACTGATGAAGCTGACGACGTAGCTGCCATGACTATAAATTATGTGAAAAAGGAAGACGATACGGACAGTTTATTGCAGAAACTTGACATGAAACAGAACAATACTGCATATCCTGTAATTCACATCACAAATAAAATTTACGGCATTACTCGACTCCGGCCGTCATATTTCGCTCATTAGTGAAATAGTTTTCAGTAAATTCTACAGATCGAATGATTGCCCACACTTCCTTTACGCAAGATTAAATTACAAGATGTAAGTTTTTGGAAACGGTGTAAATATAGGCCAAGAAACTCTTAGAATTCTTTTGTCAAAACCACAGGTTTGTTATGAATTTTCTTATTGTTCCAATATTGTCGACGGAGATTATATTAGGTGTATATTTTTTTGAATGAGTATAAAACAATTTTAAACTTTCACAACGCTGAAATAAGTTTAGAGAAAGAAGGTAAGTCAAAAGCTTTGAAATTTGAAGATTGGCTTCCAAACCATGACGAGGAGATCAATCTGCTTTATCTTCTGTCAGATCACAGTTTGGAACTTTCTACGTAATTTAACACGAATAATCTCTTTGCAAGTACTGACAGGGATGATATTGATGATGTATTCGATACTAACGTTTGAACTCAGAAAAAATTCAAACAATGAAGAACTGTAATGTCATTGAGAGCCAGGAAATTTTTGACATCTTACAATCACATTCCACATTTTTCACTCACAAAACAGGAACAATTAAAGGATTTCAGTACAAATTTCGTGTTCGTGGGCATACAGTATTTTCCGTTAGACCAAACGTAATTTCGACACATTATAGGGACCGTATTAGAACGAAAATATAATCTATGCTTAATGAGGGCATTATTTAACCAGTGGTTGTTGAGAGGAAAAATAGATCGATCAGGCTTGGCTTAGTTTCCAGACAAATAAATACTATAATCATTTTTGAAACAGACAGTTTGCAAACGTTGGAAGAACTTCTGCAAATTTTCAATGGCGTAAGAGTATTGTCTTCTATTGATCTCAGATCCAGCTTTTATCAAATTGAACTTCATCCAGAATGTAGCAAATATACGGCTTTTCTGTGTTTCAGCGTTGCTTATCATTTTCGGAAACTTCCTTTTTGCTGCAACATTTCTTCGGCAGCATTCATTCGTGGACTAAATTCCACATTACCCGAGTTTTTAAAACGACACATCCCCTCGTATGTCGAAGATAATTTAATAGCAGAATCCTCTTGGGAACAACATAACCGTATCCTCAACTGTTTGTTACGTAATTTTGCTGAATCTGGAATTACAGTTAACTTGGAAAAATCTGAATTCGGTAGGGCAAAGGTCAAGTTTTCGGCTCACATTATTTCTTCTGAGGGAATACAGCTGGATCCTGGAAAGTTGGAAACAATAAGAGGTGTACCCATTCCATCCACAAAAAGACAATTTCGCAGTTTTCTATGTCTGGTGGATTTCTATCGTCGTTTCCTGAATATCCAAATTCTAGTAACTCCAGAACTTAGTTCTCTCACTGGAAAAAAAACCACTATTTGAAGCAGGGACGAACAGTAACAGTTGCAATTTGATTCTTTGAAAGAAGTGCTACTTAATGCGCAAATCTTAGCTCACCCAGATCTGTCACAGGATTCTGAATTAGCACGGATTCTTCCAAAGTTGGTATTGGTGCCCATTTATTTCAAGAAGCTATAGAAAATGACATTACTGTTCAGAATACCATCGCTTTCGCTTGCCACGTGCTAACAAAATCTGAGAAAAATTATTCCGTAACTGAATTCAAAATTAAATCATGACAGATTGAAACGACGTGCATTATAACTGCATGAATGGTCTACATTTCTGTCACGGAAAACATTGTAGCGGACGCACTTTCACGTGCACCGGCTAGCCTCGAGGAAAACAACACAGAAGCTAACCTTGAGAAAAATTTCAGTATTCCTTACATTCAAAAAGAAGCTTTTGAAAACTTCGTCACTGCATTTTTAAAGTACATTGTTCATGAGCAAGACAAGGATCCGATTTGAAAAGATATTAAAAGTAAATGGCATGAAAAGACACACACACAGATTCGTCGTTATTACCTGGTTAGAAACTACATACTCTTCAAACGTTGCACTGTTGAGCAATGGGTACTTCGTATTCCTGACGATTTTGTTAATAAGCTCATCTGGTACATTTATTTCAGCTACGCACATTTTGGTCCACAAAAATCTTATCATATTTTTCGGACGACTTATTTTAACGACATCGAAAAGCTAATTAGGAGAGATTTTGTCTATTTGTAAACTTTGTCGAAAATCTAAACCGTCTACCACCTCACATCGTGTTCCGTTGTTTCCTATTATTCCTACTGGATTAAAAAAAATAGCTTCTGCTGATCTTCTGGGATCCCTTGTTAAAACACTGAATGGACTTTCGTACGTCCTCATCGCTATTGAACTTACTTCAAAATTTCTTTCTTACACACTGTTACGCAAAGCCGCTGGACGTTCAGTATCCAACGCCTTTGTCAAAAATTTCTCACGTGAAGTTGGACACAATGACAAGGCCATTTCATATAACGGACCACAATTCCGATCTCCTATTTGGTCACGCATGCTTCGGAATCGTAAAATCAAACCTGTCTGTATGTCATTGTACTCACCACATTGTAACCCGTCTGAACGGATTGTGAAGGAAATCAATAAGCTTTGCAGACATTATTGTCACAGGAAGCATCAGCAATGGGACAGATACTTACACTTATTTCAAAACGTATTGAATGAAATGCCTCATGGCTCCACTGTTTTACCACCTATTCATGTACTGAAGAATCAGCAACCACCGAACAGAATCAGAGAGCTTATACCTTTTACAAGTACACTTGAACTTCGACATAAAGACATAATTGATTTGGCTATTAAAAATAAAAAATTCTGCTGCAAACAGAAGGACAAAATTAAATAGTAACACAAATGCAAAGAAATTACACATTGGTCAAAAGTTCTCATTAAAGCCCAATCATTGTCACATAAGAAGAAACATTTGAGTCAAAAATTGTTTCTGATTTACAATGGACGTATACTACAAGATAATTGTGTTGAAGTTGAAACTCTGCTTACTTAGGAAAGTAAAGGATTACACCAAATTTCACATGTAAAACCGTTTATTGAGAAATAATGTGCTGACTGACTTAGTCTTTGCTACAGACTTTTTTCTCTTCAAGTTACTATTACGCGTTGTCACATTTAGAATCTGTTAGCATGCAGCGATATTTTGAAGTCAACTATCCAGTCAAAACCTTACGAACATATTAAGACAGTAATTTTACGAGTACGCTTTTATAGACAACAGACGGCACAGTCTTATTGTGAGTATATTTTCGCTTGTCAGTTGAACAATTACGTCACAACTATAATGCTCACATTCTTGGAACGTATACTCCTAATGAGGTTTTACTGCAACATTTAGGTTTACCTGAAATGACATTTTTAATGGAAGTACTTTCTTAGAGGTCACAGATGACACAGTATTTTGTTTGTTTGACAGCTACACGATTATACTACGACGCTACTTATGAGTGACCAAATTTTCATTATTGCTTTTACGATGTATCTGTTTTATGTTTGCACAGTCTCATATCAATACGTTACAATACAGTACTTTTAAGGTCGTGGCAATTAACGTAATAACTAACACATTTATACACATAGCACTTTACTTTTGTATATGACAAGCTAAGTACATTAAGTTTTGGAGAACATTGCCTATGAAAGACGATAACTACGACACTTGGCATATATTTACCGTTAAGCAATGACATATTTTTTCTTACAGCAAGAAGTACAGTTTAGCACTACATGACACGCATTTGAGTGATTACGTTTCATACTTGGAGCATTATTAGAAATATTTTTGAACAACATTGATGCAGAAAAGGTTTTTGGTGCTACATTTCATTCCACAGTTTTAATCTGTAAGATCTGAGGTATAATTACATTATCCCTCCAGGCGATATACCTACTTTGTGTACCATGCATGTGGCAAGTGCAAGGAGCCCTAGCTACTATGGTATTTGCTTGTACAGTTTTATACATCGGTACCATATTTCTCTAACACAGAATTACAAAGATATCTGATCATTTAACAGAGAGAAATAAACATTTGTACTATGTCTCTGCTAATTACACAGCTGGATTATTTTTCATTAATGATATTTTACTTTGTCTGCATTTTGTGAACTATTCACATATAGTTTCGGAACCATTGTGATACTGCGAGAACTTTGAGTGATGTATATCGTATGTGATTACAATTTTTGCAACACATTTGAGATAGGTAACACTATTGGAACAACAGAGAGCATTTTTAGAGGTTTTGAGAGTATTGAAGGAAGCTACGACGATTTTGAGATTTGCTTGATGTGTTATCGTGATATTATTACGACGAAGATAAGTATTATGACGTCGAGATATGGTTATGATCAATATGAGAAGTGAGTACAGATGTGAATTTGAGTATTGGCGATAATTTTTGCACACAATTATTGTTGACACGTCGTTTCTACACACTTCTCACGTAATTTTGCAACCTGTGAACTTTCTTTTTGTATGACACTGTCATTTTAGCTGAACTGTTACCATAAATAATTTGGTCATGAGCGCATATGACCTTGACGTAATGCTCTGCTGTGTTGCACTGCAAGGTAGCCTCATTGAAATACGACCATTGTTGTGGTGCCTTTCAACTTTACTGGTGCCGCTTAAGGCGCTTTGAAGCTCGCCACACTCCAGCAAGCACTCTCATCGCTGTAGAAAAGGGAGGGTGTTTACTTCGCTATTGACATTCCTTTGAAGAACACACCACAAACACGACATATACTGATACTCGTAAACATATGATTTCACTTTGGAGTTTGAACGTTGTGCTACTTACTGAAATGCTTATGAATTGATGAGAAATATTCTTACCTTTACACACGTGATTATGACAAGTGTCTTTCTATGAGAGTTGAGAGATTTTCTACTGACTTATGAAATGCCACATGGCTACTAAATGATGTCTTTATTTCATGTGAACACCTTCTGTCAACAGATCCATTAAATAACAATGATCCAAATTCTTAAAAAATACACTTGGAAAGGAAAGAACAATACGAAGGAGAAGGGCCTAGTGACAGGAACTGCATAAATAATTTTCTTCTCATGAACTTGGTAATTTTTTTGGTAGAATAAATTGTTGTAGAGCACCATTTTGTATTAAGGTATGACATACACTGATTGCGTTTCACATGAGATAGTGCAGATGTTCTTTGTGCTGGCACTTTGCGTAGTTTCGATGATCACAGATGCACATATGCTATTGTAAGCTTACACATATAGTACACTTATCTGCATTGCTGTCTTTACTGTAGTATTTTTTCTGCCTGTGCTTTGACATGGTCAGGTATAAGTTATTGAATTTGCTGCTACCACTTCTCAAGCAATATCCTACTGAATTTTACTTTGTATTATCATGCTGAGCCATTTGTCCTACTGATTTATTTTTCTTGTTTGCTGTGTATTACCTTATATCAGTTGTAATGTTGCATTTGCTTTGCTAATTTAGATATGCCGCTGTTTGCATTGCCAATTTGCGTTTTTGTCATTGATGTTCATGGTTTTTGTGTGCAGCTATGTTGCCTCGTTCTCTAGTTTATGTATATGAGCTCTGCAGATTTATATTACTTTAAGAGGGGTATGCTGCATTAAAAATGAGTTGAGATGAGTTTCGAAAAAAAGCACTGAGAAGGTGTAGGGAAAAGCTCCTGCCAAAGAGTATTGTATAGTGAGAAACAGTTATGTTGAAAGAGGAAATGAACATGGTAGGGTATAATATCTAGAGGTTTTGGTAGGATTTTCTAGGAAACGAAAGATGAGGTAAGGAAAAAATGGATTTAAAACCACTGATTGAAAGTATACATACAGATAGCATGCTTAGGTAGAATTTTTGTGGAAACAAATGTTGAAGTACGAGACTTCTGCGAGAATTAAATGAAGTTTTGGTTGGAAATGAAGTAGTTTTGGCTGAAAGTAAAGGAGGTATGAGCATGAAATATATAAGGTATAAAATGCACACCACAAGTACCGCAGTATCAATTGCTGCACTTACATATTGACACATTTACACTTGAAAACAGACCCTGTCCCTTCCTATGTGTTATTCTGATATGTTTGGGTGACCGTTAAGTCTCTGTGTTCTTCCTATCTCTTTGGGTTTACCTGATAAGTGTTGCAACTTTCTTCCTTATAAAACTAAATTGTACGAAGTTGCGTCCATTATGATGAGGAATACTATTATCCTCAAACCTAATCTCTGTTTTTGTTCATGTTCTTTAATTTAGATATATGTTCAGACACTATTTATTCTGCTCTGTTTATTTTTTTCTTAGTATTCGTGCGTGAAGTTAATGTTTCTACTGATTTTCTCATTTTTAATTTATTTACTCATAATTCCTGTTATACAAATGTATATGCTTATTTCTATTCCTTTTATAAAGCCTGTATAATTACAACTGTTTATTGTATTATCATAATCTTTACTATAATGATGTTTTCTTTACATTTCTAATTGTATTCTTATGCTGCAAAATTGCAATTTTATAGACACTAGTTCTTTAAATTAGTTAATAGTATGGATTCCTTTTACTTATCTCATTTGTCTGTTGGTCATACTAAATGTATGAAATCTCAGAGACTATATGACTGTGTAAGTGCTTGCATGTGTGTTGGTATTTCTGCAAGGGACTGGTTAAAAGTATTGCTGATTGTAAGAGCATTGCCAAAAAAAAGTATTTATGAATGTACAAGTGGTGGCCCAGAGACTAGTAATATGTATCAATACTGACTACAAAATGGAGGTTCATGGATTTGCTATATTATCAAGACTCTTCAACTGTGAACGCACACCCACACAGTCAGAACAGATGGCTGCTGGTCATCTCTATAGACATCAGTGGGTCTGTACCTTTGGTGGCCCACTACTGTTGTAATCACTAAGACTGTAGTGTCTGCTCTGTGGTGATCCACAAATACTACCTATATTCCTCAAGATTTCCATTGATACTACATTGGGGCTCCTCTGTGGTGACCCACCAATTCTACCAACATTTTTCAAGACTTCGACTGATCCTGCTGTGGATCTGTTCTGTTGTGGCCCATTACCAATCTTACAATAGCAACTGAAATCTTTATGTCAAGAGTCAGCACTGTGTTTCTGTGGGGAGGACAACTATACTCCTTCAAGACTGGATGTTTTCCACCACTTAAGTGTGTATTTTCGTATACTACTAAGCCTTTGCGCGTAAAACAGGCGTAGACTTCTCTTCTGATGTATTATTAGGACTGTCTTTAGCGACTGTGGGGAGCGTTTTTGGTTTATTGACCAACAACGTATTACTTAACCTTTGTGTGCATCTCCTCTATTTGATATTGTTAATATTAAAATTTTAACAACTTTCTCTTGGCCACTGCCCAAAACACTTTGTCAAACACTTTGTCAAATCTTTTGATGGGAGCAGGGGTCTATGTAAGCAGCCTGTTTCTATATATAGACTGTGATAATAACACTGACAGCGCTCTGCGCTCTCGGCAAGAGATTCTGTAGTTGGATGGACTACCAGTTAGCGAGTGGATAGAGAAGTGCGTGGACATGTATTTTCTTAGTGGCGACCGTGTTGGTAGGACATGCATTGTAAAGTAGGATGCAAGGAAATGTATGGAGACGAATGTTTCATTGGTAATGTATGGGCAGTATTTAAGGAGCCTGTTTGTATGTTGACAGCGCTATAGCCTAATTAATATCACTGACAGCGCTCTGTGCCCTCGGCAGGAGATTCTGTGGTTGGATGGACTAGCAGTTAGCGAGTGGATGGAGAAGTGTGTGGACATGTTATTTCTTGCTGGAGGCTGTGTGTTGGTATGATACGCATGCCTGATGACATATGTTTGATTGCTTACGTTTGGCCAGTGGAATTATTGACAGCCATATAATTTTTGGAACTGGATGTTACATGATTAAGGTAAAATTTTTTAAATACATCGTTTACTCTTCAACAAAATCCTTCTCTTGCTAACTATATGCCTTCTAGTTGTTAGAGTCTACAGTGCTTACAATCCTTTTATTTCGTTGGTTGTAGTTTCTGGTTGCTGTAGTTGTTGTAGTTGTTGTTATGAATACTTTCTGTGAGGTAAGCGACTTATAAAATAAAAATGGGGTTTCCACTATCGAGATTCGTGACTGAAACGAGTTTAGGCAATTAACAGAGTAGGAAGTAGTTTCGTATTTCTTTAATTTAATAGTTAGGATTTCTTGCAATTCAGCGCCATTTCCTTGTGTTAATTATTGCAAGTCATGTTGTCACTGTATAGCAGTCAGATTGCGTTGGTCTTGTATATTGTGGGTAATAAATGAATTGTTTGAGGGGTCTCTGTCAGACAAAATTCTATAGGACAGTATTTAAAAGATAAAAAAATTAAAGACTTAGTTCAACCTCTGGACCCACTTGTGTTTCTTGATGATAAATTTGCTAACAGTTGTGAGAATCTGTGCTGCACCAATCACAGTTTCTAGTCTGTAGAGATGAAACTGCAATAGTATGTCTACAGTTCTACTGGACCATACAGTTCACATTCGTTATGTAACGTGCCCCAGATCAGTACCCTACCCGTAATATCACAAGCCTACACTCCTTGTCAGCAAGGTCACCTTCCTTATCAATAATGTCATCATCATCATTACTAGCCACTGCCTCCTTCCTACACCTTTATCCTTTCTCCATTCACCATTCTCCCTTAACAGGAATCTCAGTGTAGGATTAAGATGAAGAACAATTTACTTGAATAGCATAAAAATGGCACCCAATTCGAAGATATGCAGTATTTCTGTTAAAAAATGTAATATTCCCTTCAATCAACCTCACAATCAAAGATGTTTAAATAAAAAGCATCATTTTCAAAGACATTTGCCTCCCACCTGCTACACATACGTTCATAGGCACATGATCAAGAGCACGCACACACACACACACACACACACACACTGCATAATGTTCCACCTCTGCAAATACTGTGCTGTCTCATCATTAAATTTCATGTCATATGTATGCACAAAATATTTTCACATCTGCCTCATGAACACCTTTGAGATTTGTACAGCGTAGTATAATTCCTCTACATGTCTCTGTACGTCTCTGTAATGCTTACTTGAAAGAGTGAATAAAGTCTTAATGTCTACATGGGTGGTGTTTTAGGTCATGTTGAAAGGAGGATGCCCCATTACTGTGATCCTGCAGCTGTGTTTAGGCATGAGGAAACTGAAATTTTGATCTTAGACGCAACAAGGCAATGAAATAAAAATAACTGTGTCAAGTGAAATTGGTGTCAGATTGAGACTTGAACCCGGTTCACTTATTACCAACTCTGGCCTTAACTGCTTCGACTATCCGATGATGCTTCACGTCTAACGCAAATTCCCAAGTAAGCCCTAGCTGGCCTGCTATGAGACCCAATGCATATCAACTCGCTTTTGTTATATCTACCTCTCTTGAATGAAGCATTAGCAATGTATTATAGAGGATGTGAGAAGCAAAATACTGAAATATAAGCTACTCTAAATCATAATTTACTATTAAAACTGTGCATATAATGTTATAACTTCCATTATATTTTTCATATTTTCGTACATTGTTTTTCCATTTAATAATTTTACGTTTTCATACTATATTCTTACATTCATTGTTTTTACTTTTTTATACAATGTTTCTGTACTCACTTTTATCATTTCAGCATAGCCTCTTACATACAATCTGGCTACGACAAGGGACATTGACAGTTAATATTATAAGAAGTTTGTACATTTTCACTATGTGAGTAATCCTGCATCTGTCACACTGTTCCTCCAAATACACTATTATTCAACAATTTGAAAAGGTTGTTCTCACAATCATTACTCACATTCACGCTTTTGGTCTCAATGTATGGCTTTGTACAGGGAGCTTTATTCTTAATGATAAAATTCGATGAATTTCTTTCGAAATAAATTTAAGTTGTAAAAATTGTTTGAGATTTCTGCAGCGAATAACATAGTTTTTCTTATCACACATCAAAATAATTTCTTTGGTTTTCTATTATCACATGATGGCAATATTTTTTTTTACAGATATACAATGAAATCAGAAGGAAAATTGTGAACACCGTTTGGACATTCATGATCCACTTCTAAAATGTGCCGTTTGTCAGAATCGAGAAGTAGGTTCTCCAAAGTCGTCTCGACACTCTCTGGAGAAGAGCATACAGAGTTGGACGCCGAAAGATACTGCAAGATCACCCAGCTGTAAAGGGCACTCACATCAAGCTAAAAGATGCAAGACTCTTCAATTTTGTGATCATAATGGATCATGAATCCGTCGTTGCCAAAGGAATGTCGGCCATAACAACACATAATTTCCCCTCTAATGCCTCTTTCACCAAATTACAGTTCTTTGATATCAGTTGAAGTAGCAATTGTGCTTTAATAATTTTCAGCAATCATCGCGCATCATGCCAGGGGAAGTAAGTTAGTTGGCTGGATGCAGTTTATACGTCTTAACTCGTTGACCAGGAATGTTTTTGATCACGCCAGTAAGGAGTAGCACATTAATTTTTACGTATAAATCGTAATAGTGAACGTATGGTTTACATTTGACTTCATTATACACATGTAAAGATCTTTGGTACTCTACTTCTGTTATTCTTACAAGTGTTAATAAAGTTTTAAGCCTATAAATTGAAGGTTGGAGATCTTTAAATAGAATCTATTTATTTTTTACATATTCATACGGAATAATTCTCATCTGATTAAATCATCAGAAAAATATTTTTCATTCTCTGAATCTGAGTTCAGTAAGATGAACACATTTAGAGATCACCTCAAGAAATTTTGCAAATTAATAAATGTTAAATTTGTATTTAAATACTGCTCCCAGTGAAATACTGTAATGCCTGTCATACAAGATCTATATAGCTCCATGTTAGATGACAAACAAGAAATGCAACCTGGATTTAATATAACTTTTTCCTCTCCATTTGATGTCTTTTGCTCACAAAGGCTAATGATCAACATATGCCCTTTGTAATTGATGAGACAGTGGAATATGATGGAAACCGTGTAGTGATGCACCAGTAAATGCTGCGGTAAGTGAGATGTGCTATGGCTCAGTACAGAGTGGTGAAATGATCTCTACGTTTACTATCATCTTCCATAAATGGTTCCAGGCAAATATGGCAGATGTCTGCCAAGAAGATTGTTAATTCTACTTCAGGTCTTATGTCTGGCTTCTTATTTTGCAATAAAAAGCCATTCGCATATTCAGCGACTGCATACAGCTATTCAGTGGACGAGTCCATGTACTAGGGACCTCTGCAAAATCTGAAATCTGAATATTCCTCAGTGTTGACATCGTGTATGTAGTACAGTGTGCTGAAAAATGCATGTGTAGATGTACAGTATATATGAACCTGGTTCGAATGTGAATCAGAGTTACCACCTCCAACACACATTCTGTAATAGCGCAGATCACATATGACGGCTTCAGTTTACTGGCGACATCGCGATATTTAATACATACGTTATTGCCAATAAGTATGACTAGTATGTTGAGTAGTTCAAAATCTGCGCAACCTATTAAGTGTACACCTAATTTTCCCTGGAATGAAAATAGCAGACAAGGATTTCAGATACTGCCATGGACTCACAATGATAAACAGTTCTATAATGTGCTAACCTCGAAAGGTTCCTTGTGAATTATGTGTGACGTATAACTGTATTTCCAACTTGAAACATTAGTAAATTTACATGTCTATCATGGTGGTGCATTGTGATATGTAACAGTTACACCCAAAACTCTGCTGATGTATCTTGTCAATCACTGCCAGCCATTCGTAAACCGAATATTGAGTGCTCTGGACGTTTACACAGATGTTTTCTATCTGTTTTTCAAAAATATGAAATTCCTCTGAAGGGAACGGTATGTAGGAAAAATTCAGTTTCTTTATATTTTGCCAATATTTAGACAGAATACAATCGTTATAGAACTGACCACTTGAATGAAGCATTATTCTTTGACTTAAAGTTTGTTACTGCACGTTTGTCTGCAATCAATTCGGCTGCTTTATGTGCTCCTGCATGAAAATCCCCTAACTTCATTTACATTAACATGGAATTAATCTGTTCCTTTCGGTGCATAGACAGAATACCTCTATTGAGAAGTCTAAAGTTTCTTTAAACCTACAACCACCAAGAATAAGTAAAAAGTACTGTAATTTTTTGATTTATTAAATAAGCAACAAATATCCTTCTTTGTTTATTTACCTTTCTCTATTTGCTTTCATCTGTGACAGTATCTTGTGTCACATTTCTAAACTCGTATTGGTATCTGATCAATATATAAATCTTATCTTGATACTGAAATGCGCAAATCTCAGTGCCGGGTGACAGAAATGTTATAAAATTAAATTTTAAACGAAAGTATGTGGAATATACGTCACATGATGCGTAATCCAGTAATCAGTAAATTAAACAATTCGCCTGCGAGAAAGCAATATGTTATAAATGAAATTTACGTATGATGTTTGACTACAACTGAAAATGATTTAGATAAAAATTATGGCACTGAATATTGTTAATCTGTATTTTAGTCTTGCATACAATCACTGTACCCGAACTGGAATTCTAATAACACAGAAAATGAACAAAAAATATACCTCATATGATTTTATAATAAAACAGCTTGAAAATTCACAAGATACCATTTTACTGAAATCTTCTACTGGAATTAATTATCCTAAATTGTACGCTATTTTCAGAAATGCGTTCTGACAATCATTGTGCCTTACAATGGGCATGAATTTTAATGGTAATTAAATTCATTGTCCGACCTCGGCACAGAATGCACATCTGTTCTGCAACATGTTACTATTAGGAATACTGATCTGACTGTCCAAATTTCTTTTGCTGAACTTGCCATGTGCAATGCAAGGCGCTATCGTACTATTTTTCAATAAGTGCTTCTGCAGCACAGAACTCCTGATGTGCAATGCGAATACAGAAAAATATTGGTAAGGGTAAAGACTGAAAAAGGAGGAACTGATCTTCATGACTGTTAAATGCGTACAATGATTCCAAGTATAACTATGCTTCATTGACAACAATACACCCTTTCATAAAATTCTCACAATTGACAAGTTGGAAAAAAATCTTTCACAATAATCTTCCTGTGTACAGTTACATCAATGTATTGTGTCACAAAATTTCTACACCAGACTTTAATCATACCCAATGTTCTTACAATAAGAAACTGCACAATTACAAATATAAAAGTAACTGGATTACTTTACACTTTGGCTTACATAATTTCCCCAGTAACACAATCCCACTAACTCAGTATTTGTCATCATAAAGGTATTGCAAAATTCTTTCTAAATACAGCTGCGTCCAGTGCACAGCAAGCCAACTTCCATACTTTTTCAACCAAGTACATTGCCACATCATCTAACACACATTTACTGCTACAGTCTTTGAAAGAAGTAACCTCTCTGACGAACATCTATGATCTAAGGAACCAATTTACAAAGCATATGGTTACAAATACAAAATGAAATACGGTAATGCTGGAGCAGGTTCAATAGAATGAGTATCTTTCTAGTCAGTTCCCAGCAATCACCGCAGGACTCAAATATATTGAGCATATTGGTTTGGAATTTAAGGGTTTTGTCCACAAACTGCTAGAGAAATAAGTGCCTAGCAAAATTATTGGGAAGGAAAGAATCCACCTTGGTTCAACAAACATATTATGAAGTTGCTGAGAAAGTGGAGAATTTTGCACAGTCGTTTTAAACGTAGACACTGCCCTGCTGACAAACAGAAATCACGCGAAACGAAAGCAGCTGTAAAGAGGTCAATGAGAGATTCTTTTAACGAATTTGAAAGCAATATTTTATCTGTAGATTCTAAAAGTAACCCCAAAAATTTGATTGTACCTAAAATATATAAACGCTACAAGTAATTCAATACCTTATCTTGCTGACAATACCGATAATGTTACCAATGATGATAAACAGAAGGCCGATATTCTAAACCGCTTTCAAAAAGCGTAGAGGACTGCGGCATCATTCCCCTTTTCAATTGTCGAACAAATGCAAGAATGACTGACTTAGTGTTTAGTGTATCTGGGATTGTAAAACAGTTAAGATCCTTGGACGCCATGAAGGCATCTGGCCCAGTTGGTATCCCCGTAAGATTTTACGTTGACTATGCTGCAAATATAGCACCATTCTTATCCAACTTCTAGCAGAGACCTTTGGAACAACAGAAAGTTCCACTGGACTGGAAGAAGGCCCAGGACACAGAAATCTATAAAAAGGGTAGAAAATCGGATGCACATAATTAGTGGCAAATTTTACTGACGTCAATTTGTTGTAGAATCATGGAACATATTTTGTGTTCAGACATAAAGACCTTTCTTTACTCTGAGAAACTCATCTGCAGAATTCAGCATGGTTTTGGGAAACGGTGGTCATGCGAGACACAGCTCGCCCTCTTTGTGAATGCTATACAGCAGACTCTTGATACCGGCTCCCAGGTGGATGCCATATTCCTCGAGTTTCGAAAGGCGTTCGACTCAGCTCTGCACTGTCGCTTGCTCCATAATGTGTGCGCTTGCGGTCTATCCAGTGACATATGAGGTTGCATAGAAAGTTTGTTGACAGAGAGGAGTATGTCATCCTGAATCGAGAGACTTCAACAGAAACAAGCGTAACATCAGGAGTGCCCCAGGGCAGCGTAATAGGTCCGCTGCTTTTTTCGATTTACATAAACGATCTGGTTGATGGTATTGACAGCGGCATTATACTGTTTGCCGATGATGTTGTAGTCTACAAGAAATCAGTATCACACGAAAGTTGTGAACAAGTCAATGAGGATTTGCATAAAATAAATGCGTGGTGTAATGACTGGCAGTTATGTCTCAATATTAGGAAGTGTAACCTACTGCAGGTAAAAAAGCGAAAATCTCCATTAATCTACGAGTACAAGATAAATCCCCAGACTTAGGAAGCGGGAACATCCGTCAAGTATCTGGGTGTGACTATTCGAAATTATCTCAAATGGAACGATCAGATAGCACAAGTAACGGGTAAGGCAAAACCTAGATTGTGGTTTTTGGTAGAATCCTCAAGGGGTGAAGTCCTCCAACAAAGGAAATAGCTTACAATACTTTAGTTCGTCCAGTCTTAGAGTACTGTTCGTCTGTATGGGACCCTTACAAGTTGAGTCTGATTCAAGAGGTTGAGAAGGTCCAAATAAGAGTGGCAATATTCGTGACTGCTATATTTAGCCATCGCCAGAGCATTAAAAATCTTACAGGAAGTTTGAAGTGGGGTACACTTTCAGATAGACGACGTGCTAAACGGAAGGATTTGCCCACTAAATTCCAAAATCCGATCTTCGCCGAGGACGTAGAGCATATATTATTACCACCAACTTTCAAATTGCACAATGATAACCATTCAAAGATAGGGAAATTAGAACTTTTACCGGGGAGTTCAGACAGACGTTTTCCCCACGCGGTGTCCGTGAGCGGAACAGAGGGTTAGGTGGAGGGGGGTGGGAATAGGGCTTAGTCACGAATAATGCTCTCCGCCAAACACCGCATGGTGGATAGTGGAGTATATCTGTAGAACAAAAAAAAGTAGGAGCGCGGAAAGCTACTACTAACAGAATAGCGAACGCATTACTGTACCCGAGATAGACACGAAGCCACGCCTACCACAGTCGTACAAGTTTATATGCCCACCAACTCCACAGATGACGAAAACGTTGAAGAAACTGATGACATAAAAGAAATTCTTCAGAAAGTGAAGGGAGACGAAAATTTAATGGTCGTTGGGGACTGGAATTCGATAGCAGGAAAAGTAACAGAAGAAAAAGTAGTAGATGAATGTGGAATGGGGATAAGGAATAAAAGAGGAAGCCGCCTGGTACAATCTTGCACACAATCATAAAAGAAGGTTGTATACGTGGAAGAGACCTGGAGACACTGGAAGATTTAAGATAGATTATGTAATGGTGTGACAGAGATTTAGGAACCAATTTTTAAACTGTAAGACATTTCCAGGGGCAGACGTGGACTCTGGCCACAATCTATTTGTTATGAATTGCAGATTAAAAGCGAATAAACTGCAAAAAGGTGGGAATTTGAAGAGATGGGACCAGGATAAACTGAAAGAAACAGAGGATGTCGAGAGTTTCAGATAGAGCATAAGTGAACGATTGATAAGAATGGGGAAAACAAATACAATAGAAGAAGAATTGGTAGCTTGGACAGATGACTTAGTGAAGGCAGCAGGGGATCAAGTAGTTAGAAAGACGAGGGCTAGTAGAAATCCTTGGGTAACAGAAGACCTATTGAATTTAACTGATGAAAGGAGAAAATACAAAAATGTTGTAAATGAAGCAGGCAAAAAGGAATACAAACGTCTCAAAAATAAGATCGACAGGAAGTGCAAAATAGCTAAGCAGGAGTGGCTAGAGGACAAATGAAGAGATGTAGAGGCATATATCACTATGGGTACGATACACACTACCTACAGAAAAATTAAAGAGACCTTTGGAGAAAAGAGAACCACTTGCATTAAATTTAAGAGCTCAGATGGACAACCGGTTCTAAGCAAAGAAATGAAAGCAAAAAGAAGGAAGGAATATATAGAGGGACTACGCAAGCGCGATGTACGTGAGTGCAATATTATGGAAATGGAAGAGAACGTAGATGAAATTGTAGATATGATACTGTGTGAAGAGTTTGACAAAGCACTGAAAGACCTAAGTCGAAACAAGGCCCCAGAAGTAGACTGCATTCCATTACAACTACTGATAGCCCGACAAAACTGTACCAGCTGATGAGCAAGAAGTATGAGACAGGCGACATACCCTCATTCTTCAAGAAGAATATAATAATTCCAAATCTTAGAAAATAAATTAAGAAATTGTAAACTTACGTTTCTAGCATTTGTAGACTTACGGAAGGATTTTGACAATGTTAACTGGAATATTCTTTTTTGCAATTCTGAAGGTAGCAGGGGTCCAATACAATGAGCGAAAGGCTATTTACAATTTGTACAGAAACGAGACGGCAGTTATAAGAGTCTAGGGTAATGAAAGGGAAGCAGTTGTTGGGAAGGAGTGTGACAGGGTTGTAGCCTCTCCCATATGTTATTCTATCTGAATATTGAGCAAGCAGTAAAGTAAACAAAAGAAAAATTCGGAGTAGGTATTAAAATCTACGGAGAAGAAGTAAAAACATTAAGGTTCGCCGATGACATTGTAATTCTGTCAGAGACAGCAAAGGACTTGGAAGAGCAGTTTCATTGTCTTGAAAGGAGGATATCAACAAAAGCAAAACAAGGATAATTGAATGTAGTCGAATTAAATTCGGTGATGCTGAGGGAATTAGATCAGGAAATGAGACACTTGAAGTGCAATTCATGTGAAGCAAACAAGCACGGTAGATATCCAGGCTAGCTAGTACATCATACAATTCACCTGCGAGAAAGCAATCCGGTTTTAATGAAAATTCCGTAGTATGCTGTTTGACTGCAAAACAAAATGATTCAAATTAAAATGTTGACACTGGAAATTGCTTATCTTTAGTCTTGCAAACAGTCACTGTACCTGAACTGTAATTCTGATTACACAGCAAATGAACAGGAAAAATACTGCCTCTGATTCTATGATAGAACAGCTTGAAAATTCACAAGATACCATTTTACTGAAATCTTCTACTGGTATTAAGCCTCCAAAATGATACAATATTTTGACAAATGCATTCTGACAATCAATGTGCTTTACAGTGGGCATGAATTTTATTGGTAATTAAATTCATTGTCCCACCTCCATACGGAGCGAACATCTGTTGTGCAACACGCTACTATTAGGAATATTGATCTGACTGTCCAAAACCAAATTTCATTTGCCATACTTGTGATTTGCAGTGCAAGACGCTATCTTACCAACTTTCACATAATGCTCCTGCAGCAAACAACTCGCGATGTACAGTGTGATTATACAGGTAAAGCCTGAAAAACGAAGAACTAAACTTAACGACTGATAATCGAGAACAAAGATTCCAAGTACAACTATGTTTCATTAGCAAAAATATACCGTTTCTTGAAGTTCTCGCAAGTAGACAAGTTAGCAAAAATCTTTCTCAATAATTTTCCTGTGTCCAATTGCTTTTCTTGACACTTATTTCAATTAGAAGGCAAATCCATATATTGCATTTCAAAACCTCAATCATACACAATGTTCTTACACTAATAAACTACACAATTGCAAATATAAAAAAGAGAGAATTACCTTACATTTTGGCTTACATAATTCCTCCATTAATGCAATCCCATTTTGTTAGTATTTTTCATCAAAAACATATTATTGGGAAATCTTTTCTAAATGCATCTGCCTCCACGGCATGGCAGGCAAATCTGTGATCTAAGGAACAGATTTACAAAGAATATTATTATATCAATACTAAGAAGGTTTACTATATCTGTCAGATTTGCAACTTCATTAACATTTATGACCGAGACTTCTAGAAAATCGACATGGCAAATAGAACAGTCCCCTTTCACTGTACATTAGTATAGCCAAAATTTTAAGAATAGCAAGTAAGGAGTCGAACCTCTTTGTTTAAGGGCAGATTTTGTCCTGGATTGGTACTACCTGTGAGAATAAATCTTATTGTCTTCCCTACAACCACCAATCATGGACAAAGATTGCCTATAAATTTTTCTTTTATTTTAAGGTGCCTAGGTTGCAGTCTAAGTGTTGAGTTTCATTTTAATTGTTGATTTATAAACTAATCATTATTATTAGCAAAATGTCACAGAAGAAGTAACGTCTTTCTTGTATGGAAGCTTTTCTACAACGAATTATAGATGCTAGAAATAGGCAAGAATTGTCGTTGAGCTTTTAGTCGTCGACCAATTATCAGAGTTGAGTGATTTTGAGTCGGATCCCACAAAAGCTGAAGAGAATTCGAATTAAGGAACTGAGGATCACGAAGAAGGAAACCATGCAGGTGGAGCTCCAAATAAATGTGTTACAATTTCTGGTATCATGTATCGTGCAGAAGCTCCACGGTGTTGCAAAACGGTCATGACCAACGTAGTTGCTTAACCTCAGGGAATAACTACTGCTGTTTAAGTTACAAATATATGTGAATCATTGAAGAAATTTTTCACTCGTGTAATAATAAGTTAAACAGCTGAACATTCAAATGAAGCTGAAAGAAAAAATGGATCACCTGCTAGCTATTCCAAAATATATACATTGATTGAAACCTTAATTCTAATGGTTGTTTACCAGGACAGTAATACCTCATTAGTGATTTATTATAAAATTTACTGGGAAAAGCCATACATAGAGAAACTATAAGAAAGACAAGAGCTATTGAGGATCCTTAGTTTGGATGATATGGGCAACAACATAGAGAGAGACGTGTATTTGAAAAATTTGTGTCGCTGCTTGAGGCGTTTGAGGAACTGAATGGAGTATTCTCAAAGGTCTTCAGAAGTTGACCTCACAATACATTTGATGAATGCTATGTCTCTTCAAATATCGTTGTCCGTTTAACGTTTTCCTCAAAGACAGGCCTCGGACACACTATATTGTTGTTAGAAATCTCAGTAGTGCGGATGAACGATAGATAATAAAAACAGAATTGTGATCTGCCTGTGAACGAGGTTCTCTGGAGGCTGTGAAGAGACTGGTGGAGCCAGTAAGGAATGTTGGCTCCATTATCACAACTGACTGTTTTCACACTTCTGTGGAATTAGTTTAAATTCTGTGTGAAGAGTACAAATTTACTTTGGTAGGTACACACAAGTCTAACGGAAAATACTTGTTGCAAGAACTTAAGACAGCTACAGAGAGGTCGCATTGCGTTCACAGATCCAGCTAGTAAGATGCCTCCAATAACAGTAGCCTCTTACATCAATGAAGGAAACCTGATGAAAATATGTAGAAGTTGTCTACCTAACATCGTGATGCAGCAGTAGAAGTCAATACACCAAAAGAGGAAACAACTATGAAACTACACTGTAATTCCACTAATGGGAGAAGTGGGTGCCATAAATCAAACAGCAAGAATATACTTTACAGAAAGAGGTACAAGGAAATGGGCACTGTCAAATTTCCATAGCCTACTTCATATAGATGGAGTAAACTCATAAGCACTATTCACGATGAATGTGCCTAGTAGAATTAAGGGAAATCGAATGGCAGAAAAGTGCATCTTCGTCACTTACGCCTCGAGTTTTTGAAACCACACCATCGTATATAGGAGAACGATCGGTTGGCTTGAATGGACTTCAGTTCCTATCGCTTATAAAATGGAGATAACCAAATTATTCCAAATGAGCAACGTACCGTAATGCTGCAAGGGTGTTGCAAAAGACAAGCAAGATGGTCCTGTTATGAAATGACATCCCACACCATGACTTGTGGTTGTTGGGACGTGTCGTGAGTGACAGTCAGGTTCTTCTGGGACGTCTTCAGACACGTCTTCGTCCTGAGGTCCCACTGAATGGAGTGGTCTTCAGAGGTGGGTCCGACTTGGAACTGCGCCGCGATAAACATTGAAGACATTTCTGGAGGAGCCCTGCACAGCGGTTAGTTAGAAAGTTGACTGTCACTCGCTATACGGCCTGACAGACAATAGTAACGCTCTAGCGTGTCATAGCAAAAACCACTTTGGTTGTCCTCCGCGAAACCTTTACACCACAGCGGCACGTCGACAATACATTACGCCCCCTATTGTTGGCCTACATGGCAAGCCATCCAGGACTTTTCAGCAAGATAATGCCAGCCAGTACATGGCGAGAGTTTCTGATGGTTGTCTTCGTGCTTGCCAAACACAATCTTGGCCAGCAAGGTCGACAGACCTCTCCCCCGTTGAGAAGGTTTGGAGCATTATGGTCCGAGCCGTCCTACCAGTTCCGGTTTTTGACGATCTAGCGCACCAGGTGAACGGAATACAGAGATATATTCCTCAAGAGGATATTCAACAACTTTGTCAGTCACTCCCAATCAGAGTAACATCTTGCATAAGGCCCAGAGGAGGACCAACGTGTTACTGTCTTGTTCAGTTTGTGAAACCCTTTCTCCTGAATAAATCGTAAAATTTTTCTGAAGTTGCAATTGATTGTTTATATGTACATTAATGCCCTCCTAGGGGACACCACATTATCGGGCGAGAGTGTTTGCGCGCTCAGACGAAGTCAAGAGCTGTGACGGCGGTAGCGTAGCTACTGGCAGGGTCACCCAAGTCGGATTGGTCTCGATGGAGGAGTCAGACAAAGTGCGTCCCACAACGTAGGGCAGGGAGGGGGGGGCTCTATAGGCGTAGGGAAGCAAACCCTCCTAGGGGAGTAAACCTTAAAAAAATTCAGGCCCTCCAAGTCGGGGGTTGGGGGTGGGGCTAACAACCCCACCCCGAAATAAAGTGTTGTTGTGGATAGTATACACAGGCCTTGGAACGGAAAGAATTGCCTGTTGACGACCCAGAGAGAAAAACGGTTAAAGAGAAGCAGGTCGGATAGCAACCTGGAATGTGAGGACACTCAAGAGGCCTGAGAAGCTACAAGAAATTGGGAATTAACTAGATAAGTACCAAGTGAAAATAGCAGCAATGCAAGAAACTGGAGAGAAAGGGCAAGGAATGATAGCGTCTGGGGAACATTTAATGATGTATAGCGGTAAAGATACAGGTCTTTATGGCACTGGTTTCCTTCTACATAGGTCTGTGAAGGCTAATGTAATTGGTTTTACGGCATTAAGTTCTCTAAGGATAAGGGCAAAATTTTTTATCGTTACAATAGTGAATGTCTACGCTCCTACGGAGGAGGCAGATCAAGATGCAAAGGATAAATTTTATGCCAAATTGGAAGAAGAAATTGGTAAAATTCAAAGGCATGATGTGAAAATAATACTTAGTTACCTAAAAGCAAAAATAGGGAAAGAAGAGTTATATAGAAGTACAATAGGAAAGGAAAGCCTACATACTGACAGTAATGATAATTGTCTCAGATTGATAGACTTAGCCAGTGGGAAGGACTTGGTAATAAAAAGCACCCATCACCCAAGGAAAGACATTAAGGAATGTACATGGGTATCACCAGATGGAAACACAAGAAACCAAATAGATCACGTACTCGCAGACAACAAGCATGCATCAGATATTATGGAAGTTAGCACATGCAGAGGGGCAGATGGAGACACAGACTACACTTAGTACGAATACACAAACACTCCAAACGAAGAAACCACAGGAAGAATTTAGGAACAGACTAGAAGAGGTGTTGGAAGCAGGGACAAACACAAGAAACGAAGATAATGTGGAAACTAAATGGGAGTCGTTGAAAACTGCCATTAGCGTAGCTGCAGAAGAGAGACACGGGAGAGAAAAACGCAAAAAGGTGGTTAAATGGTTCGATGAGGACTGCTTAACGGCAATAAACGAGAGAAATGAAGCAAGACGGAGAATGTTGCAAGGGAAAAAGAGGTTAGCGGCAGGAGAATACAGAGAAACGAGGAAAAGAGCGGATAAGCTTTGTAGCGTAAAGAAAAGGCAGCGTGAAAGGAGAAGGGTAGAGCAGCTGGACGAAATGGGAGACAATAAAGAGATCAGAAGTTCTATGAAAGAACAAGAGATCTGAAGAAAGGTTTCCAACCTCGAGTCTAAACTTGTAAATACTTTGACATGTACTATATTATTGTAAAAAATGATCTATGAATGAGTAAAATTGCTAATATTACGGTAACGTGAACCAATCCTAGTCCAAAATTCAGGCTTATGAAATTTTTTCTTTTTCCGGAAAATATGCAAAAATGTGAAACGTTTAATTGATATTTTACAATATGTATTAAAGTACTTATTTATGATGTAATTTTGCTTTAGTTAATTGCTATTACTAAATTAAACACTCATCTTTATGAAAGCTCTGAATGTATACCACTTGTCAACCAAAGATCTTAAATTATAGAAAGTCCTAAACCTACATCTATATATTTTACGTGATGGATTATTTATAACAATATGTTATGAAAGTAATTTTTATACCTTATGTATGAATTCAGTTTATAATGTTAACAGGCATTCATCATACGATGTAAACTGTAATACATGAACACTATTCAGGTACATGTCTGACATGATGTCAAATTTTGCCATTTAATTTTCGATGTATTGCGCCTTTAATCTATCAGACTGTACAGTGTCTAAATATTCCTTACGATAAACATAGTAATCACATGTTATTATCTACATTACTTTATTGTTTACCTAAATGTTGTCTGCTAAAAAGTTATAATTATTCTATCTAACGCTCTGAAAGTTCAGTTCTCTTATATAATGGCTTTAAATTTCATAATTTCATCTACGAAAGAATAAACCATTTTTATATTGTAAAACATCTTAAACTCTTAAATAGCAGATTAAATGGTATGTACATTGTTGGATGCATGTTATTTTGTACAAGAAACATTTTTAAATGTAAATTACACTGCTACCTGTTTGCGGACTCAAGCACCTTGAGATTTTTTTCTGAATAAAAACAGACGTGTCTGCGAAATGATTTAATGTCAGTGATGCGTTTTATCTTTTGCGGCATTATCAGATTGTGTAAAAGTAGCTAGTTTGGGAGTAGTATTTGCGAGCACAGCAAAAGAACACAGTACTGTGTGTGGCTCGTACCACATTTGCTTTTGTAAACATGGCTCTATTTTATACTGCTATCGCGGTGTCATATGGTGTGATCGAGGTACACTTGGTCACTGTTTTTATGTTTCGATACAGCCTATCGATACGCGGAACTGTTTCAATGCTTCGAAAGGGCTATGTTTCACTGTTTCGAAACAATGGTGTTTCATTCCACTCTGTCTCGGATAACGGGAGCAGATTCGATATCGAGCCAGACAGAGAAACTGCATCGTTGTTTCAAAATAACGCTGCTACAGTCCACTTATGCTTGGAACGGACTAACTTCATCGAAACAGTGATGTTTCATTCCGCTCTGTCTTGGACGATATTCGGGCACGGCACATATACTGATATACGTTTAACATACTACTTCATATAACGCATTCAAGAGTGTCGAAATCTTTTCGACACACAACAGCATGAAGCTTTGGATTTCCGAAAATTATTCTTCGTTTGAAATTGACTGCCCTATTAAGAAAGGGCGTAATATCTGCTTTATAAACACTAGTAAACAACAAGATAACGCACACTATTCGCATTCAAAATAATAAATGTGTTAAAGAGATTCAGTTAAATTACACATCTCTTATAACATACGCTTCTCTTTTCATGTACAGTAATCTTATTAAAAATGCATGTAAACCTACAACCTTTCGAATAAAAAAAGGCGTAGAGTGGCAGTTTTTGGACACATAAATAAATTGGGATTTAGGTATACTTGCAAACGAACTGATTGACGGATCATCGGTGGTGTAAGGGTGAACGGCAAGGGCTGGGAAGCATGGCGGATGTACAGTGATGGTGCAAAACACCTCGCGGGACAAAAGTTATTTCCCATATATTTTGTTATTTATTTGAATTACGTGACGTTTTTTTGAGAATCTGTAGTCAATGTGCCTATTCTCTGCAATGATTCCTTTTGTGAGCATGGCCTTATTATCGTTGCTAACGGAATGTAGGAATCCCAGTTGCGTATCGGTTGTTTCTGCAGTTTGCTCCCGCCTCCAGTTTCGTTCATATTGGTTCTTTTGCCTTCAACTATGGTGTTACAAAGCTCGGTGTGCGATTATTTTATGAAGATGAATCCTGAGAAAATTAAATGTAACTTGTGCTCGGCAGCAGAAAAACAAAGATTACGAGAATTGCATCAAGACCAGTGCCTTCATTCAATCGAGCCAAAATAGACAAACAGAACATAAGACTCGTTGTTAAAGAATATCTTCCAAGTAATGTGATTGAGAGTGTAGAAAAATGACTTATTTATTAAATGATGACCATGTACCTCCCAGTAAAAAGCCACACCAACAGTTTACTCTCTCAATCGTTCGACAACACACCAGTGAGAGTAAGGTCTGCAGTGCAAGCTGCACCCTTCATTTGCATTACGACCGATAGATGGACAACTGTGAAAAATATTGCAGTGACTGCTCACTTCACTGATGAAAACTAAAATCTGAAGTCATATTTGTTATCTAGTTTTAAATTCCATGACAAGCATACAGCAGAAAAAATTTCCATTGAATTACAAAATCTGACTTGAGTTTGTGGTATTACTAATATAATTGTAGCTTGCACCATAGATAATGCTCTGAATATAGTGAAGGCAATGATGATGTGCAAATGGTGTCATGTGCCTTGTTTTGTACAGACACTGAATTTAACTGTGCAAGTGAACCTCGATGCAATTACAGACACAAGGACAAAAGTGAAATCCACAGTGGAAATTTTCAAAACTAGTACTCAAGCACCTGAAAAATTACACAATATTCAGAAGTAAACGGGATTCCCTAATTTAACGCTGAAACAAAATAGCTCTACGAGATGGAATTACATGTATGAAAAGTTTGACAGTCTTTTGAAAATCAAAGTGCCTTTGCAAAGCACCCTCGCCATTATCATGTGGATTCGCAAACAAAACTGTCCAATGAAGACAGTCAGTTATTGAAAAATCTTGTGAAATACTATCTCCTTTTGAGCAAGTCAAAAGAGAAATTAGCAGCGAAAGAAATGTAACCTTGCCAAGAGTTGTCTTATTAAGCACTGGTTTGCAGAGTTATTGTTTGAGACTTAAAAACTCAAATTACAGCAATGAAGCCATTAATACAGTAATAGCTAAACTTGAGGATGGAATCTGTGCTCGCCTCATACAAAAGTTTGCAGATAAAGCAACTGCTTGTGAAGCAGCACTATTGGATACTTGCTTCAGAGAGCATGGATTTCCAAAAAGTGGGCATTGATTAAAAGAAACAAGGGATGCCATAATTAACAAGTTCTGTTCAATATGACAGGAACCCACTCGGTGTTTAGATTAGATTAGACAAGATTAATTATTCATTCCATAGACCTGCAAAATAGGGGATTCTCCTGTGTGTGGAACATGTGAGATAAACACATTACAAAAATGTAATTAGAAAAACTTGAGTTTCATTAATTTTAATGATCCTCAGTCAATAAACAGTAAAATTATGTACATTACTTAAAATTAAACTTCTAATATTTACAGGTTTAATACTTACATCTGCTTTCATTAATTCCATCATTCACAGAGTAGCTAGTTACTTAGCTATTACAACCAAGTATGGTCAAAAATTAAGGTAAAGTATTCATTTCAATGATCCTCAGTTAAGAACAGCCAAATTATGTACAAAATTTAAAATTAAACTTCCACTATTTACAAGACTTAAAACTTATGTGTGCCTTCCATACATCCATCATACACACAGTAGGTAGTAACTTGGATGTTACAACCAAGCATTGTAAAAAATTAAAGTATAATAAATTTGCATTTAAATGGTGAACTGCTCTTGTTGAGAAATTTATGGATGGAATTCTTAAAAATTATGTATAAATTATGCATTCTCTTAAACTAAACTCTTAAAGGTTGCCAGTATCTTTCTGAAAAATGCTATACTGAATACTGTACTCCTTTCTAGTCAAGAGTAAGTGATTTTAAATCTTTATGTATATTGTTCTTATTCTTAGTATTGATACTGTGTACTTAGCAGTTAGTTGGAAAAAGAAATGTGTTATTTACAACAAGCTTCATTAAGGAATAAATATACTGAGAAGCTGTGGTTAGTATGCTCAATTCTTTGAATGGGTTTCAACTCGACGTTCTTGGATTTACACCACATATTACTGTTATTATATGCTTCTGTAATCTAAAACTTTTTTCTCAGTTTGTGGAGTTACCTCAAAATACCATACCATATGGCATAATGGAGTGAAAATAAGCAAAATATGGCAGTTTTTTTCATATGTATATCTCCCATGTCTGACATCATTCACATTGCGAACACAGACTTTTTAGGTGCATAAGCAGTTCGTTAGTATGATGCTCCAAACTGAATTTATTATCAAGTTGTAATCTCAAGAATTTTACACTCTCAACTTCTCCTATTTCCAGGTCATCATATTTTATACACACACTAGAAGGAAATCTCTTGGAAGTTCTGAACTGCATATAATGGGTCTTTTCGAAGTTTAATAACAGTGAATTGGCTATGAACTATTTATTAATGTCAGTAAAAACTGGTTAGCTCCCTTTTCTAAATATATATTTGATTTACTTTTTATTGCAATGTTTGTATCATCTGCCAATAAGACCAACTTGTCATCTGCTAATGTAACAGATGACAGGTCATTAATATACACAAGATAAAGTTGTGGACCTAGTATGGAACCTTGCAGAACACCTCATGTAATTTCTTCCCATTCGGCTGATGTCTGATTGCCTACTGCTGAAGTATTACATAATGACACCCTCTTTTTCTATTTGTGAGATATGACTGGAACCACTTTGCACCACTATTAGTGATGCCATAATATTTTAATTTACTTAAAAGAATGCTGTGATTCACACAGTCAAAAGCCTTAGACAGGTCACAGAATAAGCCAGTTGCCTCTGATTTGTTGTCTATTGGATTAAGGATATTTTCACTGTAAGTGTAAATAGCCTTTTTAATATCAGAACCCTTAAGAAACCCAAACTGTGATCTTGACGGTATGTTATTTTCACTAAGGTGCTTAACTAGACACTTTAATATAAGCTTTTCAAAGACTTTTGGAAAAGCTTGCAAAAGTGAGATTGGTCAGTAATTTGATGGCATTTCTTTGTCTCCTTTGTTGTGGAGAGGTATAACTTCAGCATATTTAAGCCAGTCCAGGAATGTTCCTGTGATAAGTGATTGATTACACAAATAAAATAAGATATGGCTAAGCTCACATGAACACTCTATTATTAACTTCGTTAGTATGTTATCATAACCACTAGAATGCTTTGATATCAATGACTTTATGGTGGATTCTATTTCTTTGTGTGAAGTAAGTGTGAATTCCATTTTAGTAAGATTGCTTGTGTGCACTGTTCTCAGATATTCCATTGTATTATTTAACCTGACAACCCCATGCTATCATTAACAGACACAAAATATTTGTTTAAATGATTTGCAACGCAACATGTGTTTGTTACCAGGGTTTAACTTATTTTTAGAGGTATTTGTTCCTCCTCATTCCTGGTCCTACCTACTCTGACTTAACTATATTCCATATTGTTCTCATTTTATTGCTGGATGTATCTATCTGCATCTCATAATGCGGATGTTTAGATTTCTGGATAACCTTCTTCAATATTTTGCAGTAATTTTTGTAATGAGTTCTAATGCTAGTATCAAAAGTGTCCCTATATATCAGATAGAGTTTCCTTTTTGTCTCACATGATACCTTTATCCCATGGTTTCTTATTAGACTTCTGTTTCATTTGAGTTACCTTCAAGGGAAAAGAATTTTCAAATAAGGAGCTCACTTCATTAATGAATGTTTTGTATTTTCCATTTGTCTCTTGGATGCTGTAAACATCCATGTAATTAATTTCTTTGTGCAATCTCCGAAATGTCTCAGTTTTTTGCTGTTTTACTGGGCTTCTGTACTCAGTTCTGGTAGATGTACCTGACGATTATCAAAATTTAGTGTTAGGTGTTGCATGTCATGGTCAGATAGCGCATTTACTACTGTTTTTGTAATGTGGCTTAGTTGCGTAGAATTATCTATAAAGATACTATCAACATCAGTCTTAGAACATTTGTGTACCCTAGTTGGCAAATTTACAGTACTAATTAAATTGATTGACAATCTAACTGACTTCAGTAACTGTTCACTGACAGTTACTTTAGGACATCTATATTAAAATCACCAGCAACTGCTAGTTCTTAGTTTCTTAAGTTTAGATGAGGTAATAAAGCTGCAAGACCGTTTATAAACCTGTTGAAATTTCCTAAAGGTGTTCTGTAAATGGCTACTATTATAAAGGACCTATTATGAAATTCTGCCTCTGTTGCACTTTCTTCTAAGTGCTGCTCTAAGGAAAATTTATTAATGTCAATATTCTTAAATTTAAAACTGTTTCCACAAATGTGGCAACTCCTCCTTTCTCCATGTTTTGTCTACAGAAGTAAGAGGCTAACATAAATTCTGTAAGGTTTAACGTATCTCTTGCAGTGGTCACACGATGTTCAGAGGGCAGATTATATCAACTGGTTCGATGACTCTAATTCATCAATGCGCATAAGTAGTTCATTAATTTTACTTCTAAGCCCTCGAATACTTTGATGCTCCACAGACGGTTTGAATTTCACATTTACCGAGATGAAATCCGGTGGAAATAGAATTTCTACTGATTCCTGTAAATTTTTAACCAACAGCTGTGTTCGCTGATCCAATGTGCCAGGATTATGCTGTTTGATTTCTTTCTCAAACTGAAGATTTGTTTCAATCTTTACTTCTCTCAGAACTTGACTACGTTCTGTCCTACCTATCTGAAAAAGGGTGCCTCCACTCATACTTTTCCTGCTATTAGCCCAGTCAGTTTACCCTCCCCTTTCCTATTGAGGTGTAGGCCATGTCTAGTATAATCCCACCTACTGAGAGAATCAAAAGGAACCAAACCAATATGTGACCCTGCAACCAACACAAGTAGCCATTAAAACTCCAAAGTATCTCTCCCAACAGAAGAGTTTAAATGAGCTCGGTCATAGCGTCTCATAACAGACTCAAACTCAACACTGGTATGTCTCGTTACTGATGCAATCTTTGGCAGGTCACACTCTATATTGTACCCAGGATCACCATCAATACTACTGCCCAGCCCACCCACAATAACCACGTTGTCTTCCTTGGTAAAATCTTTACAGAGTGGACCTAAAACCTTTGTCATCTGACCCAGACCAGCACTAGGTTTAAAAAAAATTGTGACCTAGTATTATGATCCTAACTGGTCCTGCAAAAATTGGCCTACACCTCTGGCATGTGAACTACCTTACAACAAAACTTTTTTTCTCTTTCCTGCCTTCCCTACATTCTTATTCAATTTTCTACTGAAAGTTTGTTGTGCTTTCTCTGCACCTACCTCCGTCTGAGGCTTATCAGTTTCTAACTGAACCAACGGGTCACAGTTATTCTTCACATTTACCAAAACGTAGTCTGACAAAGTTCTATGTCTGTTCCTCGTGTTACCTGTTGCCACTTCCCACCTCTCTTTACCCTTTTCCCTCCTTAATCTGTTCAGATCTTCCCTAGCCTGCTCTAACTGTGCCTGAAGGAAAGCAATTTCCCCCTCCTGTTCCACTATTTTCCTATCTCTACTGCATATCCTACCGAACCACTGATGAGTCTGATCCACTTCCCTATTTCCCACGCCGCTACAGTCACAGACTGCAGCCATCACACCAAACCCCGGAGGTAACAATTTTACGCCACGTCAGGCACTTTTCACTCATGGTAAAAATCTTACTTTAGCGAGAATAAGTCAAATTAAATTACTGAAAAACAAGAAAACACGTTTACGATACATTCGGTCTAGTCTTAATGGTATGTAAACAAACTTACTTTAGTGACAATAAGTTAGATCGCCGAAAAAAGGAGAAAAAAACGTTTACAAAAATTAGGCCTAGTCGCCACTGTATGTAAACAAAGCTACTTCTACGGACAATCCACCACCAGCCAAACCAGTTGTTATGAGCACATTCTACTCTAACAGTGGCAACATTTGGCCAGATTTTGTCCAAGGTGTAGGAGGTTTGATACAAAGTGTAGACAATCCACATGCCGCAAGTATAGTCGAGCTTGATAAATAATGAAGATGCCACTGATTCACAGATCACAAGTTCCATTGCTGTCGTAGGAAAAAAAATCATGTTTTGTTTCCTACGCTGTTTGAAATAATGAACAGACGTCCTTGTATTATGGCCACCTCTGTTCCATGTGAGAACTTATTTTCAAAGGAGGGGCAAACAATAACAGGCAGACGATCCCGTCTTTCAAGCGAAAACCTATCCAAAATGATATTTCTAAACCAAATAGTATAGACACAGTAGATCTGCTGAGAAATGAAAGAGTAAAATTTCTGTTGATATTGTTGTTCTCTGGACAACGTGCATTGAATTTGTATTTGACTGTATTTTTTTTAGTCCATTAAATCTTACATGTAGCTACCTTACAAGAACATTTTTCTCGAATTTGTAGCATGCAGTGTAATTTTTTTGGGTATGTTATTTACTTGAGAATAATTATCTGATTTATGTATGTATATGCTTGTGCATTAATTTTTGTAAATATGCCTTGTTTGTTTATTACACATTAGGCATCTTCATACTTGTGTATGATAAATAATTTTTCAGTCAGATCAGCAGTTGTGCTTTGATACTTTGGTTCTTCACTTTCAGATACTGTGTTAAAAATTACGTTTCAACAGCAACTTCATCTCTAATTTCCAGGGGAAGCTTATAATGAAATGATAATATATCTGCTTTCTGTGAGTACTTGTTGGAATTCCATATACCTGTAACCCTAACAAACTTCTTTAGTAAGAACTGTTAGTGGTGTCGAGCCAGATCTAACATGATACAGGTATCACAAAAGCATTACACTGTATGAATTCCTTTAAATTTTAGTTTGGACTTTATGCTTCACGGAAACATACCGATCTCTGCATTTGAGTTTCAATGTTTTAACATGTTTTCCTGTTCTACCAAGTGTACATATTATGAGCTGTATCCAGCTAAATTGTGAATTTTTGATGGAAAACTGCCATACTTGAGCACTGTGCTATATGCTCCCATCTGTTATGGTTATTGTTTTGATCTGTGTGCATCAATCAGTTTGCATCCTGCTCTGTGTGACAAAATATCGAAAATTTAACTGTGAGTAAGAAAAGTGTGAGTGGCACACTCATAAATGTTAATTCAGTACCTCCCTTTCCAGATAGGTATCTCAATAAATTATATCTCATGATATGCCTTTCAAGAGCACATACAGATTATCACTCATAAATCCTATCAAAATTAGGCACTACAATACGGAAATGAAAATCACATGACACGAAAGCAGGGCAACTGCTGCAGGAAATACGAAACTGGCAAGGCGCCTAAGTAAAAGTTTCATACTTTCTGCGGTATGATTGGCGCTCTCGCACCTCGTTTATGTTTTTATGACAATATTTGTACAGTATACACTCAAGATGATATAATGTGAAGGCCTATAGGATTACGAAACGCAAACTGTTTAACTGTTTCGAAAAATTAAATTGTACTGTTTCATTTGTTTCGAAACAGTTATATGTTTCAGTTTGCCCATCTCTAGTTCAAGGTACACCTAGCATGTCATGTGTCTTTATGACGAATGGTTTACGTATAGAATTACAATTTCGTCCATTTTCCATTTTCTATGGCCGTATGACGAATGGATTTCATTTCCAACTACATGTACACAGACTGAAGATGCTCCAAAAGGGTGAAATGCTTCATTTACACTGAATAATTGCGTGCCCAAGACTGTTATTATTCATAAAAAATCGAAACTGGTTCTGTTCTGTAGAACCCTGCCACAGTGCAATGGAATAATTTATACACCTTGACGTGTGTTTACAGGCTGTATGCCAGTCTTCGCTCCATATGTTAACATAGACAAGTTATCTAACGTGGTACCAGCTAAATGTACTTGCTATGAACAAGTTGTACCATTTGATTTGCGCTCAACAGTAAAAAAGATAAAACGTCAGAAATATCGGACATCTTCGAAACATCAGCATAAAAAACGGGCAGGGCGTGACATCAGAGAGTTGAAGTGGGTCACTGATTCAGTAAACGCTAGATACCCGATGTTCACTCCGTATTTATTTATGTCCCATGTGTTAAGGATTTCTTACTTGAGGACACAGAGTATGGAGCTGACTGAATGTTGGAATCGCAGTGACAACACCTGGAAGCCAATGAATATGCGGCACAGAGGGTATAAAACGCCAAAAGATGTGCTTATAAGGCCTCACTATCACTATCACTATCATAACTAGCCATGTAAGACCAATTATACCAACAAGTTTTTTATTTTCTAATTCCAGTCTTTTGCAACATGAAATTATAGTTTCGCACGTTATAGAACGATAAAGCCACACAATTAACTTGTACGAGCATATGGTGCCATATGTTCGAAGAGAGTAGCCTCATGTTTGTTCCTAGTGACGTAATGGATATCAGAGTGGAATGGTAACCTAAAGGTGCAGAGTTCAATGCCAGAGGTCTCCATTTCATTTTTATCGTTTGTGCGAATTCACTAGAAAGAAAAAGACACCGATATTTCGGAAAATGATTACCCGGATATGATAGAGAGAGAGAGAGAGAGAGAGAGAGGGAGAGAGAAATGAAATAGCTGCCCTTACTACATATCGAATTAGCTGTATTCTTATAGTTTTCTTGAAGTAGCTGAAGTCGAGGAAGATGTGGTGTCTTATGGCAGAGAAGATACGCAACCACAAAAGCAGCATTTGGAGAGCTATTCTTAAAAGACAGAACGGAATATAATACCATTATCAGTTCAGCGTAAGGACTGTTATCAATTAATATAGTTACACCTAATACTTACTATCCCTACCCGTTTAAAGTAGTAGTTACAGTTTCCCAGTAAATTAACGACAGTATACTTGGGTCAAGAGCGAACGAGTAACGATGTAATGAGTACTTGTGGCACTTATATAGAGCCATTAAATCTCTCTTGAATGAGAAGTATTATCAAATTAGTAACAGAATGTTATTGGATCACCTAATTGACAGAAAATATTGACTGTAATTTAGTAAGTCTTTTACGGACTGCTAGAATGTAGGCCCTCAATTAAAAGTTTTCAGATACGTCTGAACTCAGGCGTTTGCATCTATAGTAGTAATGTAGAGTCAATTCCACAAGAAACTGTACGCCATAATGTAACGTTCAGAGCGACAACTGTGCTAGTGGTGTTGAATCTGTAATCAATACGCTTTTGCACAGTATACAGATAAATGGTGTGAGAGTTGAGTCTTTTGTTTTGTCAGTTGCCTTTTAAAATGAGTTTAAAATATCTGAAGCGTCAAGAGGCAGTGTTATTTGTAAATCATCGAAGCGAACCAAATCTTTAATATGGAGCAGCTGATAAAATTCTTAGAAAGTCCAAACATGGGTCAAACGATGTTTAGAGTTTGTAAACATGGATGATTGACCGGAGAGAGGGCTAACGTGGCTATTTGCACTTATTTACAGCCAATCTAAACGCTGAAAATTACGCTTATTTATCAAAAATGGTTTCTGAGGTCCGTTAAGAAGCTGTATATCTGAACAAGGCAAACCAGTTGCTTCAAGAGGATAATGATCCGAAACATAGCATATGTCTCTGTCCTGAGTGGAAACAAAACAATGGGCTGTCCACGATAGCTTGGCCTGCAATGTCTCCGGATGCAAATCCGATCGGAACGTTTGGTGGTATATTGAGGTGAAGCTTAAAGGAAAGCCAATATATACGTTGAAACAGCTGTCACATAAAATCAGGACTATATGGTGAGCGTTACCGAGAGAATATGCAATAAATCTCTTGAAAAGAATGTCAAAAAGATGCCTAGCTATAACCAATAATGGTGGCGATTGCATTGACTATTAGGTAATTGTGCAAGTAATTATTACAAGTATTTCCATTTACACACATATATATAATAGTGTATTTTATTTCATACAGATAAAGGCGTACACTTTCTTATGAAACTGACTGTAAGTGCAATTAATGCGTTATACGCTCTGCACAATAATAAAGCAAACACAGTGGTAAAAAATGAAAACAGAAAAACTCGTGATTCGCTGTATCCTCCAGTCACTGGGCTAGTGAAACAAAACGCTGAAATACAGTGTTGGATTGTATACCAACAAATCTCATTCGTCACAAGGGCCGACTACTGTCTCATTCTCCATTACTGCCGCGCGGGGTAGCCGAGCGGTCTCAGGCACCTTGTCATGGTCCGCGCAATCAGAGCGGCAAATTGACTGACAAACATAGAGTAATGTAAACACTCTAGTGGTAATTGACTTCCGTACATACATTTTCTAATCCATTCATCTCTGGTCTAGTGCATTTAGTATTACATCTGATAACAAACTTTTAACATTTTTCGATAATGCCAAATTTCGAACCATTTCGGATTTGTTTCCTTTTGTGAATTTACAATGTTACATGGTTCGCTTCCTTTTAATGCTGTCCATCAGATCAACATTTTCGATAGCTTACCACTCATCCGCTTACGGATTACACGTCCTGGATTTTCAAGACTGGATCAGTCTGATCAGAGGAACGAATCTTGAATCAAATTTGCAAGCTGTTTCAAAGCTTATATGGAGAGTTTAATGAAGAAAGCTTGAGCGTCGGTTTTAAGCATATTTTCCAAAACCCATTGATCATCAAAACTGAAGACGCTCAGACAAGATTACAAAATATATCCATCCTCATTTTTATTTTTTATTTATTGTTCAATGTACAACTTAACTCTCTCAAACATCATAGTGGCGAACTTAATATAAGTCACATTGTTTTCCTCTGTCTACGAGTGAATCTTCTTGCCTCGTCTGTGGCTTGACGACGTCTCTTGAGGCTCCGCAGCTCGGCCTACGTGTAAAAGATCTCCTCCTAGAATTTCCCCAAGCAAATCTCCCACACCGTCAACGGTGTCTCCTAGGCCGATATCTATCGCTGCCGATCTCTGCGTCGTGGTCGTTGTTGTACTGGCGGTCGTGCTCGAGCTGTCCTGGGCGTCCACTGCGCCCGTCAGCAGCAGTACACCAATTAGCACCAGCACTGACAGCGCCAGAGTCTACAAAGAGAAAATTGTGAGAAATGAATGTGTGTCATTTATGAACAAGCTGCATATCCTACATTGTCACATAGAGTGGGCAGAAGTAGTATGAACAGCAGGGATTGTGGAGAATTTTCAACATTTGTTCTCATACTACGTTATCTGGCCCTTTTACAAACAGTGTTGCAAGGGTTGAGAGAAGGGATATAAGGATAAAGAATACCCATGAAGAAATACGAGAATACGTTGATAGTTTAAATAACCACTTATAGTTGACATAAATAAAGAAAAGGAATATATTGACGCCAGGAATATAGTAGTGAGTTTTATATGAAACTGAAGGCATATTTTAGACGAGCTAATAAGAGATACAGAATTTATAACTATGGAAACTGAATAAGGAATGGAACTGATATAAACTGGTCAGTCTCTACTGTAGGTAGTAACAACAATCTCATGACATGACAGTAATAGGATGATACTAATTCGGCTTGTGTTGTTGATGTAAGTGACATATAGTTATACGTCTCGTCACCGAGAGTCAGTAGCTATGAAATGAAAGATAAAAACACTTATACAACAGCAGAGGAGACGACATAGGAATCATGGCAAGAGTTACACTCGGTAGAGAAGGTGCCATGCTCGATTTCTTGAGACTTAGACCTACTTATTCATAAGATAACAAGGGAAATGCCGGTACGACCTTGGACTTTATGATAGTCTTCTTGATGAACTATTAGATTTACGGGTCAACAAAGTATCTATGAGAGTAGTAGGTGTGACTAAGCCGTACAAATGTAACGATCCAAGTAAAGATAGATAAATGAAACTATTTTACCTGTGCAAACAGCTTTTGTCCAGTCATTGCCGTGTTTACTGTAGGTATGACTTGTTGTAGAGACAGCAGGAGGGTAGGTTAGTAATGATTCGAAAAAAAAAGGAAATCATCGTTAAACTCTGCTAATTGTGACGGGTATCTGTCAATGCGTCAGCAAATATCTATAAGGGGACTCAATTTCCTGTACCACATTTTATCTAACATTAGTGGAATATCTGCGTTAAAAACCCCTTTTTAAAGCTAACAATTATTTTGTTGTTTTCATTTAATATCTTTTTAGATGCAAGTTAATTATTCTTCGGAAGGAAGACTATACCTCAGATGATAGTTGCACATTTCATATAGCAATACTTGTTTCTTTCTTGCCCCCTGTCTGCCGCTGACGTCATGCACCAGCGCTTCCTGGTTCGTTACCGCCGTACTTGTTATTAGTGGTGCCTCACTCGCGCGTAATTTGGGATTGCACTGTCGAATGGGCACATAAATTTCTGTTAACTTAAACCAAACATTTTTTTCTTAACTGGAATGAACCTGTCGTATTTCGAATATGTTGGTCGTCACATGAAAGGGATTGGTGTAGGAGACCCAGTGACTTAGCCTACATTATGTATCAAAATGTGTTTCAATATATGGTGATACTAAAAACGGAATGAGCGAAGTTTGACAGACAACCCCAGTTATAGTTCGTAGTACTTAAAGAATACAAAGTTGGGTACAACAGCGCGTAGAAGACTTCAGGAAGACGTTTGGACTTCTGCCACCATAGACTGAGACAGAATAGGACCATACTTTTCAATAACTTGCTGTTAATGTCAAAACTGTCCATGTACATAGTTCCCTGTTAGCTAAAAGCGTGAGGGAAAGTTTCTCTCTCACTGCAACATTTAAAACACATGAAATTTCACAAAAGCATTCCGCTTGCTTCCTTGATGTTATTCAAACCGTCAGCGACAGTTCCACTACGCTGTTCACAGTAGCCTACAGACATCCCTGTTCTCTTATTCGTTATTTCACTTACTCCTGGATTACCTGTATTTAATATCGTGTTGATAACACTGTGCTCACCTGACCAGAACTTCTGTTCTTCCTGCCACCACACTTTCCTAATCCCTCCTGTATCTAATTTCAATCTCTCCATTTTCCATTTAAATTTTTTGTCGCGCCGACCTGATAAATGGATTAACATTCCATCCTCCGAACAGCAGTACGCCCCTTTTGTTTTTGCTGATGAAACAATCTTCCTCAGCAGTGCCGGCCCAGTCAACTGAATGGGAAACTATTTTATCTCTGGAGTATTCAACCAGAGAGTATGCCGCAGAGGAGCTCCATGCCTTCGCGAATAATGATGGCTACAATTTCTCCTTGGCTCCAGCTCTTCATAGTACCAACATCAAAAGGCCATCCAAATTGATATCCCTGAAACACTACCCATCTTTAAAAAGCAGAGGTTTTCCTGGTTTCTCCGTTGTGGTTGCTCTCAAGTATTTTGTCCACACCATCTCTTCTTGGCCCTTTATTGCTTTTTAATTATTTTATTCGCTTTTTCATTTTCAATAACCAGGGTTTTTCACCAATTTGTAATCTAATAAATAATCATTCTTTTCTTTATGAGAGGTCTCTACTACTTGAGAAATCAGATATTTTTTAAAAACATTCTTTCAATTTGTCAAAACTTTGTCTGATGTCTCTTGTTAGTGTGTCAAACGAGTAAGATATGAATTATTCAAACATTTCCAATTTAGTTTAGTATCTATACATATGAGAGTACCCTGAGTCCCACATCTTGCTGTATGAAATAAAGGTTGATTAAAATAAACCGTTTGTCTATACAAACAGTGAATTTGACATTTGGCTGATGAAATGTAAATAAATGCCAGTGGCTCTTGCCATAATTCGATTTACTGCAAAAATGTCGTCCACTGCATTTTCATGTCCAATTGTAGATTCATATTGAGTACCTACGAGGGAGCTCAGCAGCATCTTCAGCTCTCCTGATCTTACTAGGAAACTAGCATTAACCTCACATGGGTGGTTTAATTCATAGTGAAAAATAAATATATTCCCATTTCGACATAATTTTTTTCCCTTTATAGCTACACTCTGGGATTTTACTGCTACAAATCAAATAATACAACCTTTCGTCATGCGTATAATTACTTGCAATCAAAGAGCCATAGTAACAGAAAATGTTCGGAAAAACTGATAGGGACTTATAGATAAGAAAGATATTGGGGGGGGGGGGATACCGGTGGATAGTAATAACTTTTCTCAGCTTTTCATTATCTTTAGGAAGCAACAATATTTTATTCATAATATCTATTGTGTCACAACTTTGCTAATACGTAAGACGTCATTGGAAATAATTAGGAAAACTGAGAAATTTACTGTGTGTGCTAATGAGCGGTACAGGGAAGAAGGAAGGAAGTTGTTTAACACCCGTCGTGTGAGATACCAGAAAAATCTGGTAAACGCTCTCGAGCAGATAATTATGTCCTGCCCAACAGTTGTAAACACTAATCATAATTTACCCTCTGTTCTATTGTCCATTCGAATACGTTTACCGGCTGCCTGTCATATGTCTAAAGTATTCCGTAGACTTAATGTATTGCAACTTATTACTAAGCAAGAAAAATCAAAAGCGTTGAAGTATCTCTAGCGTATCTCATAAACAAACAAAAACATATTCCTATGTATTACGGTACAATTCAACCAAAACATTACATAATTGTATTTCCAATTTGAAAACTCTAAACGTTTTCTAACTGGCGACTGTATTCCATTCAAGAAGTTGACCACAATTAATATTTATGTTTGAATGAAACAAACTTGGCAATGTAATTAAGTAAGTTACCATTTACAGTCAGCAGGTAGAGCATTTTATTGTTACCCTCAATTTTGAAATTGACAAAGTACTACTTCGGAATATATTATTTTCCTGCATATCGTGTCTGAAGCTGTTTTCGATTTTTGGTATTTTCCAGCGGTGTACGCAAATAGAGCTATTGATATTTTAGTTAAAATTTATCATTGTAATTTCATCTGGTGGTATGATTCACTATGTTGTCAGCGTTACAACACTCCTTATGTATGTAACGTAATAGTATGATCTAATTCGACACCAGTAACAAGTCATAAGGTTTACAGAACAGTTCCAGTTAACGTATTTCTTGACACATACTTAGCTTCACCATTTAACAGTTCTTACATTTATTCATTTTTTTTATTCTTCATTACCATGAACATGCAAATCTCCTTCTACTCCGTGTTTCACAGCTTCTCACTAAAGCAGAATTCGAGCCCGATCTCCACGCTGGAGTCATTGTACCTTATATACAATTTACGGCAGCGCATTTCTAAATAAAGTGTTACTCTATTATTACAACTCTAAAAGGAATCCTAGTATACGAGGCCACGTCTGTACAATTTGTACCTGCAAAATAGCTTCGTTTCAGTTCAAGGAATTTGAAGAGGCAGTTTATGATATTTCGGATGAGGTACGAGCCATATGAAACACACACGGTAGACAGGATGAATTAAAATATAAATATAATACAGGACCAAAATTGAACAGAACGTGTTAAGAAAATACGTCAATCAACAGATTACATAGGAAGAAATAAACACACACACACACACACACACAGAGAGAGAGAGAGAGAGAGAGAGAGAGAGAGAGAGAGAGAGAGAGACGAACAGGTGTATACCCAAACCCCCCAAATGACACTTAACCACCTAATCAATCAAGCGGCAAATTCCAAATACACGGAGATGACAAACTATTTCTGCAGGGGACTTAGAGAGACATTGCCACTCTGGGAAGAAGGATGTCCGACACAATATTGGAAGGTATCTCATGACTGAAGTAAATCGGTCAAGAGCTGTTCATGTTTTTTGCTAACAGCCTTTCCATGGTCTGTCCAAATGCTTATTAGTGTATCGTTTCAAAGTCTCAATGAAATATTTCAAGATCTTTTCCAGATTGTGATTACCAACGTTGAAAAACGACTCCTCTTTTTACAGAAGCATAGCAGATTAGTAAGTAAGTCTCAGAGCCGATTATGATGAAGTTCAGTCTAATGAAAGACTTCGGCCTTCTTCTTCTTCTTCTTCTTCTCAACAGGGGCTACCAGGGTGCAGCATCTTCCAGATTATCTGATGCTTGATCAGGAGGCACTGTACCACAGCTGACTACAGATTACCTGCTGCTTGATCAAAGGCTACACAGAGACGCAAACACACACACAGACGAAAAAGCAACTCATACACACATCTGTAGTCACAAGCAACTGAAATCATTTGCCTGTGACTGCCGTCGTGCGTGTGAGTTCCGTTTGTGGGCGCTCGTGCGCGCGCGCGTTCGTGTGTGTGTCTACTTTTGACGAAGGCCTTAACGGCCGAAAGATGTAATTGTGAGACTTTTGTTGTTGTAGCTTTCTGCGACTCAGCATCTCCGCTACATGGTGAGTAGCAACTTCCTTTCTCATATTCTTAGATTTCATACTGAATTTTCCATTGTTAGGCCTTGGGGTGTGTATTATACAATTCATGTTACACCTTACGCCTAAACCCGGAACGATGTATTAGTTGTTTCTGTGTACACTAATTATAACGTAGACCTTGGGCAACCTATCACACTCTTTTACATCTGAATTTCGTACTTAGTACTGAGGAACGTAACATTCTGAACATTAGAGAATTAATCCCAGATTTGGGCAATTAGCAGTAATTAAGAAAATGTATTTCACATTTCTTATTTCACTGCGGTAGGACCCTGTGATAACACAGTCTCCTGCTCTATCTCTGTTACTCTGGTCTTACTTGTCTTTCACGCCATCCTTTCAACTATTATAATTCGATCAAGCAGTTTTCGTTTAAATAATGTCTTTTCTTTTAACGTCTCACTCTATCGCAGGACTTTCTTATTTTCCTCCTCTAACATTTCTTCCAAAACCGTTGAAACGGTTTCCTCTTAAATCCCGCGTTTCTTTACCCACCGTTAGAACTTAATACATAATGTACTTATCCCTTTTCCCTCTCTCCGACGATAAAAGTTACTATGACACACTTTCTATGCGGTCCTCTATTCTTGCCTTCTACCACCGCACTGTTCCATGGTCCCTGGTCACCCCCTTCCTCCCTCCTATATGTCTTTCTCCTCGCGTAGAGACATAAAGAGAGAGAGGTATTTATAGAAACAGGACAAACTACAGGTCGAGTACAGAGGTACTTAATTGAGTCTTACATGTCAATGTGCAAGGGTCAATATTCATCAGCTCTCTACGATGTTTTATGACTCGTTTTATCAAGTGAAGAGGTGCGACACATTATGTAGCAGCTATAAGTAGTGATGGTTAGTCGGTAGTTATTTAGTTCAAAGTAAGGAAGCAAAAAAGTAGAGCCGTAGAAGAAAATGGTGTTGTTAGTCGAAGCTGGTGTTGTTAATCGAAGACTTTCGAGCATTCTAGTTCAGAATTAAGAGGAGACCGGTGGTTACAAATGTTTCCAGTTCAGTGGTAGAAATTTGGAACTTCACATCACGTAACCAGGCTACTACAGGGCTGATAGTAGATTATAAGTGGTAACGTTTTTATCCTCTTCTCGTGGGTAAGGGCGAAGCTGGTGACTCTTGTCTAAAGTGTTTCGGTGATAATCAAATGTTGGAAGGTGATCTAGGTCTGCCGATAAACTTTGCACCAGGACGCTCGCCGCCATGACCGCGAGCTACAAAAGTATGGCATTTACGACGCATATTAGGAGTTTGTCCGTCCATCACGGAGAAATGGACATAGAAAATGTAACAGACGCAATGTATTTCATTTAGTGCCTAAATGTTTACTCTGTTCCACTCTCATATCGCCTAAAACTGTTGGTTTAGCGGATTTCGATTTCTTAATGACTCTGTCAATATCTTCCATGTCGATCCGAACTGTAGGATTACTATTGTCGACATCTATTTGCGGTTCCCTTATGTTATTTTAATGCCATCCACAGTTCCAGTTACGCAAGAGCTGATGGCCAATTGTTTGAAATAGATTGGTGCTCTCAGGAACCATCTCGAAAGAATTTTTCTACCTTTACATTATCCTCCAAGCGTTTTAGCTGGTTTAAGACATGCCGAGCACTATATGGATTCATAAGGGTTCAAATGAAACCATTTCACTTGTCTTCCGTTCCACAAGTCAGCTACACCTCTCCATTGAGATCTTAGGCGAAATAGAGAACGAAATTTACATAGTTTGACGTACGATGATGCCCAGAAATACAATTTACGTTCCACACTCCCTCTGAGGGTTGTAGGTGAGGCGATAGTCTGAAACGTCCGTCTATCGCTTCAGCGATAAGGTCTCAGTCTGCTACGGACGAAAGTAATTTGTCGACCAGTTCAATAAATTATGTAGCCTATGGAGAAAAATTCCGGTATTAACAAATGAGTAATTAAGGAATCTCATACGGTTTCACTTTCAGATCTGAAAGGTACTGAATAAAGCTTATTAGAAGTTTCACGATGTAGACGTTTTCTTAATATTTCCTTGCCCATTTTCGGGCTGTCATTTTAAAGAGGAGCGAAAATTGCGGTGCAGTACAGTCCTCTACATCCAGCTTAGAACCCTCAGCTACTGCAGCAGTTGACCCAATTGGCAGTCACGCTATCACAAATGTAGCGAGCTACTGCCATGTTTTGTGCTGTGTCATTGTCAAACTGATGCTTTTATAGACATTTTACGACATAAGAACCGAGTGTAGTAGTATTTTCCCCATGAAACAATTTTCCGGGACTCATAATCGTAAATTTGACAACCCGATATCCCATCCTGCATGGAAATTACGCAGATTGTTTAATGACAACGAAATAAAATTTCATGTGACCTTAGAAGGTTAATTTGGGGCCACTTCAAGATGTAATCTTGCGATCATGGAGGTGCCAAATATATTATACAGTGTTGTATAGTATGGTAGCCACAGGAACAGCATGTTTGCACGACCAATGGCTTCCCAGAGTGGATTTGGACGTGAGGAGTACGAGAATAGCTAGTATCTAGAAGATACATTGCCGATTTAACCTAGGACTAAAATATCAAAAAACATAAGCCAATATCTTTTACTCTCATCCATAACTAAGTATAGGGGCTAGAGTGTATATACTACTAACACTAAGATGTACCAACTCGAGGTTCAAAATCATAAATCAGTGGCTGTCACTACTATCATTGTTTCCCTTTCTTAAGCGTAATGGAAGCTGAAAGGCAGATCCACCAGACGTGACTGACTTTATTTGGAGAGTCTGCAGTGATTGTAGTGTTAGCATTATGCGTAATGAAACGTCGTTAGATGTGCGTATGATTAAAAATGGTATTTCTGTCATTGGCACTACCCCAGAAACAGTGGAACACATATGAGAAAACAACAACCGGGCACCGAGTGCAAGTTGTATACATCCACAAAGAAATTTCATAAGCTACAAGTACTATGAAACCTCAAGTCGAACGTGTAAGACACATTGCGGCACTAACGAAAAAGCATGCTGCAGACACGTAAAGAAATGAAAGCAGGGAATGTAAAGTGAACCCAGTACACTGCCACTACACTCGTTAGAAAAAGTAAAATTTTTATTCAGTCTATAACAATTAGAACAACGAAAAGTAGTTTCATCGCCCATAATGATTACAAAACACTCCTTTCTGATGTTTGTTCATTAAAGCGAAAATTATCAAATGAATTAGCTTTTTAATGTTCACTAGACTTATAACGGGAAGAGAGGCGGAAGCGGCAATAAGAGGTTCACCTTGCAGAGAATGGGACCAAGTTGCAAAGCAGTACTTTGCACCCAGTGTAGATCTTCCTTCATTTATTGCCTGATGGTTTCATAATAACGATTTTTCTAGTCCATCCCAATTTTTATATGAGACTCATGGAGGGGTAATAGCTGGTACAGGCTATTGCGTTGTGTGGTATTTTGTTAAGTCATGTCGCACTCGTTCTTTGATCTGAACATTTGAAGCAATCAACATATGCCGGAACAGTCACAAAACCTGTGCACTAAAGTATGGTTTTAATAACACCTTCAAGATAGCCCTTCAGCACTTTTATTCCCTATAGACATTTAGTGCTCATCAGGTCTCTTTCAACAGGAAAAACTCAGTAGGCAACTAATGAAAAAGCAGAACGAGAAATGGACATAAAAACTAGCAACATCCCAGGTGTCGTCATCATGGAAAAACACGGCAAAGTTACAATGGGAACTGGGCTCACGACATTCAGGCACATAGCAGGTGACTATTACTAGTGAACGGCGCGAGCTGGTGTTTGGATCGCAAGCAAGACGTAATATCTCAAGTATAATCAAAATGGGATACTTTCTGACAAATGCTGAGTATTGTAAAGCCTACTTCTGGTAATGACTTCCACATACCTTTTTTCTTATCATCCTCCTCTGGTCTACTGCGTTTCATATTGTATAAGATAAGAAACATTTAACATTCTTCGATAGTAACACATTTCGAACAATTTGAGTTTTTGGTTTCCTTTGCGAATTTACAGTGTCACATGTTTCTCTTCCATATACAGCAGTCCATCCGATCAACACTATCGGTAACTTGCCACCCACCTGCTTACGGATTACACGTCTTAGATTTTTAAGACTGCACCAATCCGATCAGAGGAACGAATCTGGAGTATAATTTGGAGGCCGTTTCAAAGCTTGTATGGAGAGTTAAATGATGGAAGTGTCGTTTTTAAGCGCACTTAGAAAAACACATTGATGATCAAAATAATACACAGTTTCATAAAATTAAGAAAGATTTCCATTCTTATTTATTATTCTTCATTTATTGTTCAATGTACAACTTAACCCTCTCAAACATCGTAGTGGCCAACCTAATATATTATCCTCTGTCTACGAGTGAATCCTCTTGCCTCGACTGTGGGCTGGCGACCTCTGTTGGGCCTCGCCAGCTCGGCCGACGTGTAAAAGGCCTCCTCCTAGAATATCCCCAAGTAAATCTCCCACACCGCCAACGGTGTCTCCTAGGTCGATATCTATCGCTGCCGAACTCTGCGTCGTGGTCGTTGTTGTACTGGCGGTCGTGCTCGAGCTGTCCTGGGCGTCCACTGGGCCCGTCAGCAGCAGTATACCAATCAGCGCCAGCACTGACAGCGCCAGAGTCTACAAAGAGAAAGTTGTTTGAATTGAATATGTGTCATTTATGAACAAGCTGCATATCATACAGTGTCATGTATAGTGGGGAAAAGAAGGATTAACAGCAATGATCGTGGAGAATTTTGAATATTTGATCTCATAGCATGTCATCTGGCCCTTTTACAAACTGTAATGCAAGGGTTGAGAGAAGGTATCTACGGATTAAAAATGCCCGTGACGAAATATGGGAGGACATTAATAATTACCATTTACAGTTCACAAAAGTAAATAACTGGAATATATGTATTCACTTCCAGCCAAGGAAGTCTGATATGAAACAGAAGTTACATTTTAGACGAGCTAGTAAGAGATGTAGAATTTATAATTGTGGAAACTGAGTAAGGAATGATGCTGATATAATATGGTCAGCCTCTATGGTAGATAGTAACAACAATCTCATGACCTGACAGTAGTAGGTGAATACTAAGCCTGTTTGTGTCGCTGGTGTAAGAACATATAGTCATACGTCGTGTAATCGAGAGTCAGTGAATACCGTTCTGGACTATGAAGTGAAAGATAAAAATACTTATACAACATAGAACCCATTCCAAGAGCTATACTTGGTAGAGCAGGTGCCACGCTCGATTTTTTGAGACTCAGATCTGCCTAAGAGTTTTCATAAGGTAACAAGAGAAATGCCGGTAAGATCTTGTACGATATGATAGTCTTCTTAATAAACAATTAGATTCAGGGGTCAAAAAAGTATATCTGATAATAGTAGATGTGACTAAGACGTACAGATGTACCGAGACAGGTATAGATAAGATGAATGAAACTCTTTTACCTGTGCAAACAGCTTTTGTCCAATCATTGCTGCGTTTACCGTAGGTATGACTTTCAAAGCTTGAAACTGCTGTATATATAGAAGACTTTATCTCTGTGTGCTTAATTAGTGAACGCTGCGGTTGTAGACACAGCAGGCGGGTAGATTGATAATGATTCAAAAGGAAAAAGCAATCATCGCTAAGGTTTGCTAATTGTGACCGGTATCTGTCAATGCGTCAGCAAATATCCATAAGGGGAAACAACTTCCTATACCAGTTTTCCAAATTGTTTACCTAACCCAAGTTCAGTCTGTGCGTTAAAAACCCCTTTTTAAAGCTAACAATTACTTTGTCGCTTTCATATAAATCTTTTTAGACGCAAGTTAATTTTTTTCGGATGGAAGACTGTACCTCAAGCGATAGTTGGACGATTCTTATTGCACTACTTTGTCAGTTTCTTTCTTGCCTCGCTGTCTGCCGCTGTCGTTATGCAGTAGCGCTTCTTTTTTTCGTTGTCGCATTACCTGTTATTCTTGGTGTTTTACTCCCGGCTAATCTGGGTTGCACTGTCGAATGGGCACATAAATGGCTGTTAACATAAACCAAACTTTTGTTTCTAACGAGATTGAACCTGTAGTTTTTCGAATATGTTGGTCGTCGCATGAAAGGGATTGGTGGGTGAGGCCCAGTGACTTAGTCTACACTATATATCAATATTTATCTCAACATTATGTAATACGAAAAACAGAATGAGCGTAGCTTTGACAGACAACTGCATGTATAGTTCGAAGTACTCAAAGAATACAAAATTTTGTACAACAGGGCTTAGAAGGTTGCAAAAAGGCATTTGAACATCTACCACCATAAACTGAGCCAGAACAAGACCATTCTTTTCAATAATCTGCTGTTAATGTGAAAACTGCCCCTCTTAGCTAAATGTGTGATCCAAAGTTTCTCTGTTACTGCAAAATTTAAAACAAATGAAATGCCATAAAACATTCTATTTAATTCCTTGATGTTGCTGAAACGGTCAGGCAAGTTCCACTACGCTGTTCACAGTAGCCTACAGACATTCGTATTCTCTTATTCGTTATTATACTTACTACTGAATTACCTTTATTTCGTCTAGTGTTGATAATTCCGTACTTACCTGACCAGATATTCTGTTTTTCCTGCCACCACATTTCACTAACCCCCTCTGTATCTAATTTCAATCTGTTCATTTTCCTTTGAAATTTTCTAATTTACCTACCTGATAACTGGATTAACATTTTATCTGCCGAACAGTACAACGCCCGTTTTGTTTTCTCTGGTGAAACCGCCTTCCTCAGCAGTGCCAGCCCGGAGAACTGTATGGGGAACTTTTTATCTCTGGCGCTTTTAACCCAGGGTTATGTCATTATGCTTAAGTCAAACAGTGGGTCTCCATGCCCTCGCGATAAGTGACAGCTACAGTTTTTCCTTGCTCCCAGCTCTTCTCAGTACCAACATAGAAAGGCCATACAAATCGATATTCCTAAAACTACTGAAAAGGGTACTGCCCCTCGTCAAAAACCTCAGTCCTTCAGGCAACTGGTACCACAATAAGTAATCAGTCTTTTCTTCATGATAACTATCTACTACTTGAGGAGTTAGGAATTCGTTAAAGTATTCTTTACATCTGTCAACGATGTGTCTTGTATCTCTTATTATTGTGCCGTATGAGTAAATTATGAATGATTCTAACCTTTTTAATTTCGTTTATCATCTATAAATATCAGATGACTAAATGTCCAAAATCTTGCAATATTAAGTTGTTGTTGTTGCCTTCAGTCCTGAGACTGGATTGATGCAGCTCTCCATGCTACTCTATCCGGCGCAAGCTTCTTCATCTCCCAGTACTTACTGCAACCGACATCCTTCTGAATCTGCTTAGTGTATTCATCTCTTGGTCTCCCTCTACAATTTTTACCCTCCATGCTGCCCTCCAATGCTAAATTTTCGATCCCTTGATGCCTCAGAACATGTCCTACCAACCAGTCCCTTCTTTTTGTCAAGTTGTGCCACAAACTCCTCTTCTCCGCAATTCTATTCAATACCTCCTCATTAGTTATGTGATCTACCCATCTAATCTTCAGCATTCTTCTGTAGCACCACATTTCGAAAGCTTATATTCTCTTCTTGTCCAAACTATATATCGTCCACGTTTCACTTCCATACATGGCTACACTCCATACAAATACTTTCAGAAAGGACTTCCTGACACTTAAATCTACACTCGATGTTAACAAATTTCTCTTTCCTTACCATTGCCAGTCTATATTTGTTTTCCTCTCTACTTCGACCATCATCAGTTATTTAGCTTCCCAAATAGCAAAACTCATTTACTACTTTAAGTGTCTCATTTCCTAATCTAATTCCCTGAGCATCACCCGACTTAATTCGACTACATTCCATTATCCTCGTTTTGCTTTTGTTGATGTTCATCTTATACCCTCCTTTCAAGACACTGTCCATTCCGTTCAACTGCTCGCAGTCCGGAACCGCGGGACCGCTACGGTCGCAGGTTCGAATCCTGCCTCGGGCATGGATGTGTGTGATGTCCTTAGGTTAGTTAGGTTTAAGTAGTTCTAAGTTCTAGGGGACTGATGACCACAGAAGTTAAGTCCCATAGTGCTCAGAGCCATTTGAACCATTTTTTTCAACTGCTCTTCCAAGTCCTTTGCTGTCTCTGAGAGAATTACAATGTCATCGGCGAACCTCAACGTTTTTATTTCTTCTCCATGGACTTTAATACCTACTCCGAATTTTTCTTTTGTTTCTTTTACTGCTAGCTCAATATACAGATTGAATAACATCGGGGAGAGGCTACAACCCTGTCTCACTCCTTTCCCAACCGCTGCTTCCCTTTGATGCCCCTCGACTCTCATAACTGCCATCTGGTTTCTGTAAAAACTGTAAATAGCCTTTCGCTCCCTGTATTTTAACCCTGCCACCTTTAGAATTTGGAAGAGAGTATTCCAGTCAACATTGTCAAAAGCTTTCTATAGGTCTACAAATACTAGAAACGTAGGATTGCCTTTTCTTAATCTAGCTTCTAAAATAAGTCGTAGGGTCAGTATTGTCTCACGTGTTCCCATATTTCTACGGAATCCAAACTGATCTTCCCCGAGGTCCGCTTCTACCAGATTTTCCATTCGTCTGTAAAGAATTCGCGTTAGTATTTTGCAGCCGTGACTTATTAAACTGATAGTTCGGTAATTTTCACATCTGTCAACGCCTGCTTTCTTTGGAATTGTAATTATTATATTCTTCTTGAAGTCTGAGGGTATTTCGCCTGTCTCATACATTTTGCTGACCAGATGGTAGAGTTTGTCAGGACTGGCTTTCCTAACGCTGTCTGTAGTTCTAATGGAATGTTGTCTACTCCCAGGGCCTTGTTTCGACTTACGTCTTTCAGTGCTCTATCAAACTCTTCACGCAGTATGATATCTCCCATTTCATCTTCATCTACATCCTCTTCCATTTCTATAACATTGCCCTCAAGTACATCGCCCTTGTATAGACCCTCTATATACTCCTTCCACCTTTCTGCTTTCCCTTCTTTGCTTAGAACTGGGTTTCCATCAACGCTCTTGATATTCATACAAGTGGCTCTCTTTCCTCCAAAGGTCTCTTTAATTTTCCTGTAGGCAGTATCTATCTTACCCCTAGTGAGATAAGCCTCTACATCCTTACATTTGTCCTCTAGCCACCCCTGCTTAGCCATTTGGACTTCCTGTCGATCTCATTTTTGAGACGTTTGTATTCCTTTTTGCCTGCTTCATTTACTGTGTTTTTATATTTTCTCCTTTCATCAATTCAATTCAATATTACTTCTGTTAGCCAAGGATTTCTACTAGCCCTCGTCTTTTTACCTACATGATCCTCTGCTGCCTTCACTACTTAATCCTTCAGAGCTACCCATTCCACTTCTACTGTATTTCTTTCCCCCATTGCTGTCAATTGTTGCCTGATGCTCTCCCTGAAAGTCTGTAGAACCTCTGGTTTAGTCAGTTTATCCAGGTCCCATCTCCTTAAATTCCCACCTTTTTGTAGTTTCTTCAGTTTTAATCTACAGTTCATAACCAATAGATTGTGGTCAGAGTCCACATCTGCCCCTGGAAATGTCCTACAATTTAAAATCTGGTTCCTAAATCTCTGTCTTACCATTATAAAATCTGTCTGATACCTTCTAGTATCTCCAGGATTCTTCTATATATACAATCTTCTTTTATGATTCTTGAACCAAGTGTTAGCTATGATTAAGTTATGCTCTGTGCAAAATTCTACCAGACGGCTTTCTCATTCATTTCTCTCCCCCAATCCATATTCACCCACTATGCTTCCTTCTCTCCCTTTTCGTACTCTCGAATTCCAGTCACCCATGACTAATAAATTTTCGTCTCCCTTCACTAACTGAATAATTTCTTTTATCTCATCATACATTTCATCAATTTCTTCATCATCTGCAGAGCTAGTTGGCATATAAACTTGTACTACTGTAGTAGGCATGGGCTTCGTGTCTATCTTAGCCACAATAATATGTTCACTATGCTGTTGGTAGTAGCTTACCCGCACTCCTATTTTGTTATTCATTATTAAACCTACTCCTGCATTACCCAATTTGATTTTGTATTTATATTCCTGTTTTCACCTGACCAAAAGTGTTGTTCCTCCTGCCAGCGAACTTCACTAATTCCCACTATATCTAACTTCAACCTATCCATTTCCCTTTTTAAATTTTCTAACCTACCTGCCCGATTAAGGGAACTGACATTCCACGCTCCGATCTGTAGAACGCCAGTTTTCTTTCTCCTGATAATGCCGTCCTCTTGAGTAATGCCCGCCCGGAGATCCGAATCGGGGACTATTTTACCTCCAGAATATTTTATCCAAGAGGACGCCATCATCATTTAACCATACAGTAAAGCTGCATGCCCTCGGGAAAAATTACGGCCGTAGTTTCCCCTTGCTTTCAACCGTTCGCAGTACCAGCACAGCAAGGCCGTTTCGGTTAGTGTTACAAGGCCAGATCAGTCAATCATCCAGGCTGATGCCCCTGCACCTACCGAAAAGGCTGATGCCCCTCTTCAGGAATTATACGTTTGTCTGGCTTCTCAACAGATACCCCTCCGTTGTGGGTGCACCTACGGTAAGGCCATCTGTATTGCCGAGGCACGCAAGCCTCCCCACCAACGACAAGGTCCATGGTTCATAAGGGAAGGAAAGGTTGAATAAAATAAATCGTTTGTCTATACAAACAGTGAATTTGACATTTGTCTCATGAAGTGCAAAAAGCTACCAGTGGCTCCTATCATAATTCGTCTTACTGCAACAAGTGTCGTCCACTGCATTTTCGTGACCAATTGCAGATTCAAATTGGGTTCCTACGAGGGAGCTCAGCAGCATCTTCACCTCTCCTGTGCTTACTAGGAAACAAACATTAACCTCACTTGGATGGTTTAATTCATAGTGAAAAATAAATATATTCCCATTTCGACATAATTTTTTTCCCTTTACAACTACACTCTGGGATTTTACAGTTATAAATCAAATAACACAACCTCTCGCCATGCGTATAATTAGTTGCTTTCAAAGAGTCGTCGTAACAGCAAAATGTTCTGAAGAACTGATAGGGGCATATAGTTAAGAAAGTTATTTGTGGGAAGAACATGTGTTCGGTAATAATTTTTCTCAGCTTTTCATTATCTTTAGGAAGCAGCAATATTTTATTCATAATCTCTAGAGTGTGACAACTTTACTGTTGCGTAAGATGTCATTGGAAATAATTTTAAAAATTGAGACACATACTGCGTGTCCTTATGAGTCGTACAACGAAAAAGGAAGGCATGGCTTTAACACCCGCCGTGCGAGATACCAGAATAATGTGGTTAAGGCTCTAGAGCAGATATGATCAACCCAACAGTTGTAATCACGAATCATAATTTACCCTCTGTTCTCTTGTCCATTCTAGTACTTTTACTGACTGACTGTCGTACTTCTACAGTATTCCTTAGACTTAATGCATTGCAACTTATTGCTACCACAGAAAAATCAAAAGCGTTGAAATATCTCGTGCTTATTTTATAAACAAACATAACATGTCCCTATATATTACGTTACAGTTCAATCAAAACGTTACATAATCGTATTTCCAATTTGAAAAACACTAAATGTTTTTCTAACTGTGGGATGTGTTCCATTCAAGGGGTTGACATAAATTAATATTTGTGTTCCAATCAAACATATATGACAATGTAACTAAGTAAGCTATCATTTACAGCTCAACACATACAAGATTTTTTCTTACCCTCAATTCTGAAATCGTCAAAACACTATTTCGCGAAGTATCATTTTCCTGCGTGTCGTGTGTGAAGTTGTAATCGGGTTTTGAAATTTTCCTGCGATGTACGCAAATCGGACTGTTGATTTTTTACGTAACATTTGCCTGCTGTCGTGACTCATTATATTGTTAATGTTACCACACTCTTTGTGGTATATAATGAAATAGTATGATGTAATTCGTCTCCATTAACATGTCAAAGGGTCTATAAGCATTTCTAGATAGTGTATTTGTTGACATACATTTAGCTTCAGCAAATTACATTTCTGACGTTTATTCATTCTTTATTCTTCTTTACCATGCATATGTACATCTGCTACAACTCCGTGTTTTACCATTTTTCGTTAAAGCAGAATTCGAGTACGATCTCCACGCTGGAGACGTTGTACGTTACTGCAGCACATTTCTAAATAAAGAGTTCCTCTATTATTACGACTCTAAAAGGAATCCTAGTATACGTGGCCATGTCTGTACAATTTGTAGCAGCAAAATAGTTTAATTTCAGTTCAAGGAATTTGAGGAGGCAGTTTATGATAATTTGGATGGGGCACATGCCATACGAAACACACACGGTAGACAGGATGAATTACAAAATAAATATAATACAGGACCAAAATTGAACGGAGCGTGGTAAGAAAATACGTGAGTCAACAGATCACATAGAAAAAAATGAACACCCCCCCCCCCCCGACACACACAGAGAGAGAGAAAGAGAGAGAGAGAGAGTGAGAGAGAGAGAGAGAGAGAGGCACAGGTGTGTAAAAAATACCCTCAAACACGCTTATCCACCTAATCAATCAAGAGGCAGATTACAAATACACGGAGATGACAAACTATGTCTGCAGAGGACTTGGAGAGACAATGCCACGCTGGGAAGAAAGACGTCCGACACAATTTTGCAACGTATCCCATGACTGTTTCAAGTAAATCGATCAAGAACTGTCCACGTTCCTTGCTAACAACCTTTCCATGGTCTGTCCAAATGTTTATTAGTGTATCGTTTAAAAGTGTTAATGAAATCGTTCAAGATCTTTTGCAGGTTCTAGGTACCAACGCTGAACAACGACTCGTCTTTATACGGCAGTATAGAAGATTACTAACTCTTAGAGCCGATACGCTGAAGTCCAGTCAACGGAGAGACTTCAGGCTTGTTCTTCGTCTTCTTCTCTGCTACTCAACAGGGGCCTGCTAGAGTGCAGCATCTTGCAGATTATCTGATGCCTGATCAGGGGGCACTGGACCACAGCTGAATGCAGATTACTTGCTGATTGTTCGAAGGCTACTGGGGCAAAGCTGCTTGCAGATTGTGTGCTGCTTGATGAGGGGTTACTAGGCTACTGCACCTTGCAGATTATCTGATGCTCTATCTGGGGGCAGTAGCGCACAGACTGCTACAGATTGTCTCCTGACCGATCGAGTACCAAATGTCTGCCGCTACTTGCAATTGTGTAATACTGAGAGACATACAGCCCTGGGTTACAGAAAATAGATGGATTTGATTGCATTGACAGATAAGACAAGAAATGTAACGTGTACAACAAATGCGTGAATGCTGGATTGTAGAAGTAGAAACGTTTCAATAAGGAAAAGATGATCTACATTTTTTTTACAGCTATGATGATGTGACATCAACAACTACTTCGATTGGAAGCCCTACTTGTATAATCGCACTTTCCAAGCGAATAGTTCAAAATACTTTCACTCAGTTCGAAATCCCCCTGTTAAATCGAAAAAGTGATGAGGGGGAAACAGCCTGTACAGGTGCATTCCGAAAATTTCTTATCACTTGTAAAATTCCCACCCATCAAGTTCCCACCAGTTTCTATGAATGTTCTGAAAGGAAATATGCTACCGGTCCTCTTCCTGGGAAGATACGCAACTCCTTAATCTTACTCGTTCACAGCTATCATAGCGTTGCTTGTTCAATTTTGTGCTGCATGCAATATATTGAAAGATAATAATTATATATTCACAGTGCAACAGCTTGACGGGTCTATGCCACGCCTGGAAACAGGATGCCTGACAGAATAGTGGAAGGTATCCCATGACTATATGAAGTAAATCCTTCAAAAACTGTTGAAGATTTTTGCTTACAACATTTAGCTCTTCTCTCCAAATTTTTATTAGAATATCGTGTAAAAGTCTCAAGGAAATCGGTAACAGCTTCACCAGATTTTTTTGTAACAATTTTAAACAATTACTTGTTTTTATGCAGTGGTATAGAAGATTACTAAGGTAGTGTGGAAGCTGTTAATCACGAAGTTCAGTCTCCGGGAGACTTCGGTGTTCTTCTTCTTTTCTGTTGCTCAATAGGGGGACACTAGGGTGCAACCGCTTGCAGATCCTCTGCTGCTTGATCAGGGGTATTATGCCACAGCTGCCTGCAGATTCTCTCCTGCTTGTTCAGGGCATTTTTGACGACAGCTGGTTGCAGATCGTCTGCTATTTAATCATAGGCACTAGACTACATTTGCCAGCAGATTGTCTGTTTCTCGATCGAGTACTAGACAATGGCAGCCCTTTGTATGTTATGTAATACTGAGTAAAAAACAGGGCTCATTTACACAGAATAGGTGTAGGGCTAGTTGTTTGAATTCATACATATTACAAGGAATGTAGCATGCACAACAAATGCAAGAATGCTATACTGCGTGACCAGAAACGTTTCACTAAGGAAAAGAAAACTTACATCAATAACTTCATCGATTGAAGGTCCTGTTTAAATAACCTGTCCTCCAAGTCGATCAATTGAAAACACTTCTGAACAGTTCAATCCTCCCTCTTAAATCAAAAAATAGTGGGAGGGAACCAATCTTCACATGTGCATTCCCTCAGTCTTTTATCTCGTGTTAGATGCCTACTCATTAAGTTGTCACCAGTTTCTATGAATGTTTTGAAAGTCAAAAAATTTTGTGGGTCTTTCTCCTGGCAAGATATACAACATCTTTCTCTTCCTCATTCCCTAGAATCATGGCGTCATGTCCTCAACTTTATACCACATGCCCTATTTGAATTGATAATAATAATAATTTCACTGTGCAGTTATATAAGTATCTTATTTTCTCCAATGTGCAAACAAGTGTCTGCTAACACAGTTTTTCACATACAGCTGCTGCTCAATCCGACATTGTCAGCCATCGGTTGCTGCCTCCAGCCCCATCACATCTGACGGGATAATATTGCGCATCGCGTTTGTTCGAGAAGAGCGTTAAAGCACAAATGTTCTTCATTACAGACCAATATTACTGACACGCATCTTGTGCAGGACCATAAAGGACAATATACATTGAAAGAAAGAAAAGCGATAATAAGAAAAATTAAAATATGTAAAGTAGTAAAATTTTAGGAATACAATTGTCTAGATTACATATATCACTGATATTGCAAGATAACAGTTGAAAGTAAGTGCGAGATAAACAACTGCATATGTGAAATGCTGGTACATTACTAACTGGTGCAGCCGCAGGAGTGTTGAATGTGATCATGCAACCGTGAATGCATTGTGCTGGACTGGTGCTGAATGTCAGTTCGTGCGATGGATTTCCGTGTCTGTTGCACACAGTCGGTCAGACACTGGAGCTGGAGTCTGATGATGTCCGTTATGTGCTCGACTGGAGACAGTCCTGGTGATCGAGCATGAAGAGTCAACATGTCGACGCTCTGCAGAGCTTGTTGGGTTACAACAGCAGTATGTGGGCAAGCATTATCCACTTGGAAAATACCCTTTGGAATGCTCTTCGTGAATGGCAGCACAACATGTCGAAACGAAAGACGTGGAGATGTACAGTCAGGGTGCATGGGATAATCAAGAGAGTGCTCCCGCTGTCATTCGAAATCGCTCCCGAGACCATACCTCCAGGTGTAGGTCCAGTGTGTCTGTCTCTGAGACAGGTTGCTGTTCTGCCGAACACACGACCGTCAATGGCACCAGGGGAAAACCATCTTTTGTCAGACCTCCATCCTGCCTTTTTATCAACTCTCGTTTGACCCCACCGATATCGCAAATAGCGGTGGTTAAGGTTCTATGACATGCACGCCACATGGCTTCTGTCTCGGAGCTCTCCTTGAAGTATCCGGCTTATATCATTTTGTTGTGTCACAGCGATGCCAACAGCTGCTCAAATTGCTGCTCAGGTGCGGTACCACGCACCAGAGTCATACGCCCAACACTATAGCCTTTCCTCTCCATAGTGCCACGAGACCGACCAGACACCGTTCTTCTTGCGACCGTACTGCATTGTGACCACCGCTGCCAGCAGTCACATGCAGCGGCTACATTCCAGCAAGTCTTTCTGCAATATCGCAGAAGTTAACAGCCAGTTTCTCGTAGCCATTTCACACGACTTCCTTCAAACTCAGTGAGGTGTTGAGAATGGGGTCTTTGTCGCCTTACAGGCAATCTTGACAGCATCAGCTCACTATATACTATCTGAAAGGTAACTAACACTCAGGACGGTTACAGAGTGTGGGCCAGTCTCAAGCAAAACTAACTTGCATCTTCATTGTGACGCTACTAATGTCACTGTCACGCGACTGGAGCGAACTCTGAATAGACATCATCTGTCAGAAGTAGAAATAAGCATGAGGACTTTCGTTTACTTCACACAACTCCTTCTTGGTGTATCAATTTTTTTCGCCAATAATGATCCAAAATTACTACCTTCCTGGAGGAAAAGAAGCTTCCTTCAACATGTCGCCAAGAGATGTGGAACCACACCTGATGTGATACAGAGTTCGCGTTTTTCGTGTATCTTGCTTCCCATTGACAGTAAGGTAGCATGCCAACTGGACATTAGTGTGAAGATAGAGAGAACACACCGATCGCCAAACTGCATGTCACTCGGCAAGGGAATGCTTCCCTTCAACAACATACGGTCATCTGTGCTGCTGAAGGAAGCCATAGACTGCCTTCGTGAATGTCAAGTGCGCTGTCATTATCGCAGTACGGACGTAGCTCAGCTCGAGGAAAAACCGAGGGAATTTAAAAAAAGGTCTGCGGGACGTCTGAAAGATGGATAGGTGCTGAGAGAGAATGTCACACAAGGGCTCAAGCAATAGGCTGGTAAGGCACGTAGGACAACGGCGCCACAACGATACCTGAGACGCAATGAAAAGAGCTATAGCTCTATCAGTCACATGATACAGACCTAAATCGCGCCCCCACTGCGGGGGGCTGAGAGTCTCGTACCTCATCTTGAAGAGCAAACCCTGGCAAGCAAATGAACCCAATGTCGGTAGCGTGCGGCGGGCCATGGATGACAGAAAAGGTAGTGTCTATGCCACGTGGGGGAAACGTGACGCCAAATATACATTTGGATTTTGTGTCCGTTGCGGAAAATCGAGCGCTCGTAAACGGTGATCTAAAGGCCTAGCTCATAGGCGCCGGCAGTTGAGGGCAATCGTGTGCCGCATTTCACCTCCGAAATCGTGTCCTAAGTATCAGGTAATATCAGCTACACGCAGGAAGACCTGCACCCACAGCCATGACACTCGATTTGCGGAGGTTAAGCAGTTACGAGAAGCTTTGCCGTAGCTGGTAATCCATGCCAGTGACTCCCTCACTTCAGCACCGTTACGAAAAACGATGACGAGATCGTCTGCATAAGGAGTGCAGGTGAATACATGGTCACCGAGAGACATCACAGAGGCCACAGATCAATGGTTCCATGGTGAAAGCATACAACAGTGCAGAGAGCGGACAACCTTGACGCACTGATCGACAGATCGTGAAGGGGGAGTGGGACGACCATTGTACAGTGCACGAGGCATAGCTGCACGATGGAGACGTTTTACGACGTCGACGTTAGTATCAGGGTATTCTTTACTGTGGCGCATCTATCCAGGTAGTCATGGTCAACCAGATCCAATTCGTGGCTGAAGTCAAGAGCCGCCAAACGTCCAGGCTTACGACGAGCGCGAGGAAGAGTTATTATATCCCGGTGGCAACAGAAGGCAGTGACACCTCACAATGAAGTTTTTTCGGGGAAAACTACGTACCGAGCAGTCCGTTTTAGCCACATAGCCAACAGACGAGTAAAGATCTTTGTGTCGCCGTTGAGCAACGTGATGTGGCGGTATTGCATATCCGTAGGGTACCCCGAGGCTTGTGGATGGGAATGAGGAAGCTATCGAGAAAACCATCGAGGAAACTGTGGGGAAATGGCATGAATGGTGACATAAGTTTCTGACAAATTTCCGTCTACACTGGTGGCTGAGGGGAACGAATTGTTCGGTAAAACTCCATTGAATAGCATCATGAACCTCGTCCTCTGTGTCGTTTGCAAGTAGATTCATCGTCACGTCCCCGGGAACCGAGCCAAAGGAAAGTCTGGAGACCATCGTACTGTTGGCAGGTTGGTGATGTTGTTCAGACAATTGATAATTCAACATAAGTAGACACATGTATTTATTTAATTTCAATGGAATCTGATGTTAGCTTAGAGAAAACCTTATTCCCTGGATCCATATCGATGCTTTAGCCTCGTTGTTTGTCACGTATTGGCATCGCTGTGACATAGGAAATCCTGTACAATGGCGCATACGTGTACAGAACATCACGGATCACAGAGAAGGACAGTTTTCAGAGAGATCAACACACTCTGTGTGATGTCAGTATGAGTTCTGTTTATGGAAAGCTAGAAATCGTACTCGATTTCATAGGAGAACTGCAAATGCAGGCAGAATTGTAGTGTTAGTATTGCATGCCGCTGCGTGGGTGCGTTAAGGTATGTGAAGTGCAGTGCCCGGCTTTGCGTCTATCTTACAGCAGAGGAGACGGGAAACCGCTGACGAGTGTTGTTACGTGTGAGGTGGATTACGAGTACAACAAGTGACTTAAAGGGCAAAAAGAAATTTTAACGCAAAACTCTGGTCAGTTCCACACGGAGATGGAGAGTTCCTTGACTATGCGTATCCGTCTCCTGTAGCTGAGATTCATCAGGCACACTTGAGAAGGACTTTCCTGGATTATGCCTGTATCTCAGAGCTTCCATTACTCCGAGATCATGACCCTTGCAAATGTGGGAAACCCAAACTATGAGGATGCTTCGCCAAGGTAGAACTAGTTGACTAGTGCATAATAATAACATTTTTTGCCTGTGAGAATTTATTGACTCAACACTGTGCTGAGTTATAAAAGCTGGAAACCCTGTCCGACTAGCTTGGCATTGTTGCTGCACACGTCACAGTTGCTGTCGTCATTGTATTCGCCATCGTCGTTCATAACTTTCTTCTTTTTGCACGCAAAAAGTACGTATGACTTGCAGTACTTATAGTTGTTGAATCTATGTATTATTCATGCATACTACTTGTAATACAAGTCAGCATGTCTGTCCATTACTGTGTTTTCTTTTTGTAACGCCTTGTAGAATGTCTTCCCTGAACGTCAGGTTTTCCACGCAACAGACGATCGATTTGTGTCGAAGGAACTTGCATTTCTGATTTTGGGTAACGCCCGAAGTTTCATGATTACTTCTGTGCTATTGGTGGTTTCAGCCAAAAGCGGACAGCTGCCTGCTATATATTGGATATAGTTTCTGGAAAACGGTTAACGGAGAATCGCCGCCAACAGCTTATTGACTCGGGTAGCGCATCAAATAGTATTGGACCAGTGCTTCTGCGTGAATTACGTGTCTTCGTGAAGGGTTTAGGGAAAGTGAAGTGGATCAAAGACTTGTAGCCGGAATATACTGTGTATATTACTGAAGACAATGGTTGTGCCTCACATCCCGCAGACTGATAGAAAATGTGTGTTGACAAACCTGAACCAGTGACTGGAAACTTAAATGTGAAGCTGTTGAAACAGAAGTGGTATTATCATAGCATGGGATATTTTCCATATGACATCTATGGGTGGAGTGACCTTGTGTGTGAAGAAAAAAAGAACATCACTATCATCGGTACATTAAATACATATTATTTATGAGGTATCCAGTTAGTCTGCAAAATGCGATTCAGTGCCATTTATGCTGCGGGAGGATGGGTACAACAGTTAAAAATGGCTGTCTGATGGAGGTATTAGAAATTTGTACTTACTTTATAACAAGCTACTGTTTGCAGTATTAACTGGCCAAATAGAATTAAATCGAAGTAACTGTTACAGAGTTTTTGATGAAGTCAGTCACCTGCTTCTAGTAAAACTAGTAATATTATCTACACACATTCACATTATAGCCAAGGCCTTAAGGAACGCATCAGATACTTGTCTTGTTACTATGACCTAGACCTCGAGCCATGTATGAGAGACTCAACATTCCCTAATAATAATAACCTAGATCTTGGGCTGCAACATTATGAGAGGGAAAGTTGCTACTCACCAATAGTGGAGATGCTGAGCCGTACATAGGAACAAGAAAAAGACTCTCACAATTATAGCCTTCAGCCATCAAGGCCTTCCGTAACAATAGAAAGACATACGCACACACACTCGCACACAAACACATACACACACACACACACACACATACACACACAAACGCAGCTCACACACAGGACTGCAGTCACAAGCAACTGAAACCTTTCACTGTGTGCGGCAGCAAACCGTATTTCATTGTGATTTATTATATGAAAATGTTGTACGAGAAAATTTGTATCTACAGTACAGTTTGTTTACTGTTTTCCATTCCCTCTGTTACATATTATAATATTGATGATGAGGAAGAGGTGCAAATATTTTGTTATGTCCAACATGATTAGCAGGTCCTCTGTAATCCCTTGAAAGGAAGAAAACTAGACTTATTATAAGACATATAGATTTAGAGCAGTAGCATAAAATGTATATGATTTGGTATTAAGTGACCAAACAGAATTCAGTCAATGTAACTACTACAGCATTTTTGATGAAGTCAGTCACCTGCATCTAATAAAATTAGTACTATTATGTACACACCAATTGCTTGTGACTCAGTCGTGTGTGTGAGTTGCGTTTGCGTGTGTCTGTGTGTGTGTGTGTGTGTGTGTCTGTGTTTGTGTGTGAGTGTGAGTCTACTGTTGACGAAGGCGGAAAGCTGTAATTGTGAGAGTCTTTTTGTTGTGCGTGTCTGCGACTCAGAATCTCCGCTATATGGTGATTAGCAACTTCCTGTCTCACAATATCATTACGTTCCATAGTGGATTTTCCGTTGTTAGACCTTGGGTTATGATTATTCAATTCATGTTACACCTTATGCCTAGACCTGGAATGATGTGTTAGTTGTTTCTGTGTACACTAATTATAAAACAGACCTTGGGCTACGTATCACACTCTTTTACATCTGAATTTCGAAATTTTGAACTGAAGATCATAACATTATGAACATTAGAAAATTAAGCCCACGTATGTGAAATTACAAATAATTAACAGCGATGACTCTACATTTCCTATTTGTCTATGGTAGGAACCTGTGACAACACAGTCTCTTACTCTTTCTCACTCTCTTTTACTCTGGTCTTTCTTATCTTACATGTCATCCTTCCAACTATTATAATTCGATCAAGCAGCTTTCATTTCAATTTTCTCCTACATCATTCCTGCCAAAGCCTATAAAATAGTTTGCTCTTAAACTCCGCTTTTCTTTACCAACTCTTCTAACTGAAAACATCCTGTACTTATCCATTTTCCCTCTCCCCGACGATAAAAAGGAGCTATGACATACTTTTCTATACGTTCCATTATTCTTGCCTTCTACCAAACCACTGTTCCATGCTCCCTGGGTCCACCCCTTCCTATATATCGCTTCCCAGCCCCCCCCCCCCCACTTTTTTCCCTCTCTCTCTCTCTTTCTTTCTTTCTTTCTCTCTATCTATCTCTCTCTTCCCCTTCCTCTGTCTCACTCTCACACACACGATTATGCACTGACTTTCATACACACACATACAAACACACACACACACACACACACACACACACACACACTCACACACGCACGTAGAGAGAGAAAGAGAGAGAGGGGGAGGGCGTCCATGGAAACCGGACAAGCTACAAGTCGAGTACAGAGGGACTGAATTGAGTCTTATGTCCCTCAGTGCTAGCGTAAATGTTCATCAGCTCTCTAAGACGCTTGATGACTTGTTTTATTAAGTGCAGAGGTGCGAGATATTAGGCTGTAGCTATCAGGAGGAATGGCTAGTCGGCAGCTTTTATTTCAAAGTAAGGACTGAGAAAATAGAGCCGTAGAAAAATGTGACGTTGTCAATCGAAGATGGTCTTGTTAATCAAAGATGTTCGAGCATTCCAGTTCAGAATTAAGTGGAGACTTGTTTTACGTATGTTTGCAGTTTTATTTATGTTTCCAGTTCGGAGGTACAAATTTTGAACTTAGGATAACGTAAGCAGGCTACTACAGAGCTGATAGTGGTATATAAGTGGTAGCGCTTTTATCCTCGTCTCGTGGGTAATGGTGAGGCTGGTGACACTTCTCTAAACTGTTTCGATTTTAACCAAATGTTGGAAGGTGATTTGAGTCCTCCGATAAATTTTGCGCCAGGACGTTCGCCTTAACCGTGAGCTACGAAAGTAAGGCATTTACGACGCGTAGTCCGTCCATTACGGAGAAATGAAGATAGAAAAAGAAACGGACGCAATGAACTTCCTTTAGTGCCTAAATGTGTACTCTGTTCCACTCTCATATCGCCTAAAACTGTTGGTTTAGCGGATTTCGATTTCTTAATGACTCTGTCAATTACTTCCATGTCGATCCCAACTGTACCCTTACTATTGTCGATATCTATTTGCGGTTCCCTTATGTTATATTAATGCCATCCACAGTTCCAGGTATAAAAGAGCTGATGGGCAATAATATGAAATAGACTGCGCCCCCAGGACCCATCTCCAAGGAATTGTTCTACCTTTACATTATCCTCCAAGCGTTTCCGCTGGTTTAAGCCGAGCCGTGCACTATATGGGTACATATGGGTTCAAATAAAACCATTTCACTTATCTTCCGTTCAACAAGTCAGCTACATCTCTCCATTGAGTTTTTAGCCGAAGCAGAGAACGACATTCACATAACATGACGTAAGATGATTCCAAGAAATACAATTTACGTTCGGCACTCCCTCTGGGAATTCTAAGGGAGGCGGTAGTCTGAAGCTACTGTCTGTCGCTTCCACGATAAGGCAAAAGTCTGCTACGGACGAAAGTAATTAGTCGACTAGTTCGATAAATTGTTCACTGCTCCTCAGTATTTAATCAAGTCATGTATTCACAACAAATTTTAAATTCCATTGCCTATGCGGTAAAACTCCGGTATTATCTAATGAGTAACTGAGGAATCTCATACGGTTTTCACTTTCAGATCTGAAAGGTACTGAATATAGTTTATGAGAAGTTTCACGATGCAGACGTTTTCGTAATGTTTCCTTGCCCATTTTAGGGCTGTCAGTTTAAAGAGGAGTTAAAATTCCGGTGTAGTATTGTCCTCTAGAACCAGGTTAAAACCCTCAGTTACTGCAACCTTTGGCCCAATTGGCAGTCACACCTCCACTGTCCTGTTTTGTGCCGCGTCATTGTCACACTGATGGCTTATATAGACGTATTAAAACATAAAATCCGTTGGCAATTATATTTTCTCCGTGGATCGATTATCCTGTACTCATAATCATAAATCTGTAAAAATATGTCTCACTTCACATAGGAATCACTCAGATTATTTGATGATAACGAAATAAATTTTAATGTGTTACGGACGACTTCAGGAAGTAACTTTACGATCTTGGAGATGCCACACGTATTATACAATGGTGTCGAGTATGGTATCCATAGGAACAACATGTTAGCACGGCCGATGGTTTCCCAGAGTGGATTTGGACATGAGGCATATCTCGGTGATCCACTGCCGATGTAACATAGGACTAAAGTATCAAAAGCATAAGCCAACGACTTTTACTGTCATCCATAACTAACCATATAATAATAACCCTCAGATGCGCCAACTGCCGGTTCAAAATCATAGATCAATGTCTTTCACTATATTTTCCGCTCTTAAGTGGAATGCAAGCTGAAAGTCACATTCACCAGACGTGATAGACTTTCTTGGAGCGGCTACAGTGATTGTAGTGTTAGCATTATGCGTTATGAAATGTTGTTTGATGTGTAAATGGTTGAAAATGGTATTTCTGTAGTTGACAATACCCTAAAAACAGGTGAACGCAAGTGAGAAGACAACAAGAGAGCACTGACTGCAAGTGGTGTACACCAAGAGAGAAATTCCATAAGCTACAAGTAATATAAGGACTTAAGTCAAATGTGTAAGACGAAATTGCGGCATTAGCGAAAAAGCATGCTGCAGACATGTAAAGGAATGAAAGCAGGGAATATAAACACAGTCCAAAACGCTGCCAGAACTGTCCTTGGTATGTACTTCTTAAGCAAAATTTTCATTCAGTCCTTAACAATTAGAAAAACGAAAAGTTGTTTGATCGCCCATAATGATTACAAAACACTCCTTTCAGATGCTCGTTCATTAAAGCGAAAATTTTCAGATGAATTAGCTGTTTAATTTTCACTACAATTATAACGGGAAGAGAGACGGAAACGCAATAAGAGGTTCTCCTTCCAGAGCATGGGACCAAGTTGCAAATCAGTACTTTGCACCCAGTGTAGTTCTTCCTTCATTTATTGCCTCGTGGTTTCATATTTACGATTTCACTAGTCCATCGAAAAATTATATGAGCCTCATGGAGGGGTAATTGCTAGTACAGGCTACTGTGTTGTGTGGTAATTTTCGAAGTAATGACCCGATCGTTGTTTGAACTGAACATTTGAAGCATTCAACATATCCTGGAACAGTCACAAAACCTGTGCACTAATGTATGGTTTTAATGACACATTCAAGATAGCTCGTCGGCACTTTCATTGCCTATAGATATTAGTGTTCATCAGGTCTCTTTTAACAGGAAAACTCAGTAGGCAACTAGTGCAAAAGCAGAACGAGCACTAGACGTAAAAGCTAGCAACATCCCAGGTGACGTCATCATGGAAAAACAGGGCAAAGTATCTATGAAAACTGGGCTCTCGACATTCAGGCATATAACATAAGCCGACCGAAGTGGCCGAGCAATACTTGGCGCTACAGTCTGGAAACGCGCGACCGCAACGGTCGCAGTTTCGAATCCTGCCACGGGGATGGACGTGTGCGATGTCCTTAGCTTGGTTAGGTTTAAATAGTTCTAAGTTCTAGGGGACTGATGACCTTAGCAGCTAAGTCCCATAGTGCTCAGAGGCAGCACTACAGTTTTTTTTTTTTTTTTTTTTTTTTTTTTTTTTTTTTTTTTTTTTTTTTTTTTTTTTTTTTATGAGAGTAGTGAGAATTTCCATTGGCTTGTTGCTGCCCTTCACCTTCCAACGATAGTTAAACTATAACCTGTTTTGGGTCATCACGTCTTTGTGTACTTCTACTGATTTTGCTCCTTCCAATGCAAAGTTAATTATTGGTCAATACGTTAGCGGATGTCCCATGAAGACAAGAGTACATGAATAGCGCAGGTGACTATTACTAGTAAACGGCTCCAGCTGGTGTGTAGATCGCAAGCAAGTCGTAATATCTCAAGTGTAATCAAAATGGGATGCTTTCTCACAAATGCAGAGAAATGTAAACCCTACTATTGCTAATGGACTTCCACATATCCTTTTTCTTAATATCTTCCTCTGGTCTACTGCGTTTCATATTGTGTTAGATAAGAAACATTTGACATCTTCGATAGTGCCACATTTCGAACAATTTCAGTTTTTGCTTTCCTTTGCGAATGTGCAGTATCAAATGGTTCACTTCCATATAAAGCTGTCCATCAGATCAACACTATCGGTAACTTACCACTCATCTGCTTATGGATTGGTTCAAATGGCTCTGAGCACTATGGGACTCAACTACTGAGGTCATTAGTCCCCTAGAACTTAGAACTAGTTAAACCTAACTAACCTAAGGACATCACACACACCCATACCCGAGGCAGGATTCGAACCTGCGACCGTAGCGGTCTTGCGGTTCCAGACTGCAGCGCCTTTAACCGCACGGCCACTTCGGCCGGCTTTGGATTGCACGTCTTGGATTTTCAAGACTGCATCAATCCGGTCAGAGAAACGAAACTTGAATATAATTTGGAGGCCGTTTCAAAGCTTGTATGATGAGTTCAATAATGGAAGCGTAAGTGTCAGTTTTAAGCACACTTACAAAAACACATTGATGATCAAAATAATACACTGTCTCGTAAATTTAAGAAAGAAAGATTTCCATTCTCATTTTTTATTCTTTCTTTATTGTGCAATGTACAACTTAACCCTCTCAAACATCGTAGTGGCCAACTTAATATAAGTCATCTATTTTCATCTGTCTACGAGTGAATCTTCTTGGCTCGACTGTGGCTTGACGTCCTCTGTTGGGCCTCGCCAGTCCGGCCTACGTGTAAAAGGCCTCCTCCTAGAATTTCCCCAAGTAAATCTCCCACACCGCCAACGGTGTCTCCTAGGCTGACATCTATTGCTGCCGATCTCTGCGTCGTGGTCGTTGTGCTGGCGGTCGTGCTCGAGCTGTCCTGGGCGTCCACTGAGCCCGTCAGCAGCAGTATACCAATCAGCACCAGCACTGACAGCGCCAGAGTCTACAAAGAGAAAATTGTGAGAATTGAATATGTTTCTCTGCCTCGTGATGACTGGGTGTTGTGTGATGTCCTTAGGTTAGTTAGGTTTAAGTAGTTCTAAGTTCTAGGGGACTGATGACCGTAGCTGTTAAGTCCCATAGTGCTCAGAGCCATTTGAACCAACTGAATATGTGTCATTTATGAACAACGTGCGTATCTTACATCGTCACATGCAGTGGGCAGAAGGGGTATGAACAGCGGTGATCGTGGAGGATTTTGAACATGTGATCTCATACTATGTCATTTGGTCCTTTTCAAAAAGAGTAGTGCAAGGGTTGAGAAAAGTTATCCACGGATTAAAAATGCCCGTGACGAATACGGGAGAACATTGACAATTACCAGTTACAATTCACAAAAACAGAGAACTGGATTATATGAATTCATGTCACGCCAAGCAAGTTTGATATGAAACTGAGGGCATATTTTAGACGAGCTAATAAGACATACAGAATTTATAACTGTGGAAAGTGAGTAAGGAATGCAGCTGACAGAAACTGGACAGAGTCTATGGTCGGTAAGAACAACAATCTCATGACATGGCAGTAGTACGTTAATACTAAACCTTTTTGTGTTGGTCGGTCACTGTGGCCGACGTTTCTAGGGGCTTCAGTTTGGAATCGTGCGACCGCTAGGGACGCAGGTAAGAATCCTGCCTCGGGCACGGATGTGTGTGATGTGCTTAGGTTAATTATGTTTAAGTTGTTCTTATTTCTAGGTTATTGATGACCAGATCTCAGATGCTAAGTTCCACAGTGCTCAAAGCCATTTTTTTGTATGTGTTGCTGATGTAAGGACATATAGTTACACGTCGTGCCATCGAGAGTCAGTAAATACCATTCTGGACTATGAAGTATATGATAAAAATACTTATATAGCAACATAGGAGACTACATACGAAACAGTCCAAGAGTTATATTCACTATAGAAGGTGCCACTTTGGATTTGTTGAGACTCAGACCAACCTAAGGGCATTCATAAAATAACACGAGAGATGCCGGTAAGGTCTTGTAAGTTATGAAAGTCTTCTTAATGAACTATTAGATTCATGTGTCAAAAAAGTATCTGTGGCACTAGTAATGTGGCTAAGACGCACAGATATACCGAGACCGGTATAAATAGATAAATGAAACTATTTTACCTGTGCAAACAGCTTTTGTCCAATCATTGCTGTGTTTACTGTAGGTATGACTTTCAAAGCTTGAAACTGCTGTATATATAGAAGACTTTATCTCTGTGTCTTTAATTAGTGAACACTCCGGTTCTAGTCACAGCAGGCGGGTAGGTTGATAATGATTCGAAAGTAAAAAGCAATCATCGTTAAGGTTTGCTAATTGTGACCGGTATCTGTCAATGCGTCAGGAAATATCTATAAGGGGAAACAAGTTCCTATACCAGTTTTCCAAATTGTTTACCTAACCCAAGTTTAGTCTGTGCGTTAAAAACCCCTTTTTAAAGCTAACAATTATTTTATCGTTTTCATTTAATATCTTTTTAAACACAAGTTAATTATTTCTCGGAAGGAAGACTGTACCTCAAGTGATAGTTGCACGTTTAATATTGCATTACTTTATCGGTTTCTTTTTTGCCTCGCTGTCTGCCGTTGCCGTCATGCACCACCCAATCCTTGTTAGCCGCTGCAGTACCTGCTATTCTTGGTGTTTTACCCCCGGCTAATTTGGGATAGCACTGTCGAGTGGGCATATAAATTTCTGTTATCTTAAACCAAACATTTTGACTGTAACGAGAATGAACCTGTCGCTTTTCGAATATGTTGGTCGTTGCATGTAAGAAGTTGGTGAATGAGACCCAGTGCCTTAGCCTACAATATGTATCAAATTTTTTCTCAGCATTAAGTTAAACGAAAAACTGAACGAGCGAAGCTTAACAGACAGCGACAGATATAGTTCGGAGTATTCAAAGAATATAAAGTTGGGTACAACAGCGCTTGGGAGGTTGCAAAAAGGCATTTGAACATCTACCACCGTAAACTGTGACAGAATAAGACCATATTTTTCAATAATCTGCCGTTAATGTGAAAACCGTCCATGTACGTAGTTCCCTGTTAGCTAAAAGCGTTAAAGTTTCTCTGTTACTGCAACATTTAAACACATGAAATGTCATAAAAACGTTCTATTTGTTTCCTTGATGTTGTCCAAACCGTCAAGGGCAGCGACAGTTCCACTACGCTGTTCACAGTAGCCTACTGACATGCCTATTTTCTCATTCGTTTCCGGACTTTCTCCTGCGTTATCCCTAATTGATATGGTTTTGATAATTATGTACTTACTTTACCAGATCTTCTGTTTTCTTCTACCATATTTCACCAATTCTTGCTGTATCTAATTTCAATCTATCTGTTTCCCTTTTAAATTTTCTAACTCACCTACCTGATAAAGGGAATAAAATTCTATGTGCCTAACAGCAGAAGTCCAGTTTTGGTACTTTCTGATGAAACTGTCTTCTTTAGCTGTCCCAGCCCGAAGAACTGGATGGGGAACTATTTTACCACCTGAGTATTTAATCCAAGAGTATGCCATCATGAATAAGTCACACAGTGGAGCTTCATGTCCTGGCGCAAAGTGACGACTACAGTTTCTCCTTACTCCCAGCTCATCATAGTACCAACACAGAAACTGTTAGGCTTGAAACCACTGAAAAGACTTCTGCCTCTCTTCAAGAACCAGAGGTTTTCATAGCTCCTCCGTTGTGGTTGCTCTCAAATATCCTTGTCTAAACCATCCCTTCTTGGACCTTTATTGCTTTTTAATAACTTGAGTCCTTCAGCCAATGGGCAACCTAATAAGTAATCAATCTTTTACTTCATGAAAACTATCTACTACTTCGGCAGTTAGGAATTCGTTAAAATATTCTTTCCATCAGTTAACAATATGTCTCATATCTGTTATTAGTGTACATACGAGTAAGTTATAAATTATTCTAACCTTTTTAATTTCGTTTAGTATCTATAAATATGAGATGCCTAAATGTCCAAAATCTTACAATATTAAGTAAAGGTTGAATCAAATAAATCATTTGTCTATACAAACCGAGAGTTTGACATTTGTCTGTTGTAGTGCAAGAAGCTACCAGTGGCTCCTACCATAATTGGATTTACTGCAACAATGTCGTCCATTGCATTTTCATGTCCAATTGCAGATTCATATTGAGTTCCTACGTGGGAGCTCAGCAGCATCTTCAGCTCTCCTGATCTTACTAGGAAACAAGTATTAACCTCAATGGTTTAATTCATAGCGAAAAATAAATATATTCCCACTTCGACATAAATTTTTTTTCCCTTTACAGCTGCACTCTGGGATTTACAGTTATAAATCAAATAATACAACCTCTCGGCATGCGTATAATTACTTGCTTTCAAAGAGCCGTCGTAACTGCAAAATGTTCTGAAGAACTGATAGGGGCGTATAGTTAAGAAAGGTATTTGTGTGAAAAAACAAGTGTATGGTAATAATTTTTCTCAGCTTTTCATTATCTTTAGGAAGCAGCAATATTTTATTCATAATCTCTAGTGTGTCTCAACTTAATTGGTGCGTAAGATGTCATTGGAAATAATTAGGAAAAGTGAAAAACTTACTGTGTGCCCTAATGAGCAGTAGAAGGAAGAAGGAAGGCATGGCTTTAACACCCGTCGTGCGAGATACCAGAATAATCTGGATAAGGCTCTAGAGCAGATATGAGCAGCCCAACAGTTGTAAACACTAATCTTAATTTACCCTCTGTTCCATTGTCCATTTAAGTTCGTTTACTGGCTGACTGTAGTACTTCTAAAGTATTCCTTACACTTAATACATTGCAACTTATTACTACGAGAGAAAAATCAAAAGCGTTGAAGTATCTCGTGCTTATTTAATAAACAAACAAAACATATTCCTATATATTGCGTAACAGTGCAATAAAAACATTATATAATCGTAATTCCAATTTGAAGACACTAAACATTTTCTAACTGGTGTGTGTGTTCCAATCAAGACAACATTGACAACTATTAATATTTGTGTTCGAATGAAACATACTTGACAATGTAACTATGTAAGTTATCATTCAGAGTTCAATAGGTTTTCTTGTTACCCTCAATTTTGAAATTGACAAAATACTATATGGGAAAATATCATTTTCCTGCATATCGTGTCTGAAGTTGTTTTCGATTTTTGGTACTTTCCTGCGATGTATACAGATCGAGCTATTGATTTTATGATTAAAATTTACCCTTGTAATATCATGTTTTGCCCATGCCTGGTGGTGTGATTCACTACATTGTCGGTGTTAGCACACTCCTCATTGTATATAATGTAATAGTAGGATGTAATTCGACTCCTTTAACAAGTCATAAGGTCTACATAGTAATTCTAGATGACATATTTGGTGACATGTACTTAACTTCAGCATTTTACAGTTCTTACATTTATTCATTCTATATTCTTCATTACCATGAACATGTAAACCTCCTACTACTCCGTGTTTTACAGTTTTCCATTAAAGTAGAATTCGAGTATGATCTCCATGCTGGCGACGTTGTACCTCATAAATACATTTACTGCAGCATATTTCTAAATAAATAGTTACTCTACTATTACGACTCTAAAAGGAATCCTAGTATACGAGGCCATGTCTGTACAATTTGTAGCAGCAAAATAGTTTAATTTCAGTTCAAGGAATTTGAGGAGGCAGTTTATGATAATTCGAATGAGGCATGTGCAATATGAAATACGCAGTAGACAGGATGAATTACAAAATAAATATAATACAGTACCAGAATTGAACAGAAGGTGGAAAGAAAAAACGTCAGTCAACAGATCACACACAACAGAACACACACACACACCCACACACACACACACACACACACACACACACAGAAAATATGTTATGTTGATGCCATTCATAGATATGACAAGGAATGCAACATGTGCATGAAATACATGAATGGCATGAATGCTAGATTGCTTAAGCAGAAACGTTTCAGTAACGAAAAACAGACTTTCATTAATAACTTCCTCGATCGTAAGCCCTACTTAAATAATCTGTCCTCCAAGGCGACTACTACCAAATACTTCTGCACAGTTTGAATCTCCTTCCTAAATCGAGACCTGGTGGTAGGGAAACAGTCTAAACATGTGCATTCCCAAAATTTCTTTTCTCATGTAAAATGCCTACTCATCAAGTTCCCACCAGTTTCTATTACTGTTCTGACTGGTAAAAAATGTTACAGGTCCTCTTCCTGGCACGATATGGAACTAGGATAATCTCCCTCTTTCCCAACAATCATGGCAATGATTGCTCAACTTTGTGCTGTATGTATTGTATTCAAAGACAATTATTCTAAATTCACAGTGCAACAACTTGAGAGGTCTGTGTCACGCCTGGCAGAAGGATATCTGACAATATAGTTACTACCCGCCTTCCGCATGGAACACGCCTATCTCACTGCTGACTACTAGTGTTAGACACATACAGTTACTGTCAACAAGCATAGGCCTGAAGATGAGGTTGTAACAACATCGAAACTAGTTGCAAATAAAATCAACACCTTAATACAACTGGAGGAATTACGTATTTTTTTACACATATTACACCAGCTGACGTCCCAAGTCGTCAGTTTTAATTATGGATGTACGAATAGTGGAAGGTATAGCATGAATATTTGACATAAATCCTTCCAAAACTATTCAAAATTTTGGCTTACAGAATTCAGCTCTTCTGTCCAAACTTTAATTAGAATATCATGTAAAAGTCTCAAAAAAATCGGTCAACATCTTATACCAGATTTTTTTGGTTACAACGTTAAACAACTACTTGTTTTTAGGCAGTGGTATAGAAGGTTACTTAGTGTCAAAGCTGGTAATGATGAACTTCAGTCTCCTGGGAGACTTCAGTCTTCTTCTTCTTTTCTGCTGCTCGACAGGGGCAACTAGGTTGGAAGCGCTTGCAGGTTCTCTGCTGCTTGTTCAGTTGATACTAGACAACTGGTTGCAGATTGTCTGTTACTTAATCAGAGGCACTAGACCACATGTGCCTGCAGATTGTCTGTTTCTCTGTCGAGTACTAGGCAATGGCAGCCGCTTGCATGTTGTGTAATACTGAGTGAAAAACAGGACTGAGATACATAAAATAGGTTTATTTGAAAGGATTCATATATATGACAAGTAATGTAACATGCTCAAGAAGCGCAAGAATGCTATACTGCGTGAGCAGAAACGTTTCACTAAGGAAAGCAAGATTTACATCAATAACTTCATCGATTGGATGCCCTGTATAAATAACCTGTACTCAAAGCCAAATCGTTACAAATTCTTTTACACAGTTCGAACCTTTCTCCTAAATCAAAATGTAGATGGTGGGAAACAATCTGCGGTTATCAAAGTTACTTATTTTCTCCAATGTGCCAACAAGTGCCTGCTAACACAGTTTTTCACGAACAGCTGCTGCTCAGTAGGACATTTCCAGCCATCGGTTGCTGCCTCCAGGCCCATCACATCTGACAGGATAGTATTGCGCATCACGTTTCAGTGAGAAGAGGGTTAAAGCACATATGTTCTGGACTACAGACCAATATTAGCGATATGCGTTTCGTGCAGGATAATAGAGTACATTATACACTGAAAGAAGAAAAATCGTTAACACGAAAAATTAATAACTGTAATGTAGCAAAATTTGAGGAATACATTTATCTAGATAACATATTTGAGTGATTAACATTGCTAGACTACAGGTTACAGTAAGTGCGAGATAAACAATTGCAGATGTGAAATGTCGTACATTAATAACCGGTGTAACCGTCAGGATGTTGAATGCAAACATGCAACTGTGAATGCATTCTGTTGGACAGATGCCGAATGTCATACAGTTGCTCAATACAAGGGTGATTAATGCTGTTTGTGGGTGACACTAGGGCTGTTGTCCGATGATGTCCATTATGTGCTCGACTGGAGACAGACCTGCTGATCGAGCATGCCAAGGCCATGCTGACACTCTGCAGAGCTCGTTGGGTTCCAAAAGCGGTTTGTGGGCAAGCATTAGCCTATTGGAAAACACCCTCTGAATGCACTTCATGAATGATAGCACAACATGTTAAAACGTCAGTGTGACGTGCAGATGTGCAGTCAGGGTGCATGGGATAGTGACGAGAGTGCTTCCGCTGTCATTTCAAATCGCACCCGAGACCATACCTGCAGCTGTTGCCCAGTGTGTCTAGCACTGAGACAGGTTGGTAACAGGCCCTCAACTGTCGTCCTTCTGAAGAACACACGGCCATCAATGACACCAGGGCAGAAAAATCTTTTATCAGGCAATACAAGAGGCTTCCATCGTACCTTCCAATCATCTCTCGCTTGTCCTCACCGATATCAAGGCTGTGGTTTGGGTTCTATGAAATGCACGCTACACGGCGTCTGTCGTGGAGCGGTCCTTGATGAAACCGACTTATAACATTTCGTTGTCTCACTGTGGTGGCAACTGCTGCTCAAATTGCTGATCAGGTGCGGTACCATATACCAGAGTCATACTCCAAACATTAAAGCCTTCCCTCTCGATAGTGCCACGAGGCCGACGGGAACCCTGTCTTCTTGCGACCGTACTGAATCGTGACCACCGCTGCCAGTAGTTGTATGCAGTGGCTGCATTCCCGCAAGTCTTTCAGAAGTTTCGCACAAGTAACATCCAGTTTGACGTGGCCCTATTACACGACTTCCTTCAAACTCAGTGAGGAGTTCATAAAGGTGTCTTTGTCGCCTTAAAGACTTCCTTGGCAGCATCAGCCCACCACGTCCAATCTCAAAAGTAACTAACCATCAGGACGATTACAGAGTGTGGGCCAGTTTCAAGCAAACCTGACCTACATCTTCATAGCGGCGCTACCCTGCGTCACTGTTATGCGACTGGCGCGCAATCTGAAGTGACATCACCTGTCAGAGGTAGAAACAAGCCTAACGACTTAGTTTACGTCGCACAACTCAATTTTTTCCGTCAATATTGATCCAAAGTTACTACCTTCCTGGAGGGCAGCAATGAAGAATCACAGCTTATGTGTTACAGCGTGTTTTTCGTGTATCTTGCAAATACACTACTGGCCATTACAATTGCTACACCACGAAGATGATGTGCTACAGACGCGAAATTTAACCGTCAGGAAGAAAATGCTGTGATATGCAGATGATTAGCTTTTCAGAGCATTCACACAAGGTTGGCGCCGGTGGCGACAGCTACAATGTGCTGACATGAGGAAAGTTTTCAACTGGTTTCTCGCACACAAACATCAGTTGACAGGCGTTACCTGGTGAAACGTTGTTGTGACGCCTCGTGTAAGGAGGAGAAATGCGTGCCATCACGTTTCCGACATTGATAAAGGTCGGATTGTAGCCTATCGCGATTGTCATTATCGTATCGCGACATTGCCGCTCGCGTTGATCGAGGTCCAATGACTGTTAGCAGAATATGGAATCTATGGGTTCAGGAGGGTAATAGGGATCGCCGTGCTGGATCCCAACGGCCTCGTATCACTAGCAGCCGAGATGACAGGCATCTTATCGGCGTGGCTGTAACGGATCGTGTAGCCACGTTTCGATCCCTGAGTCAACAGATGGGGACGTTTGCAAGACAAAAACCATCTGCACTATCAGTTCGACGATCTTGCAGCAGCATGGACTATCAACTCAGAGACCATGGCTGCGGTTATCCTTGACGCAGCATCACAGACAGGAGCGCCTGCGATGGTGTACTCAACGACGAACCTGTGTGCACGAATGGCAAAACGTCATTTTTTCGGATGAATCCAGGTTCTGTTTACAGCATCATTAAGGTCACATCCATGTTTGGCGACACCGCGGTGAACGCACATGACGGCACTTTCAACAGTGGACGTTACATTTCAGATGTGTTACGACCCATGACCAGGCGTATTAAGGCCGTTATTACGGCCTGAGGTGGTTGTTCTGGGTACTGATTTCTCAGGATTTATGCACCCAAATTGCCTGAAAATCTAATCACATGTCAGTTCCAGTACAATATATTTGTCCAATGAATACTCGTTTATCATCTGCATTTCTTCTTGGTGTAGCAGTTTTAATGGGCAGTAGTGTATGTTGAAAGAGGCATTACCAGCATAATTCCTCTCTCAGGCAGGATGACTCTGAGCACACAACAGGAGAACACAAAACTTGTGCGTAAGAACCAACTGCTTCCCTTCCTAAACGCGAAGCAGTTGCAGCGAGAGACCTAGTTCCCCGGTTCTAGTGACACAGTTCGCTGAAGGTTGAAGGAAGATGGACTGTATGGACGAGGATCCAGCGAAAAATTGGAACTCGGGAGATAATGTGTAATACTGTCTAACATTTGCAGAGCTCCATCTGAATGCAGCGTGTAAAACGTAATTTTCAGAGATCGGAAGGTGTTTCCCATGAGCAACGACAGCCCAATAATGATTTACGGGCCACGAGGGACAAGACATCGGGAAGAATGTACAGCGGAGTCAAGAAGAATTGGTCTGTGAATTTCTGCGAGAGGAGCAGAATGCTCCATAGAAATGAGCGAACCCTTGATACCAAACAGTACGCCCATACACTGAAGAACATGAAGCTGTCTTCGCTGCGAATGCTATATAGTGAAGGAGAAATTACTGTACAGGAAGACTATTCATAAGTGCAGAAGCAGCAGCCGTCCAGCATAGACATTAACGTCATGGACTGGCCGCCCGGGGCTGCTGATACCAACCCAATGGAAAATACGTGGGCGGAGGTAGAATGAACACTGTCAGACTGGCCACGAAACCAACCGGCTACAGCTGACGACCTTTGGGGCTGCGTTCTTGAAGCTTGGAAGGAAGTGCCTCTTCTGGCAATTACGTCTAGCGGCATGACGCAAAACTGAAGTCAGTAACAGTGGGGGGTCCTTTTACTCAATTTTCAGCCAGTGGAATTACTCGCAGACGTAAAAGTATCGGACACGAGATAAGAAAATATGAGTTAGTTTTCCGTTACGTTACCCATTTAACAGAAACAAATTTCTTCTATTTTGACATATTGAATATTATGTTATCTGTACTTGATCTCTGCCTTCATAAGTAAAGAGGAAGAAATCAAGAGAACGTTTTTAGGCTATTTTTCGTCGTTTCAAATTCATCTCTGTCTTCCCCTCTTCTGGTACTCGCTGGATCTTCCAAAAAATACGGAAAACATTTCTTCTAATATTTATTCATTTCAGTCTCCCTGCCACCCCCCACCCACCGGTCTCTCTCTCTCTCTCTCTCTCTCTCTCTGTTTCACTCTTGACTGAATTACCTTTCACTCCATCCCTCCTACTATTATAAACAGGTCAAGCAGTTTTCACTGAAATAATATTTTTTCTTTTAATGTCTCCAACAAACTCACCACTTTCTTGCTTCCTCTTCTATTATTACTCCACTTAAATACCCTATTTCATTACCCACCGTGCGAACTGAAAATATCCCTCAATTATAGCTTTTCCCTCCCCACGACAATTTAAGGAACTGTGAATTACTTTTCTATATGGCCATCTTTCTTTCCTTCTACCCACCTCCATGTTACATGCTCCCATCCCCCTTCCTACCACCTCTCTCTCTCTCTTTCTCTCTCTTTCCCTCCCTCTGTCGCATTCACACGTTTCGCTTACGCACTGACACACACACACAAACACACACACACACACACACACACACACACACACACACACACAGAGAGAGAGAGAGAGAGAGACAGAGAGAGAGAGAGGTCTTAATATCCAGAGAGCCACAGGACACTGCGACTAAATTCAGCAGCATAGCATTTTCTCGAACCGGCTATTTCGAATCTACGCAAATTGGACAAGCTACATGTGGGGTGCGGAAGGACTGAATTGAGTCTCATGTCCCTGTGCCCAATCACAAAAGTTCATCAGCTGTCTCCGACTTCTGATGGCTTGTTTTGATTAAGTTCAGAGGTAAGAGACACTAATGCAGTAGCTGTCAATAGTGACGGCTAGTTGGAAGTTTTTTAATTCAAAGACGTAGAAAGTAGAGACGTAGAAGAAACTTGTGTTATTAATCAAAGCTGGTGTTGTTTATCGAAGACTTCGCAGTGTTCCAGTTGAGAATTAAGTTGGAGACCGGTAGCTATGCGTGTTTCCAGTTTAGTGGCAGGAATTTTGAACGTATCGTAACGTGATCAGGCTACAACAGAGCTCACATTCGTATATTGGTGCTAACGTTTTCATCCTCGTCTCCTGGGTAAAGGAAAGGCTCTTGACGCTTGTCTGAACTGTTTTGATAAAAATCAAATAGTGAAGTTTATCTGTGTCCTTTGATAAATTTTCCTAGTAACGGTATAATTGCCTCCAGGAGTGACTGCACATCTTACTGGACCAGGACGCTGGCCACCATGGCCGCAAGCTGTGAAAACAAAGCATTTTCGACGCGTGTCAGGGAGAAATAGACATCGAAAATGTAACAGAAGCAGTGGTGTTCTTTTGGTGCCTAAATGTTTACTCTGTTCCACTCTCATAGCTGTTGTTTTAGCGGCTTTCTATGCCTTAATGATTTTGTCAATTTCTTCCATGTCGATTCCCACTGCGGGGTTTCTATCCATCTGTCATTTCCTTATGTTATATTAATGCGATCCATGTGAAAGATTCCGGATTTAAAACTTCCCCTTCATTCGAACCTCCGTGAGGGGGGGGGGGGGGGGACCACATTGAGAATAGACGTATTTGAAAGGAAGGAAGGACAGTGAAGAAAGGAAAGATAAGGATTGGAACATGGAATGTGAGGACACTGCTGCAAGCAGAAAAGCAAGAGAATGCAAAACAGGGAATGAAAACAAACAGATTAGATGCCTTTGGTTTGTGTGAAATGAGATGGGGACAGAACGGGGAGATAGAAAGTGTAGATTATATGCTCTTTTACTCAGGGGAAATGAAGAGTGGTGAAAACGGAGTAGGAATGTTGAAAGGACAAAAGCTGAAAAATAAGGTAATGAAAGTACATTATGTTGAGGGAAGACTGATGATGATATGACTGAAGGGTAGTTCAAAAGATTTGGTGTTGATGCATGTGTATATGCCAACCAGCCAGCATAGAGATGAGGAAGTGGAAGAATATTATGAGAAAATACAAGAATTCATCGAGAAAGGAAATAGAAATGCCTGCATTATCATCATGGGACTGAAATGCAGTGGTGGGTGAAGGAAGAGATGAAGATAGAGTAGGAACATTTTGATTAGGGATGAGAAATGAGAGAGGTGAACGACTGATTAGCTTTTGTTAAGAAAATTCATTAGGAGTGGGTAACACATTATTTGAACACAACAAAAAGAGACGTTACACGTGGATATCAAATTTGAAGGGGAAAGATATCAGTTGGACTATATCCTCATACAGAAAAGGTTTTAGAAACTGTTTGAAGAATGCCAAAGCTCATCCAAGAGCAGATATAAATTCAGACCACGACCTAGTAGTGGGAAAAATACAAGTGAAGTTGAAAAAAGTCTGTAAAGGTAAAGCAAAAAATGACTAAACATAGAAAGACTGCAAGAGGTAGGAAAGGCATCAGATTTGGAAAACAGATTTATGGAAGAATGTGAAAGAGGTAGTGTCAATGAAAGTGTTAATGAAAAGTGGATAAAAATGAGGGAAGGACTAATGGACTCAGCCAAAGAAGTAGTAGGAGTTAGAGTATCCCAAAGTACCAGGAAAGAATGTATAACAGAAAACAAGCTGAAAAAGATGGAAGAGCAGAGAAAGTGGAAAAATGTAGAAAATGTAGAAGGCAAAAAGAGGTTTAGCAAACTGAATAATGAATTAAGAAGAGAAACTGAAGAAGCAAAGGAAAAATGGATGAAACAGAAATGCGACGAAATAGAGAAAATGGAGAAGAAGGGAAAGTATGAAATGATATATAAACTGGCTAATGAGATAGTTTTCGAAAGTAAAACAAAGAGGAATAACATACAAATAGAAAGAGCGGATAGTACTCTAGCAGAAGAACACAGGAGGTTTTGAATACATGACAAGAATATATTGAATGTCTGTATAAGTGGGATGAAATACAAAGCGAAATCAAGGTTGAAGGGGAGCATTATGTGCCGGAAGATGGATTCAGCACCTTAGAAGAAGAAGTAGAAGCGCTGAAGGAGATGAAGAATAGGAAGACATGTGGAATTGATGAGTTGCCTTCAGAACTGTTGAAGAGTCTGGGAAACAAGACAAGAAAAAAATAGTGTACCTCTGTAACGACATATATGACAAAGGGTTATGGCCCGAGGACTTACTTGCAACAGTTATGATACCAATAGAGAAAAAGAGACACACTAAAAAATGTGAAGAGCATAGGATCATCAGTCTAATTTCTCTTGCAGCTTAAGTTTCGCTAATCTGTTGAATAGAAGGCTATACGATAAGCTAGATAGAGGGATTGCAGAGAAGATGCTCTTATGTGGCATATTAGATAAAGGTTGAGGAAAAGGCATGGCAAATATTTGTCTGGAGTGTGGCCCTATACGGGGAAGAAACATGGACACTGAGACGAGAGGATGAAAAAACGTTAGAAGCATTTGAGATGTGGATGTGGAGGAGAATGGAGACAATAAGCTGGATGAAAGAGTGAGTAATGAAAGAGTATTGGAAACGGTTGGTGAGAGAAGGAATCAGCTGAAGGTTGTAAAAGAAAGGAAGAAGGATTGGTTGGGACATTCGTTGAGAAGGGAGTGCTTGCTAGCAGATACTTTGGAAGGATTGGTTTGTGGGAGAAGACTGAGAGGAAGAAGGAGACACAAGATGACAGCCGACATAAAAGGAAGACGAAATTCTGCAGTCTTGAAGAGGATGGCAGAAGAGCGGACAGTTCGAAGAACTACTGTGTGAAAACCTGCCTTTTGGCGGAACACTGATGATGATGAGGGGGAGGAGTGACTGCACACCTTACTGCACCAGGACGCTCGCCACCATGGCCGCGAGCTGCGAAAACAAAGCACGACTCGCTTTAGGGAGAAATAGACACTGAAAATGTAACAGAAGTAGTGATGTTCCTTTGGTGCCTAAATGTTTTCTCTGAGGAACTGGTGGGTGCAGTACATAGAGCGGTGAGGGCCGCTGTACCAACCAGGAGGAAGGCCGTGGCGGCCTCGCCATCACCATGGTCGCCCGAATTAGAGGAGTTGCGGCAATCTGTCAGAAGGCTAAGGAGATACTACCAGCGCAGTGTCATCTGGCTGGAAAGACAAAGATGGCAGTTGCAATACAGGGAGGCCAAGCAAAGATTCCAGAAGGAGTTACGCGAAGTGAGAATGCGTAGCTGGGAAACCTACGTGCTGAGTCAGTTGGCCTTAGATCCGTGGGGTCTCCCTTATAAATTAGTAAGGGAAAAAATCCGCTCTCCCCTGGAGTTATCAACAGTCAGGCGAGGGGACGGGATGACGGAGTCTTGGCAGGAAACTGCTGAGGTCCTTCTCCAGTCCCTGCTGCCTGACGACAATGCGGATGAAGAAACTGAAATCCGGAAGCAACTGCGTGACGCATATCTAGTGGACTATAACGACAACACGGCAGTCTACCCATTCTCGGAAGAGGAGGTGGCTGCACAAATAAGATCCCTAAAAAGAGGGAAAGCTCCAGGACCAGACGACATTGTGGCTGAGGTGGTGCAATTTTTGGCACCCCAGTTAGTCGCGCCGTTAACCCACCTATTCAACGAATGTCTTGGACAAAGAAGGTTTCCCAAGAAGGGAAAAACCGCGAATGTGATAATAAAAAAGGACCGGAAAAAGATCCAACCGAAATTAAATCTTACAGGCCAATCTGCCTATTGGACCTGTTCGGGAAGCTCCTAGAGAAACTGCTGGCTGACAGATTGACGGCTCACCGGGTACTGTGGGGGATGAGCAGCAGGCAGTTCAGCTTCAGGCCGGGGCGGTCGGCATCTGATGCCATCGCTCTGGCGGCTGAGGTCTGTGGCTCGACCCCGCATAAGTACGTCGTCGGCATCATGGTGGACATCAGCGGCGCCTTTGACAACCTGTGGTGGCCTTCGCTCTTCTCCTGCTTACGGGAGAAAGAGTGTCCAGGGCCGCTTTATGGGTGTCTGAGGAGCTATTGTAAAGACAGGGAGGTATGGCTATCATCCCCTAGCGGGAGAATCGGAAAAGTAATCACAAAGGGGTGTCCCCAAGGCTCTGTTCTGGGGCCCCTGTTCTGGGATATCCACATGGAACCACTACTGGACGAACTGCAACAAAGTGAGGAGGTGCTAGAGGTGATAGCCTACGCAGATGACCTCCTCCTGCTGGTCGGCGGCCGTAGCCGAGAGGACATCGAGCCAAAGATCGCAAGAGCCATTGAAAAACTGCACCAATGGTGCCTTAACACAAAAATGAAAATATCTCCTACTAAATCCACATATTTACTGTTGAAAGGTCAGCTTATCAGGAATCCCACGGTCAGAATTGATGGCTCACCAGTTCTTTGGCGACGAGAGGCGCGATACCTGGGAGTTATAATTGACGAGAGATGGAACTTTGGAAAACACGTAGAAGCCGTAACTCAGAGAGCCCTCCAGTTACTAAATAATCTCATTTCCATTGGACACAAACGATTTCATCTCCCCCCTCATCTCATCAAGCTCTATCACAACAGCATCTTGACCTCAGTAGTGGGTTACGGCTCGGGAGTCTGGGCGCACAGGCTCACGCGGGTCGTGCCCGCCATGATAGTGAGAAGAGTCCAAAGAAATATGATTTTAAGATCAGTGGGGGCCTACAGGACATCACCAGGGGGAGCTCTGTTAGTCATAATGGGGCTCTGCCCGTTAGACATCAAAATACGTGAACAAGCGGCATGGTATTCGGCAAAAAATGGGAATGGGGAAAAAATAACAAATATCATGGGTGTGAGGGTAGAGGATAAGAGGGAAATAAGAAACAGAGGGGAGGAATTGTGGCAGAGGAATTGGGAGGAAGATGAAACGGGGAGAAGAACATTCCAGTTTTTACCTGATGTTAAAGAACGCTGGACCATGAAATATTTTGAACCTTCACGAGGACTCATCCACTTTCTCACTGGTCATGGACCATATCCGACATATTTATGTCGGTTCGGGAAAAGGGCAACCCCCGAGTGTGACTGTGGCGCGGCAGAGGGAACTCCTGATCATGTGGTTTTCGAGTGCCCTCTCTTCAACGACGTGGCGACAACACTCAGAGACAGACTACCAAACAATGACACATACAATCTCCTAAGACAAGAAGACAGTTTCCATACCCTGAATGCTCTGGCAGAAGAGGTATCGCGAAAGGTCTTAATAGAATACTTGAGGAATCAAGAAGAATAGACACAGAACTCTTTAACCAACCGATCACGACCTGATCCCGGTCCCATACCGCCTGTGCGTGGAACGGCCGACTTCCATCAGTTGGAAACCGCCACGCATAGGATTAGGGGGATGGGATCTATCACACCGATCACGACAAGCACCAACTATGACGTAGGTTAAGCTAGTAGTAGTAGGACGTAGTTTAGAATACTAACATAGGAAACTGCAGCGGTTACTAACCTTGGCCGGCCCGGTGCCAGGGGCATGCTCCCCGGGGTTAGCTCGAGGAGCCAGGCCACTCCAAGTAGGTTTATATATTTACTGGCACACCTGTGACGCTGCAGTTAGTAGTCATTTCTAGGTTAGAAGTAGGTAAAAACTAAACTGCCCATTGTTGTTGTAGGAATCTAACACTACCTTAGGAATTTAAACAGTAGCTCACTAACAAAAAATTGTAATCTAAGCTGCAACAAAACTTAATCTTATGTAACAATAAATGGCCCACTAATCATGTTAGGAGGTGGGCCACATATGTATAATTATTATTGTATTATTGTTATGTCAATAAAGAATTTTTTTTTTTTTAAAGTTTTCTCTGTTCCACTCTCATATCACTTAAAGCTGTTGATTTAGCGGCTTTCTATGTCTGAATGATTTTGTCAATTTCTTCCATATAGATTCCCACTGTTGGGTTTCTGTCCTCGATATCTGTCATTCCCTTGTATTATATTATTGCGATCCACAATTTTATCTAAGCAATAGCTGACGGGCAACACTATGAAACAGGCTGATGCTCCCAGAGTCCATCTCGATGGCATTGTTCAACATTTACATTGGCCTCGAAGCGTTTTGACTGGTTTAAGGCACACCGAGCACAAAGTGGGTTCATATAGGTTCAAATGAATCCATTTTCCCTTTCTTCCGTTAAGCAAGTCAGTCAGAGGCTTTAACTGTAACGGAGAACGATATTTACATAACACGACGTAAGATGACGCCCAGGTACATAATTTACGTGCGATGCAGCCGCTGTCGGTTCTAGGTGAGGAGGTCGTGAGAAAGTATCGTCTATCGTTTTCGTAACAAGGTTTCCGTCTGCTACAGACAACATTAAGCTGTCGACCAGTTCAATAAATTGTTCAGTGCCACTCAGTATTTAGTTAAATCACGTATTCATTAAAAAATTGAAATTTTGTGGCCTGCGGAGAAAAATGGCGGTATTAACTAGTGTGTAATTCAGGAAACTCATGCAGTATTCAGCTTCAGACCTGAAAGGTGCTGAATCAAACTTATGAGAAGCCTTACGATGTTTTAAGATTTCCTTGTCCACTTTTGTGCTGTCTGTAAAAGAGGAGCAAATATGCTGTTATAGTGTAGTCGTCCACCAAGAAGCTTTACGGTGTTTTAAGATTTCCTAAGATTTCCTTGTCCACTTTTGTGCTGTCTGTAAAAGAGGAGCAAATATGCTGTTATAGTGTAGTCGTCCACCAATCAGCTTGGAGCCTCCAGTTTCTGCAGCCGTTGCTCAGCTGGCAGTCACATTACCACTGATCTGGGTGAGGAGCCGCTGCTGTGTTTTGTGCTCTCACATTGTCATAGTTCTGGCTTACATAGTTAATTTGCGACGTAAAAGCTGAGAGTAGTATTGTACCCATGCAAAAAACTTCCTGAAGTCATATTCACAAATCTGACTATCGGTATCCCACATAACATGAAACTCAAGCAGAATATTTAACGAAGACGAAATTAAATTTTATTTTACCTTATCAGGATAGTTTTGTGCGACGTCAGGAAGTAACCTTACGACCATGGAGTTGTCGAACGTATTAGACAATGTTGTCAAGTATAGTAGCCTCAGGAATAACGTGTCTGCATGACCGATGGTTTACAAGAGCGGAGCTCGACGTGGGGAGTATAGCTCGTATCTCAGACATACAGTGCCTAGTTAACCCAGGACCAAAATATCAAAGGGATAAGCCAGAGACTTTTGCTCTCATTTTTATACCTAGGCTTAGGGACTAGATTGCATATATCAGTAGCATTCAGATGCAGCAACTGCAGGCTCGATATAAAAAATTGAAAGCGGTCACTATTATTGTTTTCCTTTCTTAAGCCTACTGCAGACCTGAAAGGGATATTCACCCGACGTGATTTACTTTCTTGTAGTGTCTACAGTGATTGTAGTGTAAGCATTATGCATAATGACACATCGTTTGATGTTTTTAGGCTGTAAAAGGGTATTTAAGTCATTGGCACTACCCCCCCAAAACAGAGAAACAAAAGTGAGAAGATACAAAAGAACATTGATTGCAAATTCTGGACACCTACAGAGAAATTCTGTTAGCTACACGTACTATACAGACTCGAATCATTCAAGCCAGCTGTGTAAGAAAACAGTGCGCTATTACCAGAAAAGTATGCTTAAGAAACGTAAAGAAATGAAAGCAGGGAATGTAAAATAATTCCGGTACCCTGCCAGTACTGTCTTTAATATGTCATTCTAATGTCCATAATAATCAGATCAGTGCAAAACAGCTTCGCCCCTATAATAATTACAAAGAAATCATTTCTGATGCTTGTTCATAAAAGCGAAAATCTTCAGATGAATAAGCTACTCAGTTTTCACTAAACTTATAACAGTAAGGTAGATGGAAAAAGCAATAGGAGTTTCATCTAGCAGAGCATGGGGCCACAGCTGCGAAGCAGCACTTTTCAGTTCTTCCTTAAACTACTGCCTGATGGTTTCATATTAACAACTCCCAGGATGTGGCTTATATGTGACTTATTGAGGTGTAATTGACAGAACAGACTACTGAATTATGTGACAATTTGGGAAGGAAGGTCGCGGTCGTTGTTCGATCTGAGCTGTTGAATCATTCAACACATCCCATAACAGTGCACTAAAGTATGGTTCTAATAACACCTTCAAGATAGCTCTTCAGCACGTTTCCTGCCTGTAGATATTAACATTCACCATGTCTCTTTTAAGTGAAAGAATTGGGTAGGAAACTAGTGCAAAATCAGAACGAGCAATGGACATAAAAACTAGCAACCTTCTGGGTGACATCATCATGGACAAACACGGAAAAGTCACTACGAAAGCTGGGCTCACGGCATTCAGGCTGGTAACGTAAATTATTCAGGGTTACCATCCAAACACTCGACAGGATAGTTGGAATTTGAGTTTAGGCACACAATTTTCTTTTTTAGTCAGACTGGTTTGTTGATGTCCTTCATCTTCTTCTAATAAACCTTTCGTCCCTATGCAATTACGACAGTTAAACTATAATATGTTTTGGACTATCACGTCATTGCCTCCTATTTCTGTTTCTTCGCTTCTTCGCTCCTTCCAGTGCCAAGCTAAATATTCCTCAATACCTTATCGGTCATCCCATGAATACAGAGTACCTGGATAGTTCAGGTGACTGTTATTAGTGAACGACCCAGGTTCGTGTGTAGATCGCAAGTAAGTCGTAATATCTCACATGTAATCAGAACAGGATATTTTCTGACAAAGGTATAGTAATGTAAACCATACTTTGGTAATATAATTCCACATATATTTTCTATAATCCATTCTTCTCTAGTCTGCTGCATTTCATATTATATCCCATACGAAACTTTTAACATTCTTCGATAGCACCACATTTCGAACAATTTCAGTTTTTCTTTTGTTTTGCGAATTTATAATGTCACATGGTCCATCAAATCAACGCTTTCAGTAACTTACCACTCATCCGCTCACGAATTACACGTCCTGGATTTTCAAGACTGGATCAATCCGATCAGAGGAACGAATCTTGAATCAAATTTGGAAGCCATTTGAAAGCTTGTATGGAGAGTTCAATGAAGAAAGCTTGAGTGTCAGTTTCAAGCACAGTTACAAAAAGACACTGATGATCAAAACAGATGAATTTCTAACAAAATTACAAAAGATTTCCATCCTCATTTTTATTCTTTATTTATTGTTCAGTGTACAACATAACCCTCTCAAACATCATAAAGAAGCAACTTAATGTAAGTCATATTGTTTTCCTCTGTCTACGAGTGAATCTTCTTGCCTCGTCTGTGGCTTGACGACGTCTGTTGAGGCTCCGCAGCTCGGCCTACGTGTAAAAGACCTCCTCCTAGAATTTCCCCAAGTAAATCTCCCACACCGTCAACGGTGTCTCCTAGGTCGATATCTATCGCTGCCGAACTCTGCGTCGTGGTCGTTGTTGTACTGGCGGTCGTGCTCGAGCTGTCCTGGGCATCCACTGGGCCCGCCAGCAGCAGTATACCAATCAGCACCAGCACTGACAGCGCCAGAGTCTACAAAGAGAAAATTGTGAGAAATGAATATGCGTCATTTATGAACATGCTGCATATCCTACATTGTCATGTATAGTGGGGAAAAGGAGGATGAACAGCAGTTATCGTGGAGAATTTGGATCATTTGATCTCATACTATGTAAATTGGTCCTTTTTAAAAGGAGTAATGCAACGTTTGGGAGAAGATATCTATCGATTAAAAACACCCGTGATGAAAAACGAGAAGACACTGATAATTTAAATTACCAGTTGCAGTTCACAGAAACTAAAGAACAGGAATATATTCACTTCCCGTCAGAAATATAACAACCTAGTTTGGTACGAAACTGAAGGTATATTTTAGACGAGCTAGGAAGACATACTGTATTTATAACTGTGGAAACTGAGTAAAGAATGGAGCTGATACTAACTGGTCAGCATCAATAATAGAGAGTAATCACAATCTCATGACCTGAAAGTAGTAGTTTGTGTTGTTGAAGTAAGTGACATATAGTCATACGTCGAATCATCGAGAGTCAGTGAATACCGTTCTAGACTATGAAGTGAAAGGTAAAAATACTTCTACAACAGCAGAGGTGACAACACAGGAACCATTGCAACAGCTATACTCGTTAGAGAAGGTGCTATGCTCCATTTGTTGAGACTCAGATCTACCTAGGGGGATTCATAAGATAGCAACAGGAACGCCAATATGATCTTGTACGTTATGATAGTCTTCTTACAGAACGATTAGGTATGTGGGTCTAGGCTCTGAGCACTATGGGACTTAACATCAATGGTCAGCAGTCCCCTAGAACGTAGAACTACTTAAACCTAACTAACCAAAGGACATCACACAACACCCAGTCATCTATATGGGTGTAAAAAGTATCAATGGCAATAGTAGATGTAACTAAGACGTAAAACTCTACCGAAACAGGTATAGATAGATAAATGAAACTATTTTACCTGCGCAAACAGCTTTTGTCCAGTCATTGCTGTTTTCTGTAGGTATGATTTGCAAAGCTTGAAACTGCTGTATATATAGAAGACTTTATCTCTGAGTGTTTAATGAGTCAACACTCCGCTTGTACACACAGCAGGCGGGTAGGTTGATAATGATTCGAAAGAAAAAAGCAATCACCGTTAAGCTTTGCTAATTGTGTCCGGTACGCGTCAATGCGTCAGCAAATATCTGTAAGGGGAACCAACTTCCTACAGCACTTTTTCCAAATTGCTTACCTAATCTCAGAGCAGTCTACATGTTAAAATCCTCTTTCTAAAGGTAATAATTATTTTGTCGTTTTCATTTAATATCTTTCTAGACGTAGGTTAATTATTCTTTGGAAGGTTGAACGTACTTTAAGTGATAGCTGAACATTTCATATTGCAATACGTTATCCGTTTCTTTCTTGGTTTCCTGTCTGTCGCTGCCGTCATGCACCATTCCTTGTTCGATACTGCAGTACCTGTTATACGTGGTGTTTCACTCCCGCGTAATTTGGGATTGCACCGTGGCGTGCGCACATAAATTTCTGTTAACATAAACCAAACATTTTGTTTGTAATGAGAATGAACCTGTCGTTTTTAGAATATGTTAATCATCACATGAATGGGATTGATGTAGGAGACCCAGTGACTTAGCCTACATTACGTATCAAAATTTGTCTCAACATCACCTGATATGAAAAATTGAATGAGCGAAGCTTCTCAGACACTCCCAAATATAGTTCGGAGTACTCAAAGAATACAAATTTCGGTACAACAATGCTTGAAAGGGGGTACAAACATGTTTGACCATCTGATACCATAAACCGAAACAGAATAAAACCATACTTTTCATTATTTTGCTGTTAATGTAAAAATTGTAGGTGTACATAGTCTCATCTTAGCTAAAAGTTTGGGCCTAACTGACAGTCTCACTGCAACATTTGAAACACACGAAATGCCATAAAAACATTTTATTTGTTTCCTTGATGTTGCTCAGACCGTTAACGGCAGTTTCACAAGGCTGCACAAGGCTGCTCACAGTAGCCTACACACATTCCTATTTTCTTATTCGTTATTCGGCTTACTCCTGCATTATCCGTATTTGATATGGTGTTGATAGTTCTGTACTCACCTGACCAGAACTTATGTTGTTCCTGCTACCACATTTCACAAATTCCTGCGCTATCTACTTTCATCATGGAAACATCCACCAGGCTGTGGCTAAGCCATGTCTCCGCAATATTCTTTCTTGCAGGAGTGCTAGTTCTGCAAGGTTCGCAGGAGAGCTTCTGTAAAGTTTGGAAGGTAGGAGATGAGGTACTGGCAGAAGTAAAGCTGTGAGTACCGGGCGTGAGTCGTGCTTCGGTAGCTCAGTTGGTAGAGCACTTGCCCGCGAAAGGCAAAGGTCCAGAGTTCGAGTCTCTGTCCGACACACAGTTTCAATCTGCCAGGAAGTTTCATATCAGCGCACACTCCGCTGCAGAGTGAAAATTTCATTCTGGAAGTTATGAACCATTCTAACATTTTAAATTTTGTTTGATATCAATAAATACGAGACGCCCAAATGTCCCACAACTTGCAATATTAAGGAAAAGTTCAACAAAATAAATCGTATTATACAAACAGAGACTCCGATATTTGGCTGATAAAGTGTAAAAAGGTGCCAGAGGCTCTTACCATCATTCGATTTATTGCAACAAAGTCGTCCACTATATTTTCATGTACGATTGCAGATTCATATTGAGTTCCTACGAGGGAGCTCAGCAGCATCTTAAACTATCCTGAGCTTACCAGGAAACAAGCATTAATCTCATATGGATCGTTTAAGTCATAGTAGAAAGTCATTATATTCCATTTTTGACATCAATGTTTCTCCTTTATAGCTACATTATGGGATTTTACAGCTATAAATCAAATAATACACCCCACCGTCATGCACATAATTACTCGCCTTTGAAGAGCCGTCGTAACTGAAAAATGTCTCTAAAAACTGATAGGATCATATAGTTAATAGGGGTATTTGTCGGAAGAAAGAAGCAGAAGGTAATAATTTTTCTCAGCTTTTCATTATCTTTAAGAAGCAGCAATATTTTATTCAGAATTGCTATTGTGTCACAACTTTGATAACAAGTAATACTTCATTCGAAATAATTAGGCGAACTCCGAAACTTACTGTGTGTGCTACTGAGCCGTACAAGGAAGAAGGAAGGCAATGGTTTAACGCCCGTCGTGTGAGATACCAGAAAAATCTCGTTAACGCTCTAGAGCAGATAAAATCTGCCCACTGTTGTAAACACTAAGCTCAATTTACCTCTGTTCCATTGACCATTCGAGTACGTTTACTGGTTAAGTTCAAAAATGGTTCAAATGGCTCTGAGCACTATGGGACTCAACTGCTGAGGTCATTAGTCCCCTAGAACTTAGAACTAGTTAAACCTAACTAACCTAATGACATCACAAACATCCATGCCCGAGGCAGGATTCGAACCTGCGACCGTAGCGGTCGCGCAGTTCCAGACTGTAGCGCCTAGAACCGCTCCGCCACAACGGCAGGCTCCATTTACAAGTCAAAGTGTCTAAAAAGTATTTTTAGATAGTGTATTTGTTGATATATACTTAGCTTCAGCATTTTACATTTCTGACATTTATTCATTCTTTATTCCTCATTACCATGAACATGCAAGTCTGCTACTACTCTGTGTTTTACCATTTTTCATTAAAGTAGAATTCGAGTATGATCTCCACGCTGGAGACATTATTGCCGGCCGAAGTGGCCGTGCGGTTAAAGGCGCTGCAGTCTGTAACCGCAAGACCGCTACGGTCGCAGGTTCGAATCCTGCCACGGGCATGGATGTTTGTCATGTCTTTCAGTTCGTTAGGTTTAACTAGTTCTACGTTCTAGGGGACTAATGACCTCAGCAGTTGAGTTCCATAGTGCTCAGAGCCATTTGAACCATTTTTTGGAGACATTATAACCCGTATGCACATTTACTACAGCTTATTTCTAAATAAAGAAATAGTCTACTATTACGACTCTTACAGAAAACCTATAATACGTGGCCGTGTCTGTAGAATTTGTAGCAGAAAAATAGTTTAGTTACAGTTCCAAGGAATTTGAGGAGACAGTTTATGATACTTCGGATGAGGCACGAACCTTATGCCTTATGGAACACACAGTGTATACAGGGTGAATTACAAAAGAAATATAATACAGAACAAAAACTGAAAAGAACATGGTAAGGAAGTACGTCAATCATCAGATCACATACGAAGAAATGAACACACACACACACATACTCACACACACACACACACACACACACACACACACACAGAGAGAGAGAGAGAGAGAGAGAGAGAGAGAGAGAGAGAGAGAGAGAGAGAGGAGGGGGGGAGTGAGAGAGAGGGGGGGGAGAGATATGTATTCACACAGCCAACACCACACAAAAAATGGGGGCAGTAGACAATGAAACAAACATATTAATTATCAAATAAGTTTTCGAAATAAGCATGCTTTGCGGCGCACAGAACAACAAACAAGCTCAAAACACACTTAACCAACTATCCGTTCAAGAAAGCAGATTCCAAATACTCGGAGGTGACAAAGCATTTCTGCAGGGGACTTGGGGAGACGATACCACTCTGGGAAGAAAGACGTCCGACACAATATTGGAAGGTATACCATGACTGTTTGAAGTAAATCGATCAAGAACTCTTGAAGCTTTTACTTAAAAACTATTCCATGGTCTTTACGCAGGTGTATAGTAGATTACTAAGTTAGTCTCAAAGCCGGTAATGATGAAGTTCATTCATCTGAAAGACTTTGGTTTTCTTCTTCCCTGCTGCTCGAGAGCGGACTACCAGGGCGTAGCTGCTTGCAGATTATCTAATGCTTGATCATGGGGCACTGGACGACAGGTGATTGCAGATAGTCTGCTGTTTGATCAAGGGAAACTAGGCCAAAGTTGATTGCAGATTATTTGTTGCTTGACCAGACGTTACTAGGCCACAGCATCTTGTGGATTATCTACTGCTTGATTAGGGGGTACTAGGTCACAGATGCCTACAGACTGTCTGCTGCTCGATCGACTACTAGTCTTTGGCAGCCGCTTGCATATTGTGTCATATTGAGAGAAACAAACCTGTGTTACAGACAATAGATGTATTTGGTTGCATTGACAATTAAGACGAGAAATGCAAAATGTACAGCAAATGCGTGAATGCTAGATTGTAGAAGCGGAAATGTTTCTGTAAGGAAAAGAAGATTTGATTTTTTTACGGCTATGATGATGTGACATCAACAACTGCTTCGATTGAAAGCCCTCATTATATAATCCAAGCTCCAAACCGAATAGTTCAAAATACCTCCACTCAGTTGCTAAATCAAAAAATTGGTGGGAGGGAAACAGTCTGCATATGTGCATTCCCAATGTTTCTTATCTCTTGTAAAATGCCTTCTCATCAAGTTAACGTTCTGACAGATAAAAAAGTTACAGGTCTTCTTCCTGGGAAGAAGTGCAGCACCCTTTTTGTTCCTCGTTTCCAAGAATCGTGGCGTTGCTGGCTCAGCTTTATGCTGCATGCATTATATTGAAAGAAAGTAATTCTAATTTCACTGTGTAACGTATTGCGGAGTCCATGCCTGAAACAATAGTGGAAGGTATGGCAAGGCTATTTGAAGTAAATCGTTCAAGAACTGTTCAAGATTCTTGCTTACGGTCTATCCCTCGTCAGCCCAAAGGTCTATCAGAGCATAGTTTCAAATTCTCAAGGAAACTGATCAAGAACTTTCCCTGATTCTTAGGTAACAACAGTAAACAACGACTTGTTTTTATGCAGTAGTATAGAAAGTTACTAAGTTACTATGGGAGCCGATAATGATGACGTTCAGTCTCTAGAGAGACTTCGGCTTTCTAGTTCTTTCTGCTGCTCGACAGGAGGCTTCTAGGTTGCAGCTGATTACAGATTATTTGCAGGCTATCGGGGTGTACTGTGCCACAGAAGCTTGCAGATTTTCTACTGCTTGATCATGGAGTACTAGGTGGCAGCTGTTTGGAGATTTTCAACTGTTTGATCAGAGTGTACCAGGCGATAACTGATTGTAGATTGTCTGCTGCTTGGTCAGAGGGGCACTAGACTACAGCTCAATGCAAATTACCTATTCCTTGATCAGAGGTACTAGGCAATAGCTGCTTGCAGATTCTTTGCTGTTTCGGCAGGGATATTAGACGATAGACGATTGCAGATTCTCTTTTACTTAATGAGGGGCACTAGTCCATAGGTGCCTACAGTCTGTCTGTTGCCCGATCGAGTACTACCCGATGGCAGCTGCTTGCATATTGTGTAACGCTAAGAGAAAATCAAGTCCGTGTTACAGAAAATAGGGAATTTGATAGCATTCATAGATACTGCAAAGAATGCGCAGTGTACAACAAATTTATAAATGTCATGAATGTCAGATTGCTTAAGCAGAAACGTTTCAGTAATGAAAATACGATTTACATCAATAACTTCTTCTATTGAAAGGTCTGCTAATATAAGCTGTCCTACAAGACGAATAATTCCCTATACGTCTGCATAGTTCGAAACTCCCTCCTAAATCACGAAGTGGTGGGATGGAAACAGTCTGCACATATGCATTCCCAAAATTTCTTATCTCATGTAAAATGCCTACTCATCAAGTTTCCACCAATTTCTACGAATGTTGTGACAGGTAAAAAATGTTAGAGGTCCTCTTCCTGGCAAGACATGCAACACCTTAATCTTCTTCATTTCCAACTATCGTGGCGTTGCTTGCTCAACCTTGTGCTACATGCATCATGTTGGAAGGCAATAAATCTAAATTTACAGTGAAACGACTTGAGGGGTATACGTCACGCCTGGTGAAAGGATGTCTGACAGAATAGTGGGAGATATCGTATCACTATATGAAGGAAATCCTTCAAAAGCTGTGCCAGATTTTTGCTTGCAAGATTTAGATGTTCTTTTCAAGTTTTTTACTAGAATACCGTGTAAAAGTTTCAAGGAAATCAGTCAATATCTTTTCCCGATTTTTCGGTAACAACGTTAAACATTAAACAACGACTTGTTTTTATGCAGTGGTATAGGCGACTACTAAATTAGTGTCAAAGCTGGTAATGATGAAGTTCAGTCTCCTGACAGGCTTCTGTCTTCCTTTTCTTTTCTGCTGTGGACGGAGGGGGGGGGGGGGGGGGGGGACTATTGTGCAACCACTTGCAGATTATCTGCTGCTTGATAATCCTTGTACTGTGATACAGAAGCTTGCAGATCCTAAACTGCTTGATCGGGGGATAATAGACGCCGGCTGCCTGCAGCTTGTCTGCTACTCAATCAGGGACACTGGACCACATGTGCCTGCACACTGTCTGTTGCTCGATCGATTACTAAACAATGTCAGCCGCTTGCATATTGTGTAATACTGAGGAAAAGACATGGCTGAGTTACATAAAATAAGTGTATTTGATTGCGTTCATAGATATGACGATGAATGTAACATGTACAACAAATGCATGAGTGCTAAGCTGCGTGAGCGGAAACGTTTCACTGAGTAAAATAAGACTTACATCTATAACTTCTGCCTGCTTAAATAACCTGACCTCCAAGCCGAATAGATCCAAACACTTCTACGCTCTTCGAACCTCCCTAGTAAATCAAAAAGTAGTGGGACGAAAACAATCTGCACATGTGCATTCCCAATTTATCTCATATCATATAAAATGTCTACTCTTCAAGTTCTGACCAGTGTCTATGAATGTTTTGAAAGCTAAAGAAGTTTATGGTCTTTCTTTTGGCGAGATGCACAACATCTTTCTCTTCCTCATCTCCTAGAATCGTGGCTTTACCTCATCAACTTTATGCTGCATGCACTATTTTGAATGATAATAGATGTAATTTCAACTGCGCAGATAAGTTAGTCGCTTATTTTCTCCAATGTGCAAAAACAAGTGTCTGTTAACACAGTTTTTCTCGTACAGCTGCTGCCGAATAGGACAGCTGTCGGTTGCTGCCTCTAGCCCCCTCATATCAGACAGGATAATATTGCGCAACACGTTTCTTTCAGAAGAGGTTAAAGCACACATGTTCTGGATTACAGACCAATATTAGCGACATGCATCTGATTCAGGATCATAGAGCACATTATACACCAAAAGTGTAAAGTAGTAAAATTTCAGGAACGCATTTGTCTAGGTAACATATTTTAAGTGATTAACGATGCAAGATCACAGACTGAAGTACTTTGCGAGACAAACAGTTGCAAATGTGAAATGCTGGTAAATTAGTAAACTGTGTAACCGCCAGAATGGTGAACGCAAACATGCAAACGTGAATGCGTTGTTTGGGACAGGTGCGGAATGTGAGTTTGTGCGATGAAGTTCCATGCATGTTGCACTTGGTTTGTCAATACAAGGACGGTTAACGCTGTTTATCGTTCGATTATTTCTCGTATGTGCTCTATCGGAGACAGATCCAGTGATCGAGCAGGCCGGGGCGACATGTCGACACTCTGCAGAGCATGTTGAGTTACAACAGCAGTATCAGGGCAAGCATTATCCTCTTGGAAAATAGCCTCTGGAATGTCGCTCATGAAAGGCAGCACAACACGTCGAATCGTCAGACTGACGAACAAATTTGAGTCATGGTGCATGGGATAATCACGAGAGTGCTCCTGCTGTCAGTCAAAGTCGCAGCTGAGACCATGCCTCCAGGTGTAGGTCCAGTGTGTGTGGTACTGTGACAGATTGGTAGCAGGCCCTCATGTGGCCTCCTAACGACCACATGGCACCAAGGCACAACCATCTTTTATCGGACGACACGACAGACCTCCATCTAGCCTTCCAATGATCTTTCGCTTGAAACAATCAAAATCGCAAACAGCGGTGGTTTGGGTTCGCTGGAATGAACGCCACACGCCACCCATCGTGGAGCTGTCCTTGAAGTAACCGACACATAACATTTGGTTTTGTCACTGTGGTGCCAACTCCTGCTCAAACGGCTGCTCAGTTGCGGTAATGTGCACCAAAGCCATACGACGAATACAATAGCCGTCCCCCTCGATAGTGCCACGAGAACGACCGGAGCCCGGTCTTTATCCGATCATACCGTATCGTGAACACCGCGGTCAGTATTCATATGCAGTGGCAACATTCCCGCAAGTCTTTCTGCAATATCGCACAAGTAATATCCAGCTTCTCATAGCCGTATTACTTGATCTCCTTCAAACTCAGTGAGGTTTCGATAACGGTGTCTTTGTCGCGTGAAAGGCATTCTTGAGAGCTTCAGCTCACCATGCCATATCTGAGAGATAACTAACGCTGAGGACGGTTACAGAGTGTCGCCCATTTCAAGCAAACCTGACTTGCGTCTTCATTGTAGCGCTTCTAATGTCACTATCACACCACTGGGGCGAAGTCGGGAAAGACATCATCTGTCTGAAGTAGAAACAAGCCTAACGACTTTCGTTTACGACGCTCAGCTCCTTCTTGGTCTTGGGACTTTTTCCGTCAATGTAGATCCAAAATTACTACTTTCTTGGAAGGATTTCCCGTCTATCGATAGCGGTAGGCTTACAATTTGGCTACCCGACCACGACACACCGCCAGACCCGAACTTCCATATGTCGTCCACAATGCGTCTACAAACTGTACTTGCACGTCCATTATTATATATCCCCGCACAGGTGAGATATTTTACTCAAAGTCACTTACCACGTATCAGCGAATAAATACGATATTGCAGTGCCTTTGTCATTCAGAATAGGATGCAAAGTGCCTTTGGACATGCAAAATGATTTGGTCGAGCGGCATGCGTTATTCAATGCAGTAATGACATGGAAAGTTAGCTAAGAGGGGAACGAATGGGACAAAGTACGTCAGAACCTCACAGACTAACATAAATAAGTTCCTTATCACGCAAGTAAGGCGATGCTAGACAGGTCAAATGACGGAAGAGGTAAGTGTGGAGCATGCCTGAAGATGGGACTTTAAAATCTCGAAACCGTTTGGAGTTTAAATAAATATTAGTACAACACAAGCGGATATCTGTAAGTTAATTAATCCACTAATTTGTTGACGAGGTCTTCCCAGAACTTCTTGGTCTGCTGCGTTTACGTCGGGCAGGTAGTTTCAGCATTCTGCATATTGTATCCTATTCTGGCTGACGTCAATTATGTTGTGTTGCATTTGATTTGGTCGGCAGCTCTCAGTGAACCCCAGATACCACTTTTGGAGAAAAAAGTATTACATCATGAATTCCCCAACTCTCCCTTACTGTACGCCTTCCACCAGAAGAAAAATTACCTTGCACCTATAAAGATCATAAATATTACGTCATCCGCAGTATCTCGAAGATGATGATATTAACATTCTTCAAGATGAAGAAAGAATAAATTTTTAACATAAGAGGGAATGTTTTAAAGCATAGATTGCTATTAGATTACGTAAACAATTTCGGAAGATTGGTAGAGGAAGTTGGTGGGATGTACAGATACCTGCTGACGCATTGACGAATGACGGTCACAATTAGCCAAGCTTAATGAGGATTGCTTATTTTCTTGGGCTCATTATCAGCGTGCCCACATGCTGTGACCACAACCGGACTGGTTACTTGATCAAAAGTAGAGATAGAATCCTCTACATATATTCCTGATTCGAGCTTTGTAACTCACAGTTACAGAGAACGCAGCAATGGTCGGACAAAAGACGTTCGCACAGGAAAAGTAGTTTTAGTTGTCTACTTATGTATGTTTCGTTACGTCTGTATGCCTTCGTAACATGGGGTACAGACTTCTGAGTCTCAATCAGTTCGTTAAGAAGAGCCATCTCCCATGGAGGTTAACCATTTTACGTCAGTTCATTCCCTAATACAGTTTTCACAGTGATGAAAGTACTATCTACAATTCCCGCGCCCACAATATTTCCTTAATTTTCATCTTAAACGAGCTGTTACTTCTAGTGGCAAGTGGATATATTCCGCTTATTTATTTTTGCTAATTCTAACTGGTAGAGTATTTAAATTACCAGTGTCCTCTCATATCTCGTCATCGATGTTTTTAATCCTTAAATGTTTTCCCTCAGTCCTCGAATTACCCTTTCTATAAGGGGCAAATGACTTAAGACGTAATCTAGTGCTTCAAATACTACTCGATCACCGTAGACCCTACTCATTCTTCTGTTACCCATACCATGTAAGAATGTAGTATACATATAAAAAACAGAAAAACAGAAAAAATTTTCACGACGCACAATTCTCTCGTATTAGACTTCGGCGGTGTCAGCGCTGGTACTGGTAGCTGTGCTGGTGATGATCGGAACAGCGGGCGCCCAGGACAGCTCGACCACGACGACCAGTACAACGACCACGACGCGGAGGTCGGCTGCCATAGATATCATTCTGGGAGACACCGTTGGCAGTGTGGGAGACTTACTAGGTGGACATCTCGGAGGAGGCGTTCTGCACGTGAGCCGAGCTGGCAGGGCCCAACAAGAATCATCAGCCCAGAGCAGCAGCAAGAAGGTTCACTCGTAGGCAAAGAAAATTAACATGACTTACATTAAGTTAACCACTTTGATGTCTGAGAGTGATGATTTGTACATTGAACAATAAATAAGGAATAAAAAATAGGTACTGAATTCTTTTAATTGTGCTAGAAAATCTATTTCGAAATATTTGTTTTTCAACTGTTCGTAACGATGACACTCAACCTTTCACTACTTACAGTTTCTTTATTGAAGCTTTCCACAAGCCACCAAATTTGATTCATGATTCGCTGCTCTGATAGAATTGGTCCAATCTCGAAAATTCAGCAAATGTAATTCGTAAGGGGGTGAGTGATAAATTACTAAAAGTGGAGATCTGATAATCTGGATTATGGGAGTTAGCCACGCGTCCGTGTAAATTAGCAAAAGAAAACGGAAACTGAAATTGTTTGAAATATTGTCCTATCGAAGTATATTTAAAGTTTCGTGATCAAATAGAATATGAAATGCAGTAGATATGAAGGTATTGAGGATTAATTAACCTGCCACTGCAAAAGACAAAAAATCGGAAATCTGTAGCAGGAGCAAAGACTTGATATATAAGAACATATTATTAATTAAGTTGGCTGTAGTTGCTACGTAGAGGCGAAAGGATTATTAGAACATGATGGACAGCAACAAACCAGTCGAAGCTTAAAGATGTGGGGCAGCGCATAACTTTACTTATCCTTTGTATATGTGTGGTCCCGGAATGTCGAACTTGTGAGTCCATTTGCCCTCTCTGTTCCGTGTACGAGTGTAACAACATTAGATGAATCTTTGTGAGTTCGGGGAAACAGCTCGAAGTGGGAACGTGAAAAGCAATGACAACGCTCCTCGCTTTACGAAACCAGTGAAGCAGAAGAGGGTTGTATTCTTCGGCAGGTGGTTGCTCCACAATGCAGTGCGAGCTCAGTGAGACATTCCATGTATCTCATACATACAGCTAAGAAATTGACACAGAAAGTGCGTAATTCTGAACATTGATGTGCAGGCGCTACAAAAATTTCAGGTCGTGTGGTGTACGTACAATACTGGCCATTAATGTTGCTACACCAAGATGAAATGCAGATGATAAATGGGTATTCATTGGACAAATATATTATACTAGAACTAACGTGTGATTACATTTTCACGCAGTTTGGGTGCATAGATCCTGAGAAATCAGTACCCAGACCAACCACCTCTGACCGTAATAACGGCCTTGATACGCCTGGGCAGTGAGTCAAACAGAGCTTGGATGGCGTGTACAGGTACAGCTGCCCATGCAGTCTCTACACAATACCACAGATCATCAAGATTAGTGACTGACGTATTGTGACGAGCTAGTTGCTCAGCCACCAATGACCAGACGTTTTCAATTGGCGAGAGATCTGGAGAATGTGCTGACCAGGGCAGCAGTCGAACATTTTCTGTATCCAGAAAGGCCTGTACGGGACCTGCAACATGCGGTCGTGCATTATCCTGCTGAAATGTAGGGTTTCGCAGGGATCGGATGAAGGGTAGAAAAAAATGGATCTGAGCACTATGGGACTCAACTGCTGAGGTCATTAGTCCCCTGGAATTTAGAACTAGTTAAACCTAACTAACCTACGGACATCACACACATCCATGCCCGAGGCAGGATTCGAACCTGCGACCGTAGCGGTCTCGCGGTTAAAAACTGCAGCGCCAGAACCGCACGGCCACTTCGGCCGGCGATGAAGGGTAGAGCTACGGGTCGTAACACATCTGAAATGTAACGTCCACTGTTCAAAGTGCCGTCAATGCGAACAAGAGGTGACCTAAACGTGCAACCAGTGGCACCCCATACCATCACGCCGGATGATACGCCAGTATAGCGATGACAAATACACGCTTCCAACGTGCGTTCACCGCGATGTCGCCAAACACGAAAGCGACCATCATGATGCTGTAAACAGAACCTGGATTCACCCGAAAAAATGACGTTTTGCCATTCGTGCACACAGGTTCGTCGTTGAGTACACCATCGCAGGCGCTACTGTCTGTGATGTAGCGTCAAGGGTAACCGCAGCCACGGTCTCCGAGCTGATAGTCTATGCTGCTGCAAACGACGTCGAATTGTTCGTGCAGATGGTTTTTGTCTTGCAAATGTCCCCATTTGTTGACTCAGGGATCGAGACGTGGTTGCACGATCCGTTACAGCAATGCAGATAAGATGCCTGTCACCTCGACTGCTAGTGATACGAGGCCGTTGGGATCCAGCACGGCGTTTCGTATTACCCTCCTGAACCCACCGATTCCATATTCTGCTAACAGTCATTGGATCTTGACCAACGCGAACAGCAATGTCGCGATATGATAAACCGCAATCGCGATAGGCTACAATCCGACCTTTATCAAAGTCGGAAACGTGATGGTACGCATTTCTCCTCCTTATATGAGGCATCACAACAACGTTTCACCAGGCTACGCCGGTCAACTGCTGTTTGTGTATGAGAAATCGGTTGGAAACTTTCCTCATGTCAGCACGTTGTAGGTGTCGCCACCGGCTCCAACCTTGTGTGAATGTTCTTAAAAGCTAATCATTCGCATATCACCGCATCTTCTTCCTGTCGGCTAAATTTCGCGTCTGTAGCACGTCATCGTCGTGGTGTAGCAATTGTAATGGCCAGTAGTGAATTGTAATATTATGCTCAAGTAGTGAACACTACTTTAATATTTTAAAGTCTACCAGACGGTGGCGTAACGTCGATACCAGTTGTAAAGCAAAAGAGATCTTTGCAGCTACGCTGCGATTACATCGCCTAAAGCGGTGCAACACATCCTTGAGAAAGAATGCAAGTATTAGTTGTAATTTGTTGTGAGTGCACGACTCGTAATGTGGAAACATTAGTACTGTTATTTGTTAATGTAAACGATCATTATATCGTAAATTATTGTCCAATTTCATAGAACTTTATTGTGTTTACTGGCAGTAGCAGGAGTTGTGAAAATTCTAGAGGTCCATTCTTGTTAGTAAAAATTTGCTAGACGTGCTCCTCTTGGACGTTGTTTTTCTCTATCTTCATCCTAATTTTGAGCTACTTTACAGAGACAGTTACGCAGAAGCACCCGGACATACATGAGTGTGAGATAACGTCATGTATGTGATTTATACGTATGCAGATCACAGACAAAGAGGGTAGAGCCTGTACATCATAGAATGAACCCTAGGACCACCTGAATACTGATCTGTCATTCACACACGTCTTTAATGGGTGTCGAATATAGTTTTCTGTCTCACTGTTAATACGATTAGAAGTTTCGTTTCCTACAATTATCTTGAGCTGTTGAAAAATAAATTTCATTTACCTAACAATAAAATATAACAAAATTAAATTGTTGTTGGGTGATCAGCTGAAATTGAAAAGTTAACGTCGTCTTGGCTTCATCTTGTCGCAACGTTTCACGGATTTTCGTTACAATCATCTTCAGGCAAACATGATGTGTACGAACGTCACGGAAAATTTGTAACAAGACGAAGTAACTATGGGGCTGATCACTTGATATGATTTTGTTATTGGAATACACCGAGAGAGCTTGAAATCAGATGTATAATGAACTTTATTGATATGACAAGAAATATATAGCTTTCTACTGTTGCACAGGGGGAACAACTAAAGAATGTAAACATTAGCAAGCCACCGACTAGATTCATAGCACACCTCGATACAATTTTGGTACGTTGAATCTGGAATAAAACTAAAGGAAAATATGTAGCTATATTGGGAGTTTACCCATATTCCGAAACTCAGACCCACGATTTATGTATGATCTTATGTGTTCATTTTTTGTGGAAGGTGTGAGAGTGAATAAAAGGTTTTGTTATGGATCTAATTCGTTTAAGAAGGCTGCTTGAAGTTGATGCTTACATTGTGTGATATTTCACCGTTATCACATTAGTAATTGGCTACGCGTTTGCCAATTTCCAGTAACTATTTGTTTTCCTGAATGGTTCATATGGCACTATGGAACTTAACTTCTAAAGTCATCAGTCCCCTAGAACTTAGAACTTCTTAAACCTAACTAACCTAAGGACATCACACACATCCATACCAGAGGCAGGATTCGAACCTGCGACCGTAGCGGGTGGGCGGTTCCAGATTGTAACGCCTAGAACCGCTGGGCCACTTCGGCTGGCTTTCCTGAATGACATAAACTCAGTTCCCGTAGAAAAAGGTTACTGTAACCACTATTCTCTACGAAAGGTTCAAGGACGATTCAATAATCTATTCCGGAACATAAAGTAAATGTAATTTTACACATTATTTTACTTCCGTGCATTTAGCCGGAAACGAGTTACAGAATTCTGGATGGCCATGCGTTGAGTGAAATATAATTTTATGATTATGATTTGGTTTTCCATTACATTTTCTTTAAGGTTTAACTAGAATATTTGTCGATAATGTTACTGAGGAAATGGCAGAATAAGTCAAATGAGATCGGTTGAGGCCTTAGACCATCATACCTGGTTGTCCGGCCGTATGATGGGTGACAGTCAAGTTAGTATCTCATTACTGTTAGGGACGTCACCAGACAAGTCTTCGGGCTGGAATCTAATTGTTTTTCATAGAGTTGTTTTCGGCGATGAGTCTCACTTCGAAATAAGCCCCGATGACCACTCAAGACACGTCAGGTAACACCCCGGACCACAGTGGGGTATCACAATTACCACCTCCCGCCATACGGCCCGAAAATCAGGAGTGATAACCCGAAGTGCCATTTCTGTACGTAGCTGGACCCTTTGGATGTCATCTACGGCACCCTTAGAGCAGAACGGTACGTCGACGATATTCTACGCCCTGGTTTATTGCCCTTCATGGTACGCCATCCTGGGTTTGCATTTCAGCGAGGTAATGCCAGCCCACACACGCCGAAACCTTTCACTGCTTGATTTCGTGCCTGCCATACCCTACCTTCGCCAGCAAGGTCGCCAGATATCGTTGTAACTGAGAACGTTTGGAGGATTATGGGCAGGGTCTTCCAACCACCTTGGGATTCTGAAGATCTAACGCGCCAACTGGACATAACTGGGTACGATATTCCTTAGGAGCACATCCAACAATACTCTCATTGCCAAGCAGAGTAACTGCTTGTATGAGTGCCAGAAATGACCCAACCAGTTGTTGACTTGCTCAATTTCTGAAGCTCTTTCTCTTGAACGTATTAACCAATTTTTCTGAATTTGTAATCATTTATTTGTCTATACAAGTACATCACATCTACCGATTTCAGTCCCATTCAGATAACTGCTCCGTTGCGTGTGGTATATTCCCGGCTAGAGTGTATAGCTAGTTAATGATTAGAAAGTGGAATGATAACTACGTATCCCTTCTCTGTTAGCACGACCAAGAATGACTACAATAAAAGGAAGGATGATGAATGATATGTAGTGACATTTACACGAGATAGAATAAGCGAGAAAACAAGAAACAGAGTCAAGCAAATTTTTGTACAAGGTGAAGTTACTTGTTGATGTACTCTAAGACACTTTGCTGCTTAAACTCGACTCAGTATGAACAGTAAGTTCTGTTAGGAAGTAACGAGACAAATATCCAAATACAAGAAAAATATTTTATCTGTGCACACTGCTTTTGACCAATCATTGCTTCGCTTCTGTTGTTCTGAAATCTCATGTTTGAAATTGAGGTATATATAGGAGAAATTATCTTGCTTGTTGGAGAAAGTCACTATTCTGCTTATAGACCCAGCGGGCCGGCCGGTGTGGCCGTGCGGTTAAAGGCGCTTCAGTCTGGAACCGCGTGACCGCTACGGTCGCAGGTTCGAATCCTGCCTCGGGCATGGATGTGTGTGATGTCCTTAGGTTAGTTAGGTTTAATTAGTTCTAAGATCTAGGCGGCTAATGACCTCAGAAGTTGGGTCGCATAGTGCTCGGAGCCATTTGAACCATTTGAGACCCAGCGGGTAGGTACCTAGATAGTGATTCCAAAGGAAAATGCGCTCTTAATTAAGCTGTACTAATAGTTTCCGATATTCACGAACACGTAAGAGGTTGTCAATTTCCTGTAAGCTTCTTCCCTTACCATAAGCCTTTAGGACTGTTTCGAATGCTCCGACTACAAAGTAGTTTTTGATAATTCTTTTCAAATGCAATTGTAGTAGGAGTTTTCATTTAAAAAACGGACAAAATTTTATTTAAATTTTTGTAAAAATATGACACTTTTTTTTGCTATTTAGGGATCAAAGATAACTCTGTACATAAAAGACAGTGAACCAAGTGTCTGACTCATTCATTGACTCATCGTCGGCCGCCCCAACCGCTAAGAATATGAACTTGAAATTACCAGAGGGTGTAGACCTTGTAAGAAGGTGTCGTTCAAGAAGGGAATCGAAGGTCGTTTTGAAAATATTGTGCTATTAAGGCAATTTTGCCGCTAGATCTGCGAAAATGTGTATTTGATTTCTCTATCAGGAATAAACACATGTTTCAGCAGTTTTGGGAATTCGATCGCTATGCTGGTGAAATAACGAGAGAATTTCTTTGAAAATAAATTACTGTTAGAGAACTATAAAGCATTTTTAAAGCTGCATCAATCAAAATAAAAATTCATTTGCCAGTGTTTTTGGAAATTCAACCCCTAAGAGCCGGCCGCGGTGGCCGTGCGGTTCTAGGCGCTTCAGTCCGGAACCGCGGGACTGCTACGGTCGCAGGTTCGAATCCTGCCTCGGGCATGGATGTGTGTAATGTCCTTAGGTTAGTTAGGTTTAAGTAGTTCTAAGTTCTAGGGGACCGATGACCTCAGATGTTAAGTCCCATAGTGCTCAGAGCCATTTGAACCATTTTGAACCAACCCATAAGAGAGTGAAATAGGTGGTGAAATACTGTACGAAAATACTTCACTGTGAAAGCATGTATAAAACTCAATCTTCGGAAAACTGCACTTGTTTTCTCAGTTGGAAAGAAAAAAATTTAAATTTCAATGTTCTCGAAAAGTCACCTCCTAAGAGGGTGAAACGGAGGGTGAAATGTTTTATAAAAATATTTCATTGTGTAAGTATTTTTGGTGGTAGATGTGTGAAAATTCGTATTTGGCTTCAAAATGAAGAAATTCGCGTTTCACTGGTTTTGGACATTCAACTACTGAGGTGGTCACATAGGCGATGAAAACTTTTAAGAAAATATTTCGTTACATTAAAAATATTTGAAGCTAAATCAATGAAAACTGTTTTTTCCTTTCCTGGATGTATATCAATAAATGTGCGTTAGGGGATGAAAAGTTTCCACGGAAATACCACAACATGAAAGCAAAAGGTCTGATTAAGAAAATTCTTGAACTGGAGCAACAAGGATCGCTTTTTGGCCAGAGGTACATTCGGAAAAGACCATGCTCATATGGCCCAATTAGCGCCAAACGTGTAGGAGTTTGTAATTTGTAACAAAAAAAAGAAACAGAACAACAGTCAGTGGTAATTAAGATACAGTACTTTCTTATAAAGTTTAGTGAGCGCTTGAGGGGCATACTTTGTGTTTAAAGGGTTGGGAGGTTAAATATTTTCTACAATTTGTATATTATGACATCTTTCATTTTCATCACGTTGAAACACTGAATTAATCCTATTTCTAAATGTCAATTACAGCCGGTGAATAAGTGAATTACTGCCTTTCAGTGAGTGAGTGAGTAACGCCCGCAGTGTTCATGTCATTCGATAAGCCACACACGCCTCTTAAATCACACCAGATGGATTGGCTGGGTAGTGGTTTGGTGCATCAGGGTCTCATCAGCTGGTGATGGTGAGCGTAGTCAGGCCACTGTAGTCGTATGCTGTGGGCGTGCTTCAGCGACCATTGTGCGGTGCGGTGACCTAACGTATTGTGTTATAGGGAACGGGGATCTTGAGTTGACCGCCCGGATCGCGACGATAATACAAGCCTCTGTAAAGAAAATCTCGGTCTTAAGGCGTATTAATTGTCGATGACTGTTGAGGAGAACCACTCGCTAGCAGATAACCTCTAGGGAACCTGTCACACTTGAGTTGTATAAGATTTTTCCCAAGCAAGCGGAACTCTGTTTGGATAATTTAGTACGCTTAACTGCTCGTGGGAACACCATGACGGATTCAGCACATAGGAAACCACTCACAACGGGAGAAGTGTATTGTCTGCGAGTGGTGAGACCCACTCAGCATACAGAGCTTCACATACGATGAGATTGAGCTCAGGAAAAAATATCTTTTAGCAGGAAGTAAAATCATTCTCATGGTTCTAATACAAACAGACAGTATGTGAATAATGTGTAATGCGTACAGCAGTCGATGCTGAAAGATGAGTAAACAATTTGGCAATGTAGCTTTATACGTAGATTGACTTACGTAAATAAAAACATCAAAAAAAGTTTTGCATAACATCGGTTCCCGAGAGTTCCGGAACCAGAACAGAATATTGGAACAGAGACCAATATAAACATCATTTCCGCCTTTTTCGTTTCTCATGAAAACCACACACTGCATGTTGTACGACCATACAGCGAGACCTGCAGAGGTGGTGGTCCAGATTACTGTAAGCCCCGGTACCTCTAATGCCCAGTTGTACGTCCTATTGCAGTGATCCATGCCTGTATTCATCGTGGCATACTATCCACAAGTTCATCAAGGCACTGTTGGTCCAGATTGTCCCACTCCTCAATAGCGATTCGGCGTAGATCCCTCGGAGTTGTTGATGGGTCACGTCGTCTCTAAGCAGCCCTTTTCGATCTATCCCAGGCATGTCTGAAAGGGTTCATGTCTGGAGAACATTCTGGCCACTCTAGTTGAGCGATGTCCTGATCCTGAAGGAAGTCATTCACAAGATGTCCACGACGGGGGCGCGAATTGTCGTCCATGAAGACGAATGCCTCGCCGATACGCTGCCGATTTTGTCGTACTACCGGTCGGAGGATGGCATTCACGTCTCGTACAGCCGTTACGGCGCCTTGTATGACGACCAGCGGCGTACGTCGGCTCAACATAATGCCACCCCAAAACAGCAAGCAACCTCCAACTTCCTGGACTCGCTGGACAGTTTGTCCAAGACGTTCAGACTGACAGGGTTGTCTCCAAACACGTCTGCGTCAATTGTCTGCTTGAATGCATATGCGTTACTCATAGGTAAAGAGAACGTGATGCCAATCCTGAGCGGTCCATTCAGCATGTTGTTGGGCCATTTGTACTGGGCTGCATGGTGCCGTGGTTTCAAAGATGGATCTCGCCTGGGTGCCGGGAGTGAGGTTGCGCATCATGCAGCCTATTGCGCAAAGTTTGAGTCACAACACGACGTCCTGTGGTTGCACGAAAAGCATTATTCAACAGGGTGTTGTTGCTGTCAGGATTCCTCCGAGCCATAATCCATAGGTAGCGGTCATCCACTTCAGTTGTAGCCCTTAGGCGGCCTGACCTAGGCATGCCATCAACAGTTTCTCTCTCTCTGTACCTCCTTCATGTCGGAACAATATCACTTTGGTTCACTCCGAGACGCCTGGACCCTTTCCTAGTTGAGAGCACTTCCTGGCACAAAGAAACAATCTGGACACGATCGAACCGCGGTATTAACCTCTAGGCATGGCTGAACTACAGACAACACGAGCCGTGTACCTCCTTCCCGGTGGAATGACTGGAAATAAATGGCTGTCGGAATCCCTCCGTCTAATAGGCGCTGGTCATGCATGGTTGTTTACATCTTTGTGCGGGTTTAGTGACATCTATGGACAGTCAAAGAGGCTGTGGTTGTGATACAATTTCCACAGCCAACGTCCATCACCACACAGTCAACGTTTATCTTCAGGAGTTCTGGGAACCGGGTTAATGCAAAACTTGTTTGGTTCAAATGGCTCTGAGCACTACGGGACTTAACATCTCAGGTCATCAGTCCCCTAGAACTTAGAACTACTTAAACCTAACTAACCTAAGGACATCACACACATCCATGCCCGAGGCAGGATTCGAACCTGCGACCGCAGCAGTCGCGCGGCTCCGGACTGAGCGCCTAGAACCGCGAGACCACCGCGGCCGGCAAAACTTGTTTGAATGTGTGTATTATGAAACACCGTCCTTCGAAAAGTAAGTACACAATGAGTTTAAATTAGGTGAAATTAAAAGTGATTCGGCAGCATTAAAAGGACAATGTTGATTCCAGTGTTAAAACGCAGAAGAGAGAGTGAAGAAGTGCAAATAGAATACTGAATACCTTTACGACTGCCTGGTTGGTGACGTTAGGATTGTCTGTTGTGATTCAGGAACAAATGGGAGTCGATGTGCAACGTAGCGGATGCATTATTAGACTCTGTTTAACAAAGCTTTTGAAAACCTGTTGTAAAATAAGGCAGAAGCGTTGGATAACATTCGTTCAGAATCAGCCACATGTCTGTTCAAGTCGATGTGTAGGATCTATGAGAGTGGAGATATATCATCAGACTTTTGGAAAAATATCATCGACACGGTTATGAAGGCAACAAGCACAAATAATATCGAGAACTGATGTAGAATCAGCTTAACAGCTCTTGCATCCAAGTTGCTGATAAATGTAATACAGAGAAGAATGGAAAATGAAACTGATAATCTGTTGGACGGTTATCAACTTCGCTTTCGGAAAGGGAAAGGCTCAGGTAGTCTGTTGTGACGTCATGATTGATAAGGGAGAAAGACTGAAGAAAAACAAAGATATGTTGCTAGGATTTCGACAACGCTCGAGGGAAGTTCAATAAGGAATGCAATACTCTTTTTTCTCGGCAAATTTTGGTCGAAAATGCAGAATTTGTTGTAAGACGTCGTGGAATATTCCCACTTCAGTACCTATAGTTTCATGATGTTCCGATAGGTGGCGGCGCTATACGTAGCCATCAAAATTGCGTTTATAACAGAGTTGCGATAAAAGTAGAGAGCTGTCATCGGGTTTCTTTTCGTGAAAATCACATCACGGCAGATATTCATAGGCTGTTGCAGAATGTGTACAGTGACCTGGCAGTGAACAAAAGCACAGTGAATCGTTGGACAAGGCGCCACTCATCACAAGTTCGCGCTAACGTGTCTGACCTCCCGTGTGCCGACCGGTCACAGACATACCTGTCACTCCAGCTACGTTGGAGCGTGCGATCAATGTCATTTGAAGTGAGTTATGGATCACGATCAAACACCTCGCTGCTCAACAGAATGTCTCTGCTGGCACTGCTGACACAATCGTCCACCTGTTAGGGTATTCAAAGGTGTGTGCCCACCGGTTTCCTTGCCAGCTAACAGAATACTAAAACGGGCATCTGTCTGGCCCAATGAAGGATCCGTTCCGCGGGAAACAGTACGTGGGTGATGCCGAGGTTATTGTTACAGCAAGATGTTGGTTCTGACGTCGACCAGCAGAGTGGTACCATGCGAGCGTGCAAAGCCTCCCAGTAAGGTTGCGTAATGTTATCGGATGTACTTAAAAATAGGGTTTAGTGTGGAATAATATGGCGACTTGTAATCCTGAATAAAACACGAAAGTGTTGCATTAGCTACTGAACGCCCTTTGTAAAACAGTGATAGATGTTAGACATTGCGTAAAAAGTGGGACCAGAACCAAGAGGGTCCATTAGGAGTGAGAGATACAGATACAAATGCTCGATTTAAGAAGGGTGTAAGACAGAGGGGCAGCCTTTCTCCACTCTTGTTCAATCTATACATCGAGAAGTAATGGTGAAAACAAAATAAGAATTCGAGAGTGGGATAAAATAAATTTAATGGCGGCATGATGTCAATTATAGAATACACTGAAGAAGGACGAACATCATGCAGATTAGGAGATATCAGGTTAGGAATAGATTTTAGAGATTCTGAGAAAAATGGGATTAAGCTGTAATGTTTGACGGGTAATACACAACATGTATAAGAAGCAAGAGGGAACAATAGAAGTGGGAGTGAAAGAACCAAGTGCTCGAACTAAGAAGGCTGTAAGACAGTGATGCAACATTTCTTCACCACTTGACAGTCGTAGAAGCAATGACGGAAATGAAAGAGAAGTTGTAGTGTGGAAGGATATTAGAGAGAAGATTCTCTGATAACATTGCTTTCCTCATTAAATTTGTGGAACGACTAAATAACCCGATAAATTAAATAAAAGATGTAACTGGCATGCACTTTGGATTGAGAGTAAGCAGAAAGAATGTTTTCTTGGTCTCTGCTACTCTGCTTTTTATGTCTTCCAAGATTTGTCTGTCAAGAGCTGTTTTCCTTCCATTCTATCAGAATTCCAATACTACTTAGAAGAAGATTTTGTCCCCACAGCTATACTTAACTGTTGCCGATTATCTTCTACAGGTAGCGTAATATTTACTTGATGATACCTGTTTTTATCAAAGAAAATATTTGCATCCATCTTCAGTTTATATTTGAGATACAGCTTTATGACAAACCCTCTTACCTGACACGTAGCTGACAAAACTTTTTAAACTTTCTTACCAGATCTTCAGATAATTTCTAGAAAGTGTGATTAATTGATTTTTCCTTTAAATTGGCAGAAATTCCATGATTCTTACCTCATATTAGATGTAGCAGAATGCATAACTCACCCTGAACACGGGACAGAAAGCCAAAGTGTACATGAAGATTACTTTGTATCTCTTGTCTTGTGACTCTGTACGTCGAAGTGTTCCTGAAGCTGTTTTTGTGGGCTGCAAGAAAAGTTATTGAGGAGTACATGTATTGGGGAGTATGTGAAGAATTTCAAGGGTTCTAAAAAGCATTCTGTACAGTTTATATTTACCTGCTTTACACAATAATTTTGCTGTTCCCTTTTGTGGAAAAAATATTTGACTCATCTTCAGTACTCTGCTTCAGAGGATAATTCATTATTAGGTGACCAGCCTCTGTTTAACAGGATCATTAGCAGTTTCATATAAACGCATTAACTTCTTTAGGATCTGCTGCGGGCTATATGGTGTGCGTTAGAGAAAAGAGACTGCTGTCTTTTCTGGTAATCTGTCGGGGATAATGGTTTTTGGTGACTAAGACTTTGCTCTTCCTGGCGTGGTGCCTAAACGTTTAACAGATTCCTTAGGACGGTAATGAACACAACAGAAAAATGAAAGAACTGTTGGTGATAATACAAGCACTTAATTTACGAATGTTGGTGTCCCAGAGAAACAGCATTTATCAAAACGTGTATTCCAGACCTGTGAAAATTTATAACTGTATCACTTAACACAAGCAGTTTCAGAATCAAATTTATTTAATCCAATTTTTGCTGCTGTGGAAACACTGTATGAGGGGCAAGACAGTAAACTAGTTCAGTCATCTTAAACATTAGGATAATAACACAGTTTTAAGGCATAGAAATTTAAAGACTCATATTCTGAATTACACACTAAAACAAGTATAAGGTTTTAAATCCTCACTAGTCAGCAACAGAGCTTCAGAAAAGTACAGAGCAAGTTTACAGAAGGGCTTTCACCATTTCATCTGTCAGTGACTTGACTTCTGGAGCTGTAGGTACCACGACATATGCACGTAATTCTGTTTTATAGAGAAACGTAAGATCGCAGGTTATTAAACAAAACTATTTCTGTGTGCAAAGTTCTAACCAGAGCCTTATTTTAAAATACTCAATGAGTACAGCTTTATTCAGTTGATAAATGAGATTATCAGGGGGAGGACAGTTTCATACATTTTTATGTTTACTCAGCTGAAGCAACAAGAGAATGAGAAAAAAGAAAAATGGGTTGTTCGTAATTTCGTTAAAAATCTGAGTTAAATAATTTGTTCAAAGGATTTTTCACACTAAAAATGGACATTTGTGTAATACTTTCTGGTCCATTTTGCGCAGGTAAACATGATCATTGGATGTAATACACCAGTATTGGAAACTATAGAACGTAGTAACATTTGACAATAGTACCATTCCAGCATTCTGTTCAACTCCCTAGTCAAATAAAAAGTATAAGGAACTGGTTGACGCATGTAATCGGACGTTATTTATGACAATTTCAGAGCAATTAGCGCTAGTAGATGTACCAAATGTCTATTGAAAGTAGCTGGACTGATATTCGGCTCCTCCAAAACCTATTAGAGCACTGATGAATATTTCCAGCAGGTCTTGAGTGAGTTTATATCCAACTAGGAAAGTCCTTTGTGGTTCAAACCTATCTCTGACAGTGTCATACACAATTAAATATGAATGTAGACTGTTAATTATACCTACAAAACCAGTTATTGTTGAGTGAACCAGTTAAGTTCCCTCAGTAGATTGTTTTAACAAAAGCTGCTAATCATTTGCTTGCTTTAGCATACCTGCATAACTATATTGTGGCAAAAGTCATAAAATGTAAACGCTTATTTTGCCTAAAAAGCGGACATTATGGATATAAACGGATTTCATTTCTTAAAAAAGCATAAGAAAACATTTCAGACTTTTTGTTGAGGAATCGTCAGAAAACAAACGCTGCCTACTTCACTCTCATTTTATCTAGCACGTCTGTGAAAGTGGTGGACTAAAAGATTCACAATGCAACAGAACAAGTATTCTCTAAGAACTGTAATTCCGTTGCTTGTAAACAGAACTGTCAGTACGTTTCAACAGGCCGCAAGTAAAAATGATAAACGTCGCATTAATACTATGAACTTCGGATAAACAAGATAAACCATACTACCACTACTTGGGTCATAGAAATAAGATCAATTATTTAATTGTTAAAAGCTGTGCTTGTTTTTAGGTATAAATAAGAAAAACTGTAACAATCAACTCCACTCCACACACCGCGTAATAACAGAAACTCGGCTACCTGCCTCCAATCGCGAGACTTAGATAACAATTTTAGTCTAATGACGTCACAAGCAGTCATTATTATCTATGGTCTATGCATTATACACTTCCACTGTTCATTGTTTTGAAGCCAGATTGGGCGATTCCTGCCGTCGCCTTAAATAGCCCGAAACATTACCGGAATACTGTTTACGATTCTTTCATGTTCATTATTTCTGTCGTGCGCATGCAACAGCTGTTTTAAATATTAAAAAATGGTCCAAATGGCTCCGAGCACTATGTGACTTAACATCGGAGGTCATCAGTCCCCTAGAACTTAGAACTACTTAAACCTAACTAACATAAGGACATCACACACATCCATGCCCGAGACAGGATTCGAACCTGCGACCGTAGCAGGCGCACGGTTCCGGACTGAAGCGCCTAGAACCTCTCGGCTACTGCGGCCAGCTTACATGAACAGCACAGTATCAGGAAACCAATATCGGACGTTCTTCTGTACATAGTTGCGTATTTGCTCTAGTAATAAGACGCATTTTCTCTCGTTCACGAAACTTGTTTTCTGTTGGTATATTTCAAATACACAGGAAGAGAAGAGAGTAATGTGGAAAGTATGCTTCCGTCACCAATTTAATTCCATTTTTACTGTATTTGTATCAATAGTAAATGAAGCTGTAACTTCGAAACCAATGTTTGTTTACTTGTTGGTATTACTTCTTGTTTATTAGAATTTCAGTTTTTGGGACGTATCTCCATGCAGAATAGAGTTGTTCTTGTTTTACTATATTGTCACTGCATTATTTTCACTGTAGTTTACCTAATTTTGAAAACTTACCTCCTATACATCATTCAGTGACCAACTATAACAATTTAGAAGATTAAGAAACAAATAATTTTTAAGCAAAAAAATGGCTCTGAGCACTATGTGACTTAACATCGGAGGTCATCAGTCCCCTAGAACTTAGAACTACTTAAACCTAACTAACATAAGGACATTACACACATCCATGCCCGAGGCAGGATTCGAACCTGCGACCGTAGCGGCCGCGCGGTTCCAGACTGTAGCGCCTTTAACCGCTTGGCCACCACGGCCGTCTAATTTTTAAGCATGTTACAGCCTAGTGCAATTCCATAAATGTGATTAAGGGAATGGTCTCAAACGCATAAACCTCGTAAAATCGATATTTCTCTCTAACATAAATATCTTTCCTACGGTAGCCAGTTTGCTTGTTTTCCCGGAATATTTCTCGCTACTGATTCTTATTAGTTTTTCAGGAATAACCAAACATATCACAACTGGCAGACACAGATACCTTGACCAACTCTTTCGTTTTACTTTTCAATAACATGTTTTGTGATATACCTATATTTTGTTTGTTTCGTGTTTCACATATTATTTGTACGATATATCTTAATCATGTGGAACGAGTCATTTTATACTAAACGTAATTTTTTGTAAACATGCCTCCATGCTAATAATTTATTACTTTTTTGCTTTTTAATTTAAGACAGACAGCTAATCAGACACCACCAATAATCGATAGATTCCTTTATACTCCGTATAAGATCTCTGCTGACGTTGTACGCTAATGTATCTGCACATTCAAGATCTTTGGTTGTGTATAGATGTAATAATGACGTTAATTGTTGTATTTTTGATTAAACATCTAGATATCTACATAATGAAAGCACCAAATACTATTGGGGTAAGACCACAAAAGTCGATAGATATCCCCGACGGTAAAAGATGAGCGTGGGCTCGTCAGAGTAACATCACGGTGAAGTATCAATGCAGCGTACTATGGAGGTATAAATGTGGTGGACCTAATGTTAAAGGCTAAATAAGATGGTCGACGATGGCTTTAAGTTTGTGACGTCATGACAACTGCCTTTTTTACCTCCATGTGTTTTGTGTGATTTAAATTCAATGGTTTCAATAAAGTGTCTATTTTAGGGCCATTTGTTGATTGAGGATTATAAGAGTATAATCTCTTGTGTGTAAATATATCAGAATATCCCCCCAATATATTCATCACTGGTTGTTTTGGTGTTCCAATAGGTCTATCGTGCAACGTTCATTTTTAATGTGGTGAAAAATGTGGATGAGTTGTTGTCACTTAATCTAAAGTGTTCTTGATTTCTTGTGGCGCGGTTTCTGTCCCTGGAAGACACTTGCTACGCAGCAGGCCCAGAGGACTGCAAATTACTTACAGTAATGGTAATAATAATAATAATAATAATGCTAACGATATTATGGACTGTCTACATCTTGTTCGTGAAAATAAATAAGACAACATGTATTACACATACACTTAAGATTTGATGTACTGATCAAATTTTAAGTGTGTGTGTAATACATGTTGTCTTATTTTACTAAATATACTTATAGTTCCTTACGGTGAGCTGTACGCGATTCTGCAGCCACTGGAGCATATGATTTCCTTATTGCTGTACAGGACTTCAACAAATGTTTCCAACATAAAAAAAATTGAATGTGTTAGATACTCTACTCATGCTGTAAAAAAATAAAGAAATGTGGTACTATTTTGCTAGGTACCGGGGCGCATGAGGATGGAGAGAAAGTTGTAAGTTGATATGGCGACCAAGAAGGCCCTATTTGATCAAATGAAGGAGCTTCACAAACTGAACAAATCAATAACGCTTTGGTCCGCCTCTGGTCTTGTCATTGCGTGACAACACTGCTAGATGTCATCAACAGGGATATCGTGCCAGATTCTGTTCAAGTGGGGAAATAGATTGTCAAAATCCCTGGTTAAAGTCCTGTCCATAATGCTGCAAACGTTTTAAATTGGGGTAAGAGCCCGCGACTGTGCTGCCCAAGGTAGTCCGGCAAGCACAAAGACAAGCATTAGAAATTGACACAATGTGCAGGCGGGTATTATTTTACTGAAATATCTTCGGCGTAGCACTGTACAGCAAGGGTGCCGCAGCGAGTAACTAAAGGGGTTTGACATGAAATGAGACCATCACTCCTGGTTGCGCCAGACGCTCAAGTAGGTATTAGCTATCGCCAGACACGTCTTCGCTGGTCGTCTGGGCTCCATTGGGAGCTTGACGCACCACCGCAGACAATTCTTCTCAGACCGGAAGACGTGTGCTTGTCATCCGCGGCACTCTAACACCACAGCGGTACTTAGACACTATTATATTCCCCGTTTCGTTGCCCTTCACTAAAAGCCATCCTGGGATTATCAGCAAGATAATTCCCTTCCACACACGGTGAGAGTTTCTATGATTGTCTTTGTGCTTGTCAAATTCTACCTTGTCCAGTAAGGACGCCGGATCTCCGAAAATTGTATACGTGCCTTCCAACCAGTTAGAGATTTTGATGATCTGTCGCGCCAGTTGGACAGAATTTGGCTCGATACCCGTGAGGAGGACATCCGACACCTCTGTCGTATAATGCGAAGTCGACCTGCTGCTTGCATAAGGACCAAAGGCGGACCAACGCGTTATTGACTTTCTCAGTATGTGTAGCTCTTTCTCTTGACTAAATCACCCTATTTTACTGAAACTGTAATCATCTAATTGTCTGTACAAGTACAGTCGTGGACAAAACGAGCGAGACCCCTCTCCTTTTCGTTATGCTGATCAGCACAGCGTTAAAGTCTGCTACACAGCATAACAGACAAGGCAACGAAGTGCTACCAACATACTATGCACAGGCGTGAAATTGAAAAACTATGCGAATTTTGTCAGACTGTTTTCAATCATGTGTAAGACGATGTTAATGCTGATTAGTGTATTAAACAGAACGCGTAAACATGAGATATAAATGAAAGAAGAAACACTAATTAGTATGCACTGTACTAATAAAAATGAATTTCAGTTATCCAGATAATATAACTGTTTTAGTAAGACGAAGTATCCCATATCGTTACCCATTAGCAAAATATTATCAGCATTCGGCCGCGAAACGGTCTGTGTCAAAGTTCAGAGCAGCCATACTGGTTTCCCTGTGCTGACTTACCATGAAAGTGTGCAAATTTACCACTGCGTGAAGATTCATAACGAAATTCAGTTAAAAATCATTCAGTACCACACTTAAGTCAATTCAATTATTGACAGAAGGGGAAAAAGTAGGCAGTAACAAGTATGAAATTCTACAAGAGTTTCATTTTGACATCCACAGGGCGCCAGTACAGAATAAAGGTAGCAATAAAACGTATTGGGGTAGCGAGAATTTCTTAAGATTACTTTACTGATACTCTATCTGCCTCCATCCAGATTAGAACCGGAAACAAAACCAGACCTCCCTTGCAGTAGCAAACACCTTCCACTACGCTAGCAGAAAACCCAGGCAAACAGCCCTCTATTATTACCCCAGACAAGAATAAGCCGGCAATTTCGCAATGAAAATGGCAAAATGATCTGCAGCTTCTGTTGCATAGAGCTTTCTGGACTCAACAACATGAATTTTCTACCTTTATGTTACCGCTTATGTGACAATCATTCGGGATGTTTATCGAAATAACAAAATATTACTATCGAGTAAGTTTAGCATGATAATTCTGCACCACCCCAGGAAATAAACGGCTACATAGCTGCCAAACGTATTCTACAATGTTTAGAATTCTCCGTTAGAGTCGCCACAGCCAGAAAACGTTCATTAGCCAAAGTGTTTCTTAAGCTAGCTAGCAGTGGGAATGCTCGCACTTCTAAAACGCGGTGACTTTAATACTGCGATCTGAATTACAACGTGTATAGGGAAATCTATTTTATTTGCATTTCTGTAAACGTGATTTGGATCGAAAGCGTAGCTACGATTAGTATGCTGATGCATCGACTGCAACTATAACATTTAGAATAGAGAGTAGGGGGCATTATTTATGCGGCCCTCTTCTTCAGTAACTGTGGCAGCTATTTTCATTGTTAGGATTTCGTCACCTAAATCGGTAAAAATGGAACCCTACTAGTCTTATAATCTTGACCGTATTTCTATATACCTAACCCTTAAAACCCGTATACCTCGAGTACGGGTAAAGAAAAGATTTAAGTGGTCCTTTTCCTCGCACGCTGTTAAAGAGTGGGGCGGTAGAGAAAGTAGTCCAAAGGTGGTACGATGAATATAGTCTTACACATGACTGAAAAGAGTCTGACAAAGTTCGGATAGTTTTTCAATCTCACGTCTGTGCATTGTATGTTGGTAGCACTTCGTCGCCTTACCTGTTATACTGTGTAGCAGACTTTAAAACTGTGCGGATCAGCATAACGGAAAGGCGAGGGGACTTGCTCGTTTTGTCCACGACTGAACATCAATTCTATCGACTTCCGCCCCATTCGGATAATTCCTTCGTTGTGTGTCGTTTTCTTTCTTTGTTTCTTTTTAGTCTAAAAACGTAGTTTTACGTCTGGGACTATGACTTCCCCGTTATACCTGGTTATTTTCGAATTCACGTTTGTACTGATTTTACTGTGTGCGTGCATGTGCCTGGGTGTGTGTATTGTGCGTGTATGTGTATGCGTGTGTGTGTGTGTGTGTGTGTGTGTGTGTGTGTGTGTGCAAGTGAGATAGAGAGAGAGAGAGAACGTTGTCTTCACTAATAAAAGGACGGGTTTTCCGTGTTCGACAAATGTCACTGATAATCACATCTGCTGTAAACGCTCTTATGGTGCCGAGGGACTGAAACACAAATACACACACACACACACACACACACACTTACACCACGGGTTTCATATTTTTACACCAATAAATCACACAGTAATCTCGTTCGCCAAGCTCGTAATTAGTGGAGTTGGTGAACTGTCATAATAGTTTAAGAAGCAGGGGGTTATCAATAGACGGAAATAAGGAAAAGGAAACTGCAGGTACTCACAACTTTAGCCGCTTTCTGAAAGAGTGGTTATCTTTAAAATGAGTAAGTATTTTGCGCAACAATAACTCGTCCACTCCAATGTTAGTGACGCCAGTGACTTCAGTGAAATTAGTTGCTGACACTGAGTCACCTACTGTGTGTTAATGGGACCTTTGAAGATAAAGAATGGTCGGAACTTCGTCCTCTAGCGTTCCTGGGTAACATTCGTTCGGTTTCAAGCACGTATCTAGAGAACTCTGCCAAATGCCACAACTGCAGAAATTTGCACAAAGCTATCCTTGAAACTATTAATATTAACACTGTTTGTCTTGCTACAGAATTCTACCTGTTTCGGTTCCTTTATTACATTTCTAAAGTGTTCATTAGGCTGCTTTCATAGGAGACATAATGTCACTGACATCACGCTATCCTTATATTCGACAGCGCTATTGAGATGCGACCCCATCAATCAAAATGTATTATCTGCAGAAAATAAGCAGCCGAGGATTATCTGTTGCTGGTGCTGTATTATGTGACAAGATGACGGAACTTTTATTACCAGCAACGTGGCATTTACTCGCGACACATTTATATTGTGCATGATTTTTCTCCCCTGCAAATGTATATTGGATGATTTTTAGGAAACAGATCGATTAAACAATCTTAAACTTTGCAACCTTACAATCTCACAGTGTACCTTTGTCCTACGGCATAAAGCGCCAATTGTTTTATTACGAGTCAGGGAAGCGAGCAGAGACACATCAAATCATCACGACTAATAAGCGCCCTTGGGTCTTGTATCCTTCTACCGGCCAGCCTGACTGGACGTTTAGGTGGCTTTCCATGTTCGTTTAGGCAAATGCAATGATGGTCTCCAACCTCTGACTGAGAGAATACGAATACACATTTATATACAATAATACAAAAATCAAAGTTTATATATTTTCCATACCAGTGGCGCTTACAGTTTCCCTCCGTTAGGTGACTGACGAGTGAGAGAAATGTCATTCAGCCATAAAGTCTAAATAAAAATAAATTTTACCAATTTATATCCACATGCACGCTGTTAACCCGAATTCATGCATGTTTTCTTAGTATTTTGTCATAAGGGACCCCTGCCATCTGAGAGCTCATGGTAGATCAAAAATGTGCACAAGGTCACAGTTTCTCACCCAAATTATCTTTCGTGCTGCAATAATGCTTCCTTATCAGTGAGCAACCCTATTGTATAAATCAATTTCAAACCTAGGGATTCGATTTCTCGTAGGTGGCTACAGACATTACAAAAGGTCTATAAAGTCGTGCCATCGCTGAAGTAAAAGCTCAGCATAGTGACGCTGCGTTGAACTCACGCTTGTGGCAAAAGAGCAAAGTGAGGATTTTTGTTGTCAGTGAAGGGCTCACAAGACACGTGGTGCACAGAGCAGACATTTACGCTGATAGCAACTATTTTCGGTGTCACTGAGATACAAAGATATGGGAGTAAGAAGTCAAGCAAAATGCAGTTACAGTTTATTATTTATTTAGCGTATGGCTAATACAGACATATCATGATATTACATATACATATGTACATATTGACAAACAAGAAACTTAAGTATGTCTTTACAACTGAATATCCAGTCCTTCAATCCAGCGCACTGCATCTGGAGTTGCTAGCAGGAAGTCCTCTTTGGCGCCGTGATAGGCTCGAATCCTGCATTCACTGACAATGTGGTGAACAGTCTGGTATGGAGCCCCGCACTCACAGGCTGGATCAGGCAGCTTCTTCCACTTAAAGAGAGCATCCCTGCATCGGCCATGGCCGGTACGGATTCTGTTGAGAGTAGACCACGTCTTGCGTGCTAAGTCGAATCCACTTGGAAGTTTAGCACCTGAGAAGATGTTATGCAGGTGCACATCTGTCATTGCTTCCCACCGACCTTTCCATTCTTCAAGAGGTTTGAAATTCTTAGCAACCATGTCAGCAGCATCGCACAGAGTTGGATGACGTGATTTCAGTCTCTTGCGATTTAAAAGTGGCAGGTCGCTATGCACGGGTAGGTTAGAATTACTGGAGATCTTGTGGAATTCTCTCATAAGGGCAGTACATCTGCGTAGATCAGGAGGCATTATACCGGTTGACAGTGGAAGCCAATAAACTGGAGTAGATCTGATTGTGCCAGATATTATGCGCATTGTCGTATTCAGCTGGGTATCAACAAGCCTTGTATGATGACTATTCATCCAAACAGGTGCACAATACTCAGCACTTGAGTATACCAAGCCCAGAGCTGAAGTTCGCAGGGTGGTTGCTGAAGATCCCCAGGTAGTTCCGCATAGCTTATGGAGGATGTTGTTTCGAGTCCTCAGCTTTTGAGCTAAGTTAAGAAGGTGTTGTTTGAAGCATAGTGTTCGATCCAGGATGACACCAAGATATTTTGGGTTCCAGTTGTGATGAAGAATTCTGCCTCTGAAACTTACCTCCAGTTTTACGTTCGCCAACTGGTTATTTAGATGGAAGCAACACACTTCTGTTTTACTCACACTGGGTTGGAGTCTCCAGATTTTGAAGTAATTGTCTAATGCAGACAGGTCATTGGCTAAAATCTCTTCTGTTGTCTTCATTTCCCGGTGTTTGACGGCTAGAGCCAGGTCATCGGCATAGCAGTATTTTCTGGACGAAGTGTCGGGTAGATCAGATAGATATAGGTTGAACAGTAAGGGTGAGAGAACTGATCCTTGAGGCAATCCGTTGTTCAGCTTCCTCTCCTTACTTATGTTGCTTCCAGTGATTACCTGGAACTTCCGATCACTTAGCATGCTGTTAATCAGTCGAGCCATTGTTCTGCAGGGTATGATGCGGAGAAATTTGTAGATAAGGCCTTCCCTCCACACAGTGTCGAAGGCGGCAGTTAGATCAACAAATGCCACTGATGTTTTCTGCTTCATTTGGTATCCTGACTCTATGAAGGATGTGAGAGACAATACTTGGTCGCAGCAGCTACGCCCTGGTCTGAAGCCTGCCTGATCAACTGGAACGTTCTCTAAGATAGCGCTACTTATTCTGTTATATATTAGCCTTTCAAAAAGCTTGTAGCAGCAGCTGAGTAGGGAAATGGGGCGATAGTTTTCTACCCTGTTGCTGGGTTTGCCAGGTTTCAGAACAGATATTATCTTCACCTTTTTAAACTCAGATGGAAGTTGACCAGTCAGCAGGATGTCAGTGAAGAATTCTGCCAGCCATTTCTTAGCTTTTCCTCCCATATGGATCAGGAATTCTGGGTGGACACCATCGAATCCAGGTGCCTTAAGAGGTTTGAGGTCCTTCAGTCCAGAGTCAATGTCTGAAACTGTGAAGGGATGGGTATACTCAGATGAGGGAGATGCCTTCTTTTTAAGGTCACGAAGCTGTCGTCTGATATGTCTTATATGTTTCTTGTCAGGAGGTACTCTTGAGGTGGTAATGATGTGGGAAGCAATTTGGTCTGGTGTTACTTCCGAATTTTTTCTGCATGCTGGTGCACTTCCTCCCAGTCATATACCCTACACGTGCCTCCTGGTGGTGCTAATTGAGCAACAGTGATTACAGGCAGCCAGACTATCCATAGGATCTCCTGGCAATGACATATCAACTAAATAGCAGAAACAGTTCTTTTCAGAGCTCATTAACAAGAAACATTGGACCAACTATCAGACTCCTTCAACTGAATATCGAAAGCATTAGCAGGGCAAAGTGCAGTTACAGTACTAATGAGCTATGGGAGCCCACGAGTGTATCTACTCAGAACAAATCTCTGAAGAACGTTCGAAATTTTGCCTATGTTGTGTTCTTTCTATATATGCTGGAAACCACTGTACAGTGCATAAAGGAGGGTACAATCGATTTGTCTGTTGCAGTACCTTATAACTTCGAGGAAGAAATGACTGCCGGCACTTGAACGTGCCCTGTCATTATATTCTTAATATCCTAAAGTAAGGTATACATCGCAGCATATGGTAGTACAGACATCTTCAGATATGGCGTCTCTAAATCTATCCAACAGAATTTCACGGAAAATACATTTTCTATCTTCTAATAATTCACAATTAAATTTCCCCATTGTATATGTTTCACTACAGTACGGACAATGCAACGTAGCAATACGGTACAGTACATAATGAACACAGAAATACCAAACGTTTCGGACCTAGCGATATTACTATGTGATGTTTACAAGATATTATATACATGCAAGACTGTCAGTTGCTTTGTCGCACACTTGCAATTCTTATTAAATGGATTAGCTTACTATGAATTTTGTTGCAAATATATTTACCTTATATAAATAGTGCCCTGTAAATTCCAACTATGTAAGATCTAATGTAAACAAACACTGAGATTAGTATTTGTGACTACAGCTTACGGAAAGGTACTAATAATAAGCACAGACACTTAAGCTATGTTAGTATCAGGAGTCATAAAGGGGTAACAAAGTAATTAAAGAATGTAAATATTTTACTGCTTACAGTACCTATCGTCGAAATTTAGATGTTGAAACCGATTTATTTTAATCTACTGATCACTTCAAAATTGTTACCGCTACTTGTCAAACCATATTCTTTACCCAGTTTCGTGAAAGCACATGGATTAAAAATGTAAATTTAATTATGTACAACCCAAACGACACACAGAAAGGCTTCGTAATTTTTTGATGTGATGTAATAAACGTATCTTAACAGCATTGTTTTGTGTTTTCGATTGTGGTAATTTTGTTGTTGGAAACGTCGCACGATGTCGGTCAGTGCATAATATCTGAGCCCAAATGATAGTTTAATTAGAGGAACTATTTGGAACTGAGTTACGCACCCAGCATCTCTTAATCATCAAAACGTAAGTAACTGAACTGTAACAAAAAAACTCTGATTATGTTTTAGAATGGTGGGGTATCTGAGGTCGCTGAAAATATCAGGATGGACAAGATAACCTACCTTTAGAGTTTCATGTACCTGTGTCTCAAAAAAAAAAAAAATTAAATTATGGGCATATTGCAGCAGCATTATTGGACAAAAACGAAACAACATGAATGGACAAAGAATGTGTTAAAGTGAATGACTGGTATAAACTGTGTCTGTCATCGTCATCATGGACATCGAAAAAGTTAGATACTGTAATCTTCAGATTTTTCTGTACAGTAGTGAAAGACAGTGATTAGGGCATTTGAAACACTTTTTTAGTAATTTTGTGTTAATTTGCATTAGCTAGAAAACGAAAAACCATGAAGAAGCAGTCAACAACGAACCAGTTTTAAATGACAATATGGAACTCGATCAAAGTCTTAGTGAGGTGGAAGTAATTGTGAACAATAATGCTGAACTTAATCAAAGTCGTGAACAGGAAGCAGTGCCCAGGAATTCTATTAGTGTTAAGAGTAAGTTTGAAGGTTTTGACCATACAAAACTTTTTCGATATAACAACGCTCTATTTGAATATAGTTATCAGTATAAGGACCGGCGTGTTAGGATTGACGTTACAAATAACGAGCTGAAAGAGCTGAAGAGGGAAATTGAAATAATAGCGTTCAATTATTGGGAAGAAGGGAAGATCACACTAAATGCCAATTAGTTGTAGAGTCACAATACAAACAAATAGAAGCATATAATGTGAGATAACTCAAGTCAAATCATATTTTACTGGCACCGTTAAAAATATAAGAAAATGTTTGATGTTATGTGCGAGGTAGCAAGATGCGAAAGTGATGATTAAAATCTTTGATATACGTTTAATGTATTAGACTAAAATTGACAATCAGATTTCGACAGTTGTCAGCAAAGCTGTTCAAGTAGAAAAAATTGTAACTACCAACATGAATGCATGTTACGGTAATATTGTTAGTAGCTTTAGAAAACTTACTCAATTAGTAGAAAGTTTTGCCACTAAGTTTTTCAGTAGTAACTGTATTGGGATGTGGGCGAATGTACCTATTAAAAGTTTTTCAGGACATAACAAAGTTCATCCAGCTGATTTTCTACATCTTTGTCATGATGACGTTTTAGTAGAATGACTGAGTTGCTTAAGATGAAGTTTTTAAGGGGTTTTTGGGAAGAGACAACAGTCTCTTGGACTAACCAACATACCAATGCTGGCATGGATTACAGCATTTTTTTAAAAACAGTTTTCAGAATTTATTCTGCTCAGACAATAAACAAACTAGGATCAAAAGTGAACTGTTGATGGAACAACATTATAGAGAAGAGAAGGGTATTGTTTAAAAGTTTTGTAAGAAGCAACGAAGACGATTAAGCTACCCAAATAAACCTTTTGATGAGCTTATACATAGTAATGCATTGAAGAGGTGATTGACAGAGACAGTATGCTCCAGACGATAGTGCTGAATAATTTTTGATGGATGGAAATAAAGTAGACAGAGCGGTAGAGAGAAGGGGTAGGTAAAGGTTTAGTCAAAAAGGAAGTGTGGTTAAGCATGGAGGTTCGAACCAAAATTGCAATTCTGTAGGAAGCTGGGAAAAGAGAGAAGGAGCAAATTGTGGAAATTAGAGAAGTAGTAGGAGAGAAACACAGTCGAATGACAGAAATAGTAGTATGTGTAGAGTATATAAAATATAAATAGATCATTGGAAGAAAAGTACAGACCATTCAGTAACAATAGATATGAGAATAGGTGCAATGATCAGGTAAATTAGGGATCGTTCCATTGGGAGCCCCTCAGTTTTGGATGAGAACAAATGGACGAAACCAGGCTAAATATTGCGCAATAGATTACGAGAGAAGTAGAAATTTTCTGTCGAACAGGCAACAAGACAGAGATAAATATGAGATCAATAGCTTATATTTTAATAAGAGATTCCTTTAGGGGAAAATAAGAAGACGATTACTCGCAGTTTGGCAGTATAACCAGATGCAAAATCATTAATCTATCTTTACAGCATAAAAAATAATAAAGTTTTAGTAGAAGAACAGGCAAATATAAAGAAAATTTGATGAATTAGGGGTACATAAGCAGAGAACAACAAGTAGATGATTTAGGACATTGGAGGTACAATGGTGCATCTACTACTTAAAGTATTGAAGATGGTGAATTTGGCAATCATTTAAATGGGGGAGGGGGGAGGGATCTATGATCGAGTGAAGAGGATATCTTTGATGATTACAGTGAGAGTGTTGAAAATGATAAGAATGTCTATAGTAGTGAAAATATTAAAGATATTGTTGAAGATATTACTGAGAGGAAATTCACTTTTACGAAAGATTTGATTGCATGAATTATGTGGAACTGAAAGACGAAATACTAGAGGAATATATTTATGGAGACACCAATGAATATATTCAGGGGACACAGAACTGTGCTGGGGAGATGCATGAAAGCGAAATTTTACAAGCATTTCTAAAGATGAAAACAAGCATGCAAAATGTGTATTAGTGAAATTTTAAGGGTAGCTTCGGACCATTATGATGAAGAGAGCTGTGGTACTGTAATAAAAGATATACTGACAACTACACTTAAAAGATTGCATCCAGAATGATGGGAAGAGAGACGAAATGATTTAAATAATACAGGAAAAGCTGGTACGCCTATGAATGTCGTGCAACTGGAAGTAGAATCATACATAAGCAAAGATGAGGTAAGAGATATAGGATTGAAAGAAATTGAAGAGCTTTAGTAGCAGCTGGAAACATAACTTCTATATGCAAAGAAGTTTGTAAAGTTCAATTGAAACTAGGAATTGGGGTGGTACCTGTCTGACTGACACAGGGATTCCAATTTGTGGTAACTGAAATATTAAGAGAGAGAATTAAACTCAGCTAAGTTTTTGGAGAGTTGCTTTAATAGGGCTTATGATTAGAGGAGCCACTGAAAGGCACAGAAAAGTAGTGAACAAAAAGCATTACTGTCACTTACAATTATCTACATCTGAATTGTTCAAGTTTGCTTTGTGATTCCTGAAATGAAAAACGAAAATTGTTTAGGGCATTGCTTGTATTGTAAAAATCAAAATTCAATTCTGTTGGACAAATAGGAAATTAAATTCTTCTGATGATAGCTGTAGAATTTCTTCTTAAAAGAAATTGATTCTGGAAACCAGTATAAGTAGTACTAAATCAGAATGTGGTTGGAGAATATAGATGACAAGGATACTTTTAAAAAAAGGATGAATATTTTGAATGAACGCCTTTAATGAGAAACCATTTAGTATGAAGAACTACCAGGGTAAACAAAGACAATATGAACCACTTTTTTATCAAATGGTAATTTATATCTATCTCAAGAAGGGAAGCTATAGAAACAGAACTCCAAAAGTAGGGAATCTGGGACTTATAGAGAGAAGTTGTAGTGAGTACAACTACCTACTCATAGTGATATGTAAAAAGTTGAGGAATAAAGCTTGTACTTTATTTCAAATACTTAAACCAAACATTAGAGGGAGAAGGACATTGACCACCCAGAAAACATAGGCCATTTGTTACACAAATTTAAAGATGTAATTAACATGAGTAATTAACATGACATAGTTATATAACAGAAACTTATCAGATATGTGTTCAGACCAATTATAGAAAATACACTTCTTTACCGTATGTAGGCAGATCTTATCAGCACTTTGTTGTATGTTTTAGTTTGAATATTTCTGTTGTGAAGTTTACATAAGGGTTAGATTTAGTCCTGGGGTAAGAATTACTAGGAAAATTTATTATGTGTGTAGATGGAGTGTTAATCACGGGAAAAATTTGCGAACAGCGCTGGAATTATTAAGACATGTATGGAGGAAATTAAGAGAAGGGAGTATGTGACAAAAGATGGAGAAGTGTATATTTGCAGCGAAAACGTTAAAATTTCTTGGCCAGAGCATTACTAAGGACGAAATTTCCCATTATAAAAAGGTCCAACGTATTGCAAAATTACTTGCCCTGAAATAAAAAAGAGTTAAAATTATTCTTTTTACTTTTGCAGTAAGTATATGAGAAAACAGAGATTGAATGCACTTTCTTCAGTTGAAATAGTTCAACCAGTGTCGGTCGCCGTGACTACCGGACTTTACTTGTGGAAATGTGGGTGGATTTTATATGAATATTTGGAGAAAAACAAATGGGAACGCTTTGACTCTAACATAAGCCCTTTGCTAAGTTTCAGTGAAAAGGTTTTACGAGGTTGACACTACATTACTAGAAAGCACAAGAAAGTCTGTTTCCGTCATCAGCATATTTAAGCTACATACGCATTCATACTTGCAGAGATTATTCTTTGATGAGAAGTGGATGAGATGAGAGAGCTGATTATTGCACAGAATGAACGTTGTCGTGCTAGTTGTATTCTCTTGTCAACGGGCTACGGACACAGCAAAACCATCTGTGCCGCATGTAAACGAGTGTACCACCGACGCTATTGTTGATGAACGATGCTGTTGTTTACAAGAAGGTTAAAATGTTACACGACTGTAGTGCAACACGGGAAAAGGCGAGAGTGGCAGTTGACTCTAAATGTGATAAAGTATAGCATACTTTCATAAACATGCTAAGAGATGCGTTACTGTTCGACTTTCTTGTAAGTGATAGGTTGGTGTTACATGAACAGAATGTCACTGAAACAGAATCTACGTTGTGATGAGATTCAATCTCACATCTATGTCGTGAGCTTGCAACGGAATACACAAATACTAGTCTTGATTAAACCCCCCAAAACTATTTTTTTAAGTGAATGAAGGAGTGCTACATCCGTCTCTGTGGTTAGGTTATCGGTGTCTGTGTTAGCTATGCAATCATTCTCATTCGACTTTAAGGAAACTATTTAATAAAGAAAACTGGTTCTTCTGCGTTTAACAGTCACACATCACAGCTTCATAATCTGCATTATTGCTCATGCTTATTAAGGTATTTCGAGATTAATTACCCCACCGCAAATGTTTCGAAAAATTTGCTGTGAAAAATGTACGAGGCGCATCCCATAAATAATACAACACATATTTTTTTCTGAAAGCAGCTCTTATACAAGATTCCAATACGTCATTTTATTCCCCACTCCGACGGCCAGGGTGGCCGAGCGGTTCTAGGCGCTACAGTCTGGAACCGCGAGACCGCTACGGTCGCAGGTTCGAATCTTGCCTCGGGCATGGATGTGTGTGATGTCTTTAGGTTAGTTAGGTTTAAGTAGTTCTAAGTTCTAGGGGACTGATGACCTCAGTAGTTCAGTCCCATAGTGTTCAGAGCCATTTGAACCATATTCCCCACTCCTTAGGCTACAAAACATTGTTTTTAGACATAATCTCCGTTCAGTGCGGCATACTTACGCCACCTTACTGGCTGTATGGTACCATTTCGCTGGTCGATATCAGAGCGTATGTCTCGCTGCAACAATAACTTCCCTGTTATCCACGAGCTGCTACTTGCGGAGTGCATTCTTCATCGGGCCAAATAGTTGGAAATATGAAGGTGCGAGATCCGGACTGTAGGGTTTATGAGGAAGAACAGTCCAATGAAGTTTGTCGAGTTACCCGACGAGGGAGAAGTTTGTTTGCATTTTTGTGGCGACGAGCGCGCTGAAATCGTTTCTTCAGATTCATGAAGCTGTATGCGGCCGGCTGCCAAGCGGGACATCGGGCAGGTTTAAGCGAGCTTGTTGCAGTGGTGACAGTTGTCTCTCCCAACGAGACACTGTGCCTTTGTTTACTGACGCCGTAAATATTCCGCAAGCGTTTACAAATATGTATGATGCTCTGGTTTCTCACCAAACGAAACTCAATGACAGCTTTCTACTTAGGGACACGTCCTTTACAAACACCATTTTGTAGACTACGTGCACTGAGGTGACAAGTCATCGGATACTTCCTAACAACCGGGCGAGATGGCGCAGTGGTAGAACACTGGACTCGCATTCGGGAGGAGGACGGTTCAATCCCGTCTCCAGCCATCCTGATTTAGGTTTTCCGTGATTTCCCTAAATCGTTTCAGGCAAATGCCGGGATGGTTCCTTTGAAAGGGCACGGCCGATTTCCTTCCCAATCCTCCGCTATCCCGATCTTGCGCTCCGTCTCTAATGACCTCGTTGTCGATGGGACGTTACACACTAACCTAACCTAACCTAACTTCCTAACATCGTGCTGGACCCCCTTTATTTCTGCGAAGTGCAGCAGCTCAACGTGACATGGACTCAACAGGTTATCGGAAGCCCCCTGCAGATATATAGTGCAATTCTGCCTCTATAGTCGTCCATCATAATGGAAATGTTCTCATGCGGGATTTTGTGCGCGAACTGACCTCTAGATTAATTACGCGAAGCGAAATGTTGTGTGACGAGGGCTATGCGAGAGGCGTTCAATGAATTCGAAAGTAGAGCTCTGTGTACTGACTTGGCAGAAAATCCTAAGAAATTTTGGTCTTATGTCAAATCGGTAGATGGATCAAAACAAAATGTCCAGACACTCTTGACCAAAATTGTACTGAAACAGAGGATGACAGACTAAAGACCGAAATACTAAATGTCTTTTTCCAAAGCTTTTTCACAGAGGAAGACTGCACTGTAGTTCTCTCCCTAGATTGTCGCACAGATGACAAAATGGTAGATATCGAAATAGACGACAGAGGGATAGAGAAACAACTAAAATCGCTCAAAAGAGGAAGGGCCGCTGGACCTGATGGGATTCCAGTTCGATATTACACACAGTACGCGAAGGAACTTGACCCCCTTCTCGCAACGATGTACCGTAGGTTTCTAGAAGAGCTTAGCGTTCCAGAGGATTGGAAAAGGGCACAGGTCATCCCCGTTTTCAAGAAGGGACGTCCAACAGGTGTGCGGAACTATAGACCTATATCTCTAACGTCGATCAGTTGTAGAATTTTGGAACACGTATTAAGTTCGAGTATATTGACTTTTCTGGACACTAGAAATCTACTCTGTAGGAAGCAGCATGGGTTTCGAAAAAGACGATCGTGTGAAACCCAGGTCGCGCTATTCGTCCACGAGACTCGGAGGGCCATAGACACTGGTTCCCACGTCGATGCCGTGTTTCTTGACTTCCGCAAGGCGTTCGATACAGTTCCCCACAGTCGTTTAATGAACAAAGTAAGAGCATATGGACTATCAGACCAATTGTGTGATTGGATTGAAGAGTTCCTAGATAACAGGACGCAGCATGTCATTTTGAATGGAGAGAAGTCTTCCTAAGTAAGAGTGATTATAGGTGTGCCACAGGGGAGTGCCGTAGGACCTACTTGTCTCCCTCCGATGGGGAGGGAAACAAGGAGTAAGCCGCCTGTAGCAGTCAATGCACGTCACCCTCTCCTTGACACTGGCCTGGGGCAGGGTGTGAGGCACAACCCATGCACCTGCTGGCATCCAGCTCACAGAAGAGGACTGAAGTGATGCAATGAATGGAGTCGACCAAGGTATGCCTCACCACCTAATTTGTGCACTCGGCTTATAGCACTCCACTTGGGGAAACCACACATCATCATGTGTCACAGGCGACAGCTGATTACTGTTCTACGATGTATCACCACCAAAGAGCCGCCCTATAGCTACCAGACGAGAGTCTTCATGGTTGACACATGGATAGCTTTAGGATGCTCCCCAGTGTGTGGTACATGTGACTGCATGCCATCGCCAGTCTCCTTTCCCTCTCTCTCTTCAGACAAATACTGGGATAGGTCCGTTGTAAGGGCATGGCCGACTTACTTCTCCATCGTTCCATAATCCGATGGGAACGATGACCTCACTGTTTAGTGCCCTCCCCCAAACCAACCAACAAACCAATTCTCTCTCGCAACACCCTCCAAATGACATTTCTTACCATGCTACACCCAACACACTCCGTGTGACAAATGTTCTGTGTTGAGGTATGCGTGTGGAGTTTTCTTTACATTACAGCCATTAAAGCAGGCATTTCATTACTGTGATCACTAACACACAACCCAGGTTCAACTAATATATATTTTCACACATTTGCACAAATCCTAATGGCACATTTTTATTGTATTATAGTTTCTAGTATGTCTTTCAATATTCCGTTCAACGTATCGCTTCTTGCAACAAGACACTCTTCGTGTGCATTCTCTCTCGTTCTGTTTGTACTTAATTAAAACGCTTATAAGGCATATGTGGTAGGGTCAGTTAGTTTAAGTTAGATTAAGTAGTGCGTAAGACTAGGGACCTGTGACCTCAGCAGTCTTGTCCCATAGTACCTTACCACAAATTTACAAGTTAACAATTTGATGGGTAAACAAAATTCTACACTGGCTATTTTTTAACTCATTCGTGTTGTCAGTTACAGACAGTTTACTGATTAGTTATGAAACATTTTACTTCGGTCATTTTCGTCCTGTAAACTCTACTTCTATCATTCACGTAACGTTTAATCCAATTTTCCTTCTGCACATTCTTCCCGAAATTCACTGATATTTGAAGTTTTTATCACTACGATCATCTTCGCAGTTAATGTTATACTTTCATACTTGACATTCATTTTTGTGATAGTCTAATTGTCTGTGTACATTATCCTGTGTTCACTTTGAGCTTAGTCGATGACTGGACATAAGGTGAACTTTAGATAATTAGTCACTAAACATCTGTTCACCTGGGACACACATCTCTGTGTCGTACTTTCATTAGAGATAGAACTGGACTGTGTGTTGGTCTCCACTTCTTTTTCCTTGTGGACATCTGTGGTACTTTCGTACTGGTACACTTAGACGTTAGGATTATTATAATTTGTTATTTCTGCATATTAACTGTAATTACCTCTGCACAATCTGGCACGTTCACTTCCAATATCTTGAGCAGCAGCCTTGTGTCCTGTTCTCCGAATGTGTGTGAATAACTGCTTGAATAAGTGTGATGTCACAGAGTATGTCTCTGTGATATCTGCTTCAATTGTGGTGAATGGGTAGAGGGTTGGAATTTCTTAAACTCTGCTTCTTTATTGAACACTTTACTTCCTTCAGTCATGTTCTGAAACGTCCGAGCTATGAGTGAGTCTTGTTGCTGTTGTGTCACGCTATCCACATTTCTGAAGTGACACACACGCCCTGTATAAAAATCTAGCGTGAGCGGGAGGAGGGAGGGGGGCCCTCTGACCTCTTCATATATTCATGAAGGGCCATCGAACCAGCTTATCTTGCATATATGAAATCTCAGTTTGCATACGCGCAAATGAATGTCTGTTTACTGCTGTATTACAGTGTCATACAAGTTAGAAAATCGGATGATTTTTACCTGCTCGTGCAAGATCTGGAGTGGATGCTTACATTTCGTTAATCTGCTCATCTCACGCAGGACAAGAGTACGATCTTTTGGGGTGTGAGGAGATCAGCTGCCCACAATAGCAGGAGTTGAAGGGTCATCTGGTCACTGGGAATTGTGGTCGATGTCCTGGCTCCAGGCTGGCAGCTCTCTGTTTTGATGCCCGGACCCAGGGGCTAGAGCGACGGATGCTCATTATCTTTACTATGGCTGGGGACAGTTTTCTCGTGAAAAGTGCATGTTTTGTGCAGGAACGTGCCTGCTGAGCGCCATCACTGTGCTATTGTTTGGGACTTTTCGGAGAAACGGTCGCCGAGCTCCACGGGATATCCGACATAACTGCGGCACGTGTAATACCCCAAGTATCATACTCCGTTGGCGCTCCTCACAGAGAACATTGTCACGCAAATTCCAGGCGGAGCCTATGACAGGGTGCTCGATTGTTATGCAAATGTCCATTTACTGTCACGATTGGGAATTCGTGGGAAAGATTGGTATTGGCGCGAAGGTTGACAGACTACGGTATCGGGATTCTAGAAAGATTTGTTGTAAGGCCGTAATTTTTGAAAGGTTTTTTTATTGTTGACGACTGCGTGAGCTTTGCCACAGTGGTACATTCACTCTCTGGGTACAGGGCGGAAGAAAATTTTAAGATGAATTGGCTCTTGGCCGTCACAAGAACCGGAAACATACTTTGCTGCCCATGCCACAGAGTAATTTCATTCGCAGTTTTCACTTGTCCAGCTATCCAGAGAAACACGTGGATTTTTGCGCTCCAGCTTCGATTGGTCTCCGAGACGTAGCCCATCTCCGCGCAGCCGAGCCAACCGCGTGTTCCAACCATCATCAGCACGCAGCCTTACGCCGTATTGTCCGTAATATAAGCAGGTCCGGCCTGTACGGTGCAGTAGGTTTTGCAGTACCTTAAAATTCGAATTTGGGTTTTTCAAGGATGGCATCTCTAGAACCACTTTGCCTCCTTAGGTGATATACCGGTACTACATCCGATTATCCACTTGTTTATCGATATTATGTATTCCACTAGCCTTTTTGCTCCTCCTCCTCCTCGTACTACAGAAGTACACTAGATTCTACACAGTGTCGTTTGCTAGGTTCCCCTTCATTGTTTCTTATAGAATTTCCTGATCTCTTTTGTGTCCCATTTAAAGAAAATAAACGTAATTATACTGTTTTTTGAATGGCACTTATCTGTTAAACAGTCACACTTACCAAAATCCTTTCCCATCATCATTTTTCGATGGGACCTTAGATTAATCAATTAATTTAATGAATTAAGTATATGCGATGGTAGCCACCAAACATAGGATTTATCACAGGGCCATTATAAGGCTTCCTTTCACAGCTTGTGCGGCTTCAACTTAATCCCACTTAGCTGTGATTTCCTCAACATCGTAATTCCACCCCCTAGCTTGCATATCAGTTATGGGTACCACGGTAATAAACACACGCCTAGTTCCCTAGTCTAATGTTTGCGACATATTCTTCGCTTTGTGTTTAATAGAAGACAGCGGAATCAGCTCTCTACGTCTGTATTGTGTGTGGAGCGGCTGATTTTGTGCAAAACACGTTACAAATAGATTTTCTTGATCCACGAGAGAGGAAGTATGTGGCACACTCAAGATAACTTGATACCTGACAGACATGAAGAATTACTGCCATTTAAGCGTAGTGCGACATTTGCATTGAATAGGCATTAGGAATTACGATGTACGAGGGCTGCATGTTGCAATTGAAAGCCAAAAAGAATCGAGGCAGTGATTATTCCCGAGTTTTGGCTTGAAAATTATCAGTTCGTTCAATGACTATTCCTCTGCAATATTGTTACAGATGGCGAGTTATGATGCCTTTATGTTAACTTCTTAGGAAAAAAATTTATGGCTGAGTACCAACAAAATATAAACACGAGCAAAAGGCAATGAGTACATAGTATTTGGCATTTGGTGATTCAAAAAGGTTATTGTGCGTTACGATTTTCTCACGAGCGGTTTATCCTTGGCGACTGGTATTTGTGACCAACATTTTGCGACATTTGTTGGTCGCATTGTTAGAAAAACGGCCGACAAATCTACATCACATATTGATACTATACAATACCGCACTCTGCTAATCGTCTGTCACGCACTTATTCTTTTCGTCTTACACTCTCAAACGGCTTCCTTTCCAGTTCTCAACGGAAAACAGACTACAAAATTCCTTTCTGGACGAGAAAGCACTTTCAACTTGGTTTTATGATATCTTCAACTTAGATCCAGTATGTTTCTACAAGCGCGAAAAAGCAAACCATTTGAGGACTGCCAGACAGTTTTGGTTAATGTGAGCGAATATGTTAGTGTCGATGATTTCTCTCTGATGTTTACTGTTGTATTCAAAACATTAATGGAAAACGTTACTAAAATAAGCACTGTACTAATACAAACCATATACAACGTAACACAAGAACCTTATTAGGAGAATCTATTTTCATGAAAGAAATATATATCTCTAATTAGAAAGTGCCTATATCGTCACAAATTGCTCGTAGTAGGATACTACTCTCTCTTGACTTCCAATGAATCTCGTAGACTTGCTGTTCTCGATCAGTCCCAAGCATCAAGGAAACGTGACATTTCGTAAACAAATAAATGAGTTTCCTCTACGGATTTTCGATCTGCCTGCCCGCAACTCTGTCAAAAAAAAAAAAAAACGACATCCAAGGGGACCGAAACCGCAAGCCCAAGTAGGCTTGATTTCACAGGCGACCACATTACCTCAGAGCTAGCAAGGCATTACATATTTCCCTTTCCTTTTTGGCCAGGTGGTGGCTAGGACAGCTAAATCGCGATATAAGAGACAATATAGTTGCAATTTTCGCGTTGAATGACTTCCTCGACTGTAAACCTTAATGGGATAAACTTATTTCATACCTTATGTGAAAATCACTCATTACTCAATGGGAAACCCACAAAACTATGAAGAAAATTTAGCAGAATAATTATGTGCCACCCCGGTAGAAACTCGTTTGTCACAGAATTGCCACATGCCCTCTGCATTGTTGCCAAGATTCTGTCATTCTACTAGGAGGAGTAGTACAACCTGATGTGTTCCTGGAACAATGTGGCAAGTGACCACAGCTGGTGTCTCGACGACACAGCTGGCGAGAGCCGCAATACCCAAACGATACTTAAGTGACCGTTAACGGCATTTTCGTAACTAGGCTTAGGTACTAGAGCGTGGTTGCTAATAACAATCAGATGCACCGACTGCAAACTTAGTGTCATCAGTCAATAACTGTCACAGTTCTTTTCGTTTTTCTGTCTTAAGCCTGCTGAAAAGTAAAACGGCAATTCACCAGATGTGATGCAGATTTTTGGAGCATCTGTAATGGCTGTACTGTAAACATGAGCAGGCAGCACATCTTTATTATAATAATGGACTCAGGAAATATGTTTCTTCTGAGATTGATATCATGGACATTATCTTCAAAAGAGAACCACAATAATAAAGACGCAACAACGCAGAGCTTATTGCAAAACATGAGCACATACAGGGAAACTTCGTAAGCTAGGAGCAACTTAAAGTTTAAAATCAAGAGAGGCTTTTGTAGAGTAAACCATATGCAATGACAGAAAATGTGGTCGCAAAAAAACAGTTGAAAATGAAACCAGTAAAAGTATGCAGTCCACGTTCTTTTTCAGCTTCTGATAATGCGAAAGGTGAAGCAGTTGTAATCAGAATGTGGCACAAACCGCTGATGGTAATGCATAGAACAAGTCATCCTCAAGCAAAACTGTCATTCAGTCCATAAACAGGTATCACCCCCCTTCATGACCACAACAACTCCTCTATCATATATAAATAAAGATAGATACGGAACCTGTATACCAATAAATGTATTATATTATATTCTTTCTATTTAATCTGTCGTTTCACTAATAATAAAGAAAGATTAAATAATATAATAAATATATTTAATACAATTATGTAATTTAATGTGATATGTTATTAATATAAAATTAACTTTATATTAAGTTAACTCAAATATTATTTAGATAAATAATCTAAGTATTAATAATTAAATTACTATATTATTGTAATTAATATAAATAATTCTATTAAAATAATATTAATTATTATATAAGATAGACTGTATTTATTATATCCAATTATAATAACATATAATATTTAATTATATATTATTATATAATTTATAATACAATAATTTATTTTAAGCTAAAAACATAAGTAGTTATAATCCCCGGTAAATAAATGTATTAAAATAATTCTTTAATAATAAAAATAAAATAAACCTATAGGTATATATATTTAATTACATGTAATGATGAAATGTCAATAAAAGCGAAAAACACCCATGTTTAAGAACTTTTCAATATGCAGTATGCTTGACAGAAGAAAATGAGAAATAGCAACTCGATCACCATGCTGAGAGTGGTTCTGAGATTATAAGTAGCGCCCGCGCAGAATGTTATTAATTTAACCCTTGACGTTTCATATGAACGATGCCTCTAGCGTACTACGGAATTCGTATGGGAATTATCGAGTAGTACACGGGTAAGTATACAGTTCTATAATTTGCAGTAACTTGATATGTTCCATATCTCACCCTTGCTGAGGCTGTATGGACAATTTGTCAGGTGATACGGTGCGAGCGGCATTATGGAGGCGCTTCTTAAACTAAACGCAAGCACGGAGTGGGGGGACTCTGATAGCAGCAGACTGGACGGCTGGTGTGTAGCGGCCGAGTTGGACGCCGGACGTGATCTCCCCTGGGCCAGAGCGGCGCGAGGCAGAGGTACCTGCCGGGGAGCGGCAGTACTAATGTCGCCGTGAACGAAGGTGTTCACTGCAGAACGCAGCTACCCGAGCCTGAGCGGGAAAGGGCGTGGTGCAGGGCGTGATCACCCCCATAGAGCTGAGAGCCGTGATCCTAACAGCAGTTCTGCTGATCTGGTGAGCATCTGCCTCAGTTGTTTCCTTCCTGCAAGGACAGCGCTGTCTTCGCCTGTGACTTTGCCTGTTAACATCGTAATTTCCAAGTTCTGTTGTCAACACTGTGTAGAACATTTGTATAAATGCGCATTTGGCTGTGGTGGCACTCAAGTTATACCCTCTAACGAAAAGTAAAAATTCAGTTTACTTCCCTAAGGTTCTGCTCCATTGATTGATCGACTGCATCAAGATCGTAAGAAGAGTTATTGCTCCCTCCATTTGATTCAGTATTAAACTGTGCACTGTTGTTTTTTATACTGGCTGAAAGTAAATCAGTTCGTTTATTTATGTGTCAGTTCTTGTTAGGCACGTTAGAGGAAGATTTTAATCTGCATGATTTGCTTCAGTATTAAATCGCTCACTATTACCTTCCTACGCCTCATAAAAGTAAATCACTTTGCTATTGATGCGCTATTTCGAGACACGTCAGAGAAAGTTTTAATGTACTCGGTTTGCTCCAGTATTAATCTGTGCGCTATTACCTTTTGCGTCCGTTAAAATAAATCATTATGAGTTTTCATATCTCAATCCATGTGAGGCCCGACAGAGGAAGACTTCGTTGTTTACGATCGATTTATCATGCCACGTAACCTTACTGTGCATTTTAAGCCGCCCCAGAGCCAGTGTGCGGCTGACGAGCACGTTTTGCTTGCTTGCTCACACTCCACCTTCACGAGCACTTGCAGCCGCTACGTATCCTTAATTAAAGACTGTTACACTAACGTTGTGTTTCTAAGTTTTGTATCTTGATCTGGCTAGAGAACTACAGTCTTACCAGAACATTTCGGGGAGTGCCATAGTTAAATTGGCAGTTGCACTCTAATGACTTCGACAATTTACATACCTTTCGAATTTTAAAATTTTTTGTTGCAATTGTCTGTTGCATTAAAGAATTCAGTCAACCCAGATGCAAACTGACCTTCTTACTGGTCGTCGTCAAATTTCCAGTTCTTAGACAGAAATATCTTTTATTTAATTAATTAACTCTAATTGAATTAACTGGGCAAATATGTGTTAAATGCATACCACTCTTATGTTCCTTCCTTCTTTGATAATCGGCTTCCTCTTACTGATTGCTATGGTTAGTGAAAAAAAATATAATGAAAGAATATAAATGACTGGTGTTTTATAATTCCAGTCAAGTTAATTATTACACAATGGATAACGCACCCTGATCATGTCAACAACCAGCACAATCAGCGTAGGGGAGGGTAAATGTTTGTAATTTGCCCGTTATGTTTACTCGTAGGTTTAGATTGCATTCTAATTTGATGTTATTTACTTCTCAATTAAATTGTTTGACTGAAATAGAATCGGTTCTTAGGAATTTACCTTGACAAGGAATATGGCGCTTAATTCTGTAACAAGATCAATGTTTACGTAATTTGGTATGCAGATATTAGCTATTTGGCAAAGACAAGCCCACAGTCTCAGATACTGTTATGCTCAACACACCAATACAAATCTCACTTTTCTCCAAACAAACCCCGCAGTTTCAGTTATTATCAATCGCAAAAACAGAATACTTAGATGCGTTGCCCATTTAGCATCTAGCGCTAGCAATTCCCAGCTGGGATTTGCTTGGACCCAGATAATTAATGGCGTCATTCCGACAGGTAGTTAGGGGATGTGTGTAACTGTATGAAAATGAGTCCACGACACATACAGTTCAATGCCATTCAAAACACTCTGTATCTAGCTTTGATAAAATAAACATCAAAAGAGAACGATAAGACTTAGAAAGTGAAATCAGCAAAGCACTGATTATCTGACCGAAAAATAACGCAGCTCACAATCAGCCAGAGAAGGCTACAATGGCCCTTGTTAGCACAAATAAACGAAAATTTACCTAAATGGTCCTGTTAAGTACAACATGCAAATATGGTCTAGCTATTCGCTGTTTCCGTCTCAATTCCGCAAACTGTAAACTGAAATGTGGAATAGACACAAGCGTTACAGAAAACTACCCCACATGGAAAATAAATCAAATTCCAGCACTTCTAAACTTCAGAACTGACAGGAATAATACGAGTATGTAAGTGGCCAGTACTGAACTGTTACTTGGCTATGCGATCTGTCACTATGTTAACACTAATCAAATTCAATCTACTGTAAACTATTACACATACATGTTACTGCGATCATAAAAAAAATAAAATAAAAAAATATGCTGGGTTGCCCAGGCTGAAGTCCATTAGTGAGGGCTTTTACTCCATTTCTGGTCAGATATTGAAACTTGCAGGTAAAATGTGCTGCAAACTCTGCATTGGCAATTTTATTTGGCCCACAAGGCTTTTGACAGAGAAAGGCATTGCCTTGAAATTATAGTTATGATGTTGTATTTTAATGATTACAGATTATGTGCTATAATATGGGAAAGAGACATTGTATTTTAAGTTTCTTCCCTGAAAGAAGTTTGAGTTTTGTAATCATACGGCCACCTTGCGTGTGTGTAAAGTTCAGCCCAGTCGGTCGGGATTCGATGTAGGTAGGGCATTTGGACGATTGGGAGCACGCCCAGCTTTCGGAATTATTGTAACAGTTTTCTGAAGTGTTGTCAGAGGGATTGGGGGTTACTGATAAAATGAAATACGAGATTAAGTAACCAGATCAGGTGCCAGTGAGGCAGGCTCCCTACCGTCTCTCGCACTGTAAGACCAGGGAGCTCAGAAATTTAGTAAACTGCTTACTTCAAGATCGAATCATAAAGCCATCCGTTTCTCCGTACGTCAGGCCTTTCTTCCTTGTGCCGAAACCAATCACCGCAGGAGTTAGTTGCCACTGACCACCTTTTGTAAAGCCTGCAACCTGTTGGGCTGTCTGTCGGTGTGGTTGCCTCACTTTGACTTCTGGTTCTGTACTGAATGACTTGCAGTTCAAGTGCGTATGTAACTATCTGGACGATGTAGTCATCTACAGTGCGAACTTTGAAGAACATCTTGAGATTCTCAAGCAGGTTATAGAGTGCATGAGAGAAGCTGGTTTAACTCTCAAACCCATGTCTCCATAACTGTTGACAGATGGGTTGGACCAATGGCATGTTGGCCCGCTCACAAATATCGTTTCTGGGGCATACTTTTTCCGCTAAAGAGGCGGCAGCCAAGGAACACCCGCGAGCCCTTTATATCCATAAGATTCCAGTGCTATGTAATAAGGACATTGGTAGATCCGTAGCCACGGTAAATGGTTTTAGATAATTCTTGCCGAATTCTGCCCAGCTCTCTGCGACTCTAAATCGAATACGGCGAAAAGTAGTTTAAGTGGTGTGACAACTAGTAAATAGGTATTGAAGCAATAAAGAGTGGGCTCAGCAACACACCAGTGCTGTGGACCCGCGGTTCCAACATTCCATTCGTGGTCCAGACCGTTGCCTCCAACTCCGAAATATTGTCGATCTTGCTCTTAGAGCAGGAGGGTGAATGTCGCTCCCTGGCGTATGCACCGAGGGCTCTGTTTGGCCCCAAAGTTAACTATTGAGCATATGAGTTTGAGGACCTGGAGAAGTTCAGGTTGTACCTTGAACACAGACGGTTCAAATTGGCAACCGTCAATGAAGCTCTGAACTGCGTATCGGCAAGGCCACGCAAAACCGGCCACATGATATGCTGTCAGAATTTTCGCTTTCCAATTTGATGCAGTAGACACAATGGGATCACAGAATGAGAGGACAGATGTGCTTAGCCGTGTTTTCAGAGAGGAATAGGGAAACGTGGCGGGAAAGGAACAGATGGTGTCGATTTCTGTGGGGGGGGGGGGGGGGAGGGGGGGAGGGGCAGAGGCCACCCTTGCAGGTGGCCGCCGCCGGCTTGTCAGAGATTCCCGCGCTGTTTAACTATCCTGTAGAAGAGTAGAAAAGCGATAACGATTTGGGGGTTATCTGAAAGCACTTGGAGCTCGGGTGACTAATAAGAGAGGATGTGCTATGCTACCACAGTCGGTATGATGGAAGGCTGAAGGTCTGTCTGAGCTCACTACAAGCAGTCTTCAGTTATTTCCATCAGCACCTGTGATGTGGGCACTTAGTGCTTCAGAAAACTAAGACGTAAATCCGCAAACATCTAACCTGGAAGGGCACTGGGGCAGAGATACAGAGACTTGTTAGAAGATGACAAGAGCGTAAATTAGAGAAGCCAAAGAAGGAACTAAGATGGGCTTTTTGAATCCACCAGGGAGTTCCGATCTATCGACAAGCATTTTCTGGACTATTTAGAGGCCTTTTTCGTATCGGACGGAAAATCGCTTTGTCTTTATCGTCGTTGGCGCGTTTACTAGATTCGTGCGACTTAGGAGTACCACAATTGTCTGAGTATTCAACACCTGTTGACTATCTTCACTAGTCTCTGACCTCCAAGAGTATTGATCAGTGATAATGCGGCCTCATTTGCATCACGTGATTATTGGAAATGTTTCAACGATGGAATTAGAAATGTTACTACTACCACCTACTACCCCAACCAACATTCACTCTTCGTATAAACGGAAACTTAAAATCGGCCCTTAAAGTCTACCACTCAGGGTCTCAGGAAAAGTGGGATGACTCTAATTGGCTTTGCGTTTATCCCTGTTTGTCATGACTAAAAACTACTACAGTTAAATACATGTTTTCATTTGCTATTAACTCTCGTTTAAGCAATCTCTGGTCGTTAAGGTATCTGTTGCCGGAGCATGTGAACCTGGAGGAACTGAAGTCCAAATGGAAGGCTGCAAGGAGATGCATCATGCTTGCTCATCAGCGAGAAACTCAGGGGTATAATGTATGGTGACATGCAGTGTCGGTAATAGTGGGTGACAGTGTATGAAATATGCGGAATCAAAGCAATAGTACCTAAGGGATTACTGGTAAAACACTGCACTCTTTGTGGGTCCCTACACAGTCGTTAAGGTTCTAACTACCGTCAGAGTCCTGGTCCAAAATACGCATACACACAGAAAGATCTCATCTAACTCACTTTAAATCGGACAGTGTTGAGATGGATGTCTAGGAGTGAGGGGATAAGGTAAAGCTGCTGCCTCCTCCCAGCCCAAGTTTGGGTTTTAGGGGAGGAGGTTGGACTATCGTTAGATAGTTTTGGTAAGGTTCTTGAACGTCCTGCCGTTGCGAGAGGGCGCGTGAGGCAGCATGGAGGCCCTTCTTAAGCCGTGCACAAGCCTGGAGGATTCAGATAGCTGGAGACTGGACAGAGCTAGCGGTGGTGCCGGTGTGTGGTGGAAAACTTGGACTCCGGATGTGATCTTCCCTGGGACAGTGCTGCGTGATCCAGAGGCACCAGCCGAAGAGGGCCCCAGTACTGTTGACGCCGTGAACACCACAGGCCAAAGTGACCTGCATTTTGACGACGATCGGCGTGCCGTGGGGGCTTGGTAACCACATCAAACCGAGGGCCATCATCCTAACAGCCCTTTTGCTGATCTGTAACTGGTTAGTATCTGGAGAATTTTTTATTCCTGCGGAAACAACGTCGCCTCTGCTTGTGTCTTCGACTGTTAACATAGGCAAATTAAAGCGTATCTGTGTAGACTGTGTCTATAACATTAGAGCAAGATGGGTGGTCAGCTGTGGTGTCACTCATGTTCATATTCTCCAAACCAAAATAAAACATTAGCTTACGTCCATAATGTTCCGTTCTATTGACAGATCGCCTGTCTCATGGTAGATACGGCAGTTAGTGGCCCAGTGTTTGGATTCAGTATTAAACTGTGCACTATTAATTTTCTACATCAGCTAAAATTAAATCAAATGTGATATTTGTGTGCCGTTACTTGTGAGGCGCGGTAGAGGACGATTTCGGTGTATAGGTTCAAAATATGTGTGGAACCTTATGAGGCTTAACTGCTAAGGTCATCAGTCCCTAAGCTTACACACTACTTAACCTAAATTATCATAACGATAAACACACACAACCATGCCCGAGGGAGGACTGGAACCTCCGCCGGGACCAGTCGCACAGTCCATGACTGCAGCGCCTGAGGCCGATCGGCTAATCCCGCGCGGCTCGGTGTATAGGAATGCTTTATATTGACAGATAGGCTTACTGTGTTATTTCCGTTATAGAGATTTAATTCTGTATTGTGTATCGTAAGGTGTCCCGGCACAGGTTGTGGCTCACGAGTTTGTCTTACTTGCTTACTGATTGCAAAGGTTGGCTTCGACCTGATATACAACCTTCACGTGCAACTGCCACCACTACGTTTTTCTTAAAGATTATTACAGTAACGCCGTGTCTATAAATATTGTATCTTGGTATGGCCAGTTTACTGATATCATGCCTAATCATTTTGGGCAGTGCCGTAGTTGACCTGTCAGCTGTAGTTTATTGTTTCCAGACAATTTAATTTCGCACTCTTTCTGCAGTATCGCAGAAGGAACATCCAGCTACTCGTAGCCGTTTTACACGACATTGTTCAACTTCAGTGAGATGTTGGTAACGGCGTCTTCGTTGCCTTACAGGCTTTCAACTCACCACGTCCAGTATCAAAAGTTACTAACTCTCATACCGTTACAGCATCCATTTAAAACAAACCTGATTGGCAGCCCGATAGTGTTGCCACTCTTACGCCGCTCGCGCGAAATTTTAACATACATCATCTGTCAGATATAGTAACACGCTTACCAACTTTGATTTACTTCACACAACTCGTTCGTGGTGTTACTTATTTTCCATCAGTATATATTCGTTGAACATAAATCTATGACGAGGAAAAATAACAAATTTTATATAAAAATGGAGACTGAACTGCTTCTGAGAGGTTTTTGACAGACGATTATTTACCTAATCTAGAATGGAAGACAAAATTTAGAGGTAAATTAATATTTTCTCTGTTTGCCTCTCATTACCGAAGAAGGAATACCATGCTAACATCCCCTTCGATTGTCTTGTGGGAAAAATGTAGGACGTAGTTGAGTGGTATTTTTTTAATCAAACACCCTTCTGCCAAACAATACGTAGTGTCCTACCTGAACGTAACGTGTAGTTACCTGAGTGGAAATTACGCCTTTGCACTTGATATGCAATATTATTTTTTCCAATATTTCGAGACAAAATTTAAGTTAAGTAACTGTGGAGAATTATTTCGTGGCTGTGCATAGCGTTTTTGTTCTGATCGAGTTATTTTCTAACATAAAACAGGTAAGTTCTTTGCCACTTTGCTAGTAAAAGAAATCCGCAGACCGCGCGGGATTAGCCGAGCGGTCTGGCGCTGTAGGCATGGACTATGCGGCTGGTCCCGGTGGAGGTTCGAGTCCTCCCATGGACATGGGTGTGTGTGTATGTCCTTAGGATAATTTAAGTTAAGTAGTGTGTAAGCGTAGGGAATGATGACCTTAGCAGTTTAATCCCATAAAATTTCACACATACTCGTATTTGAACATTTTTTTTGAAATCCGCAGTTGCAAGGAAAAAATAATTTTACTCTAAACCAATTTCTCCTAGTGTAGCTTCTCGAAAAAATTAACCAGAGCTGAAATTCACTATTTCTTTTTACTGTAGTTCAAATTTTCAAATGTGTGTGAATTCCTATGGGACCAAACTGCTAAGGTAATCGGTCCCTAGTCTTACACACTACTTAAACTAACTTACGCTAAAAACACGCACATACACACCCATGCCCGAGGGAGGATTCGGAACCCCAGCGGAAGGGCCGCACAACCCGAGACATGGCGCCTCAAACCGCGCGGTCACTCCGCGCTACTTTTACTGTAGTATTACACACACGACGCCGTTGCCTGGAGCCATGGATAAAATCTAAAATCGCAGACTATCGTCTGAGAGAATAGAACATACTTCCACTTTCAGAGAAAATACAGGAGACGTCAAGTTTTAGGACAGTGAATCAGCGCTGCCATTGCGAGTAGTCAAAGAGGGACTCGCCACCTGCAGCAGAGAGAAAAATTTTCGTCTGGACGTAATGCATTACAACTCACTCATGGTACACTTCTCGGCTTTATAAATGATTTACGTGCCATTCTGTACAATTTTTGGGAATTTTAGTCCTTGTTAATCGAACATCTACTCGACGTTACAAATGTCTAACGGAAAGTATCTACCAAGATATACTTAATGCATCTGAAGCTTCGTCAAAGATCGTTACTGTACATAGAATCCAATGGATAATACATGAAGCCTAATTGTGACTGGAAGATGTTCTCTGTTTATATACGTAGTAACAGGAGAAATTTTGTTTTTAACGACTCATTTCGGAAAATATAGTAATATTCAGGACTGCACACATTTCAATGGCACAGCACTTGGCGGCCAAATTGCCCCGAATGGTGTCTCCCGTCCAACGATGGCATACGCTCACTTCATTTCCACGAGCATTTTATAGTAAGTACATAGGAAATATTCATGAATTTTGTTGTATTCAGTAACGTTTTACCTGATGTATGACTAAGTCAGCAGCGAGGGATTAGCCGAGCGGTCTGGGGCGCTGCAGTCATGGACTGTGCGCCTGGTCCCGGCGGAGGTTCGAGTCCTCCCTCGGGCATGGGTGTGTGTGTTTGTCCTTAGGATAATTTAGGTTAAGTAATGTGTAAGCTTAGGGACTGATGACCTTAGCAGTTAAGTCCCATAAGATTTCACACACATTTGAACATTTTTTTGAACATTTTCTTGTGGTTGTGTAGAATATAATTTGGCTTACCTTCACGCCAGTAGCTGAACTTTGTCACATATTCGAAAACACATTTTGAAATATGTATAAAGTTAACTGAATCTTCCTTTAGTGTTTGGTAGAACTTAATAAGACTGAAAAGGAATACATTTCCTAACTTTCTACAGAATTATCATTATTTTGACACGAACGGGCTTTCGGATTCTCAGGCCATCTTCAGGTGACAACTGAAGACGGACTGAGAAACCAGAAGCTGGATCTTGATAAAATAAATATAATTTAACAGAAGATTGGGAAGTGTTTTCCTTTTTATATTACGTAGGAAGTGTTACTCTGTGAAAAGATTGCTTGTCACCGAGGCTGAGAGACCGAGTATTGAACACAGAACTACCCAGTAGAAAGTTAAAACCCAAAATAATCTAACGCCATTAATATCATCTTTGACAGCAAGAGTTACAGGAAAATATAGCGACGACTTTGCTTTTGTGTTTCCGAGCGAGGTAATAAATTCAGAAGGAAAAGCTTTGTTCGTAAGTAGAACTGCCCCTGACGTCGTTCCACGTGATTGTTCCTAGTGTCTTGACAGCTAACACAATTAGCAAAGCACAATGAACATTCGTTAAAGTGTCAGTTTCCTTTGACTTACTATCGTGAAAGTCTCTCGCTGTGACACGTATTCTGGTGATTTGATGGACTAGTGACTGGTTCGTGTAAAATATAGCTGTCATTCGTTCCCTGGCAGCACTTGTCGCAAACGAGGAGTATTTCTCATTGTGTTTACTAAAATACGTACAAAACAGAGTGTTTATGCATGTCATATAATGGTTTCTTTTGTCCCTTGAAAAATGGCTTATGTCTTAAGGACGTTTTGTCGATATTATATGATTTCTTGTCGCCTACGTTTTAGGTAACAAATTCCTCTTGAACGTCCATTACATGGTGATTTCCATCCAAAGTCTATTTCGATTGAATTTCAGGATGCTTCGTTCCGCCTGCCGGAATAGCCGAGCGGTTCTAGGCGCTACAGTCTGGAACCACGCGACCACTATGGTCGCAGTTTCGAGTCCTGCCTCGGGCAGGGATGTGTGTGCCGTCCTTATGTTAGTTAGGTTTAAGTAGTTCTAAGTTCTAGGGGACTGATGACGTCAGCAGTTAAGTCCCATAGTGCTCAGAGCCATTTGAACCATTTTTGCTTAGTTCCATATCCTACTAATTAAACACAATAGCGACTTCAGACTGAATACTAACGATAATGAGGCAATAACTCTCACGGTACGTTTGCTACGTATGATTTTTAGGTTTTTCAAATTACGGATACGTCTGGATTTGAGTGTGATGTCATTAAAGCGTGACGCCTCCAATCCCTCTTCTGGTTAGACGTAGCACGTTACGATTTCTGAAAATGTGCAGACCTCTTCGTCACAATCAATACATCCGAATAGGTTTCTATTGTGGAAATTAGTCCCTTATGTCTTGACACATATCCTATAGTTATTTCCCTTCCATTATTTGTTAAATCAATTTCTTCCCTCTACGATTCAGTGGAAAACTTCCACATACCTTATTTTATCAGTTGTGACGTTTACGATTATTGGAGTTTGTAAAAGTAAAGCTTTATCCCCGATTCAATCCTGCCACAAACCCCACTTGCGGATTTCATTAATTTAATATGAAAAAATTAATGACCGCAGTCAATGCCAGGTCTCTGGTCACGATTTTCGGTCTCAGGTCTTGTAGCTATATGCAGTTAAATGTTGGAAATACATGTTTTCATAGCACAATATTAATTTCGTAACCAACTTACAAAAAACGCTCACAGTCTCAGTTGACATCGCAGATGCGTTTGCACTGTATCTAACATACATTTGGCTGGCATTCACAAAAATTAATCTAGTTCAGGAGTACATGACATAACCACAACATCAGTTCACTCTGAAATGGCGTCTCTGAAATACATTCGCGTACAAAACTGAAGGACAAAAATATCCATCGCTTGGCGTGTCATACCCAAGTAACATAGCTTGATAAAACGTGGATCATAGACAGGAAGAACTGACGCAGAATATTACATGAGATAACTGTAAGTAATACGCAAAGAGACTAACAGAACTCACACTTTCATTCAAAGACATTTATTACATTGAAGGTTCGCCGATGACATTGTAATTCTCTCAGAGACAGCAAAGGACTTGGAAGAGCAGTTGAACGGAATGGATAGTGTTTTGAAAGGAGGATATAAGATGAACATCAACAAAAGCAAAACAAGGATAAAGGAATGTAGTCGAATTAAGTCGGGTGATACTGAGGGAATTAGATTAGGAAATGAGACACTTTAGGTAGTAAAGGACTTCTGCCATTTGGGGAGCAAAATAACTGATGATGGTCGAAGTAGAGAGGATATAAAACGTAGACTGGCAATGGCAAGGAAAGCGTTTCTGAAGAAGAGAAATTTGTTAACATCGAGCAAAGGATTAAGTGTGAGGAAGTCGTTTCTGAAAGTATTTGTATGGCGTGTAGCCACGTATGGAAGTGAAACGTGGACGATAAATAGTATAGACAAGAAGAGAATATAAGCTTTCGAAATGTGGTGCTACAGAAGAATGTTGAAGATTAGGTGAGTAGATCACATAACTAATGAGGAAGTATTGAATAGGATTGGGGAGAAGAGAAGTTTGTGGCACAACTTGACTAGAAGAAGGGATCGGTTGGTAGGACATGCTCTGAGGCATCAAGGGATCACCAGTTTAGTATTGGAGGGCAGCGTGGAGGGTAAGAATCGTAGAGGGAGACCAAGGGATGAATACACTAAGCAGGTTCAGAAGGATGTAGGTTGCAGTAGGTACTGGAAATGAAGAAGCTTGCACAGGATAGAGTAGCATGGAGAGCTGCATCAAACCAGTCTCAGGACTGAAGACCACAGAAACAACAACAACACTGAAGTCACCACAATTTGTAGTTGTCCCCTGGTTATTACATTGCGTTTCAAGGCGTATGTCCCCATGCTGTCCACAAGGTTTTTACGGTGTTCTTGTAGTAGGGCGTTGTATACCACCACCAGCGAGGTTAACAACTGGTGGATGATTTTTGGTGCACATATACGTGCAGTAATGCGTCTCCTCAACTCTCCCCACATGTGAAAAATGGTTCAAATGGCTCTAAGCACAATGGGAGTTAACATCTGAGGTCATCAGTCCCCTAGACTTAGAACTACTTAAACCTAACTAACCTAAGGGTATCACACACATCCATGCCCGAGGCAGGATTCGAACCTGCAACCGTAGCGGTAGCACGGTTCCAGACTGAAGCGCCTAAAACCGCTCTTCCACAGCGGACGGCCATCTCTCACCTGATCTTGGGCATTTTGGTCGGGGGAACGGAATGGAAAGTCCATTCGCCGAATAGACTGTCGTTCCAAGAGCTACTCCACCTGCACTGTTATATGCTAATTGTCACCCAAAAAAGTGAAGCCAGCGTCGAATGCACCCGTGAGACGACGTACATTGGGAAGTAGTATCGTGTCGCGTTAAACGTGGCCAGTGAATACCGCGTTCAATCATTGGGAGGTTATTACGCCCTACTACTTACTGGTCCAGTCCCGATGCTTTCGGTAACATCGCGAACAGTGCCGCCGGTGTACGCATATCAACAGAACACAAGGTACTAGTCGTCGGGCAAAGCGACTGACCCATGCAGTCGCCGTGGCACTATGAAACGTGAGATTGCATGCCTTGGTGTTCTGTTAAATGTGGTTGTAATTGCACCCGTTGTTTGACGTTTGTAGCTTCTTGCCAGTTACACAATGTAGAGTTATCTGCTGCTGTAGTTGATATCTATCGACCACCTTCTGTCTTTCGGGCAACAGCGCCTGCGATTTGGAACGCTCCCCATGCACGCATAATAACGCTGTGAGCAACACCAAACTCCTGGACGACACTCGTCACACTTGTACTGTATAAGAAAGTGAAACATCTACAGCTGTCCTTACGATGCCATTGATTGTGTACCTACAAGTTTCAGTGCTTCAGTGCACATCTTCAGCCCTTAGCTGATGCCGAGAGGGTTAACACCATCCGTATACACGATGTATCAGAGGCCAACATCTATAACTGGTGTTCGCAGATTACCGCTAAGCGCAATGTTCTCTCTCCAACCATCAACTATCAATGCTGATGGTTGGAGAGACAACATTGCGGTTACAGGCAATTTGCGAAAACCAGTTATAGATATTGGCTTCTGATGCATCGTGTATACGGATCGTGTTGACCCTCTGGCATCAGCTAAAGCCTGAAGATAGTGCAATGAAGCACCGAAAATGGTAATCATACAGTAAATGGCATCAAAAAGACAGCTGTAAGTGTTCCATTTTCTTACATAAGTGAGTGGCCGAAGTCCTTTAGGCCTCCAACCTCAAGTATGGACAAAAAAAAAAAAAAAAAAGACTTGTCACATTTCGTCCTTCTTCCATTTTCTCTGATTCTTCCTTGTGCGAAGTCGTGTTGTATTTTGGGCAGGTTGTAATAAACAACACCACCAAAGTGCACCCTAACTGCTAGCTAGGTTATACATACTCTCTTGGCCCTTCCTTCAACTCTTTGTGTGCGAAGCCATTTCCGTTTGGTGCTATAGTAACGCTGACCTCACGCCACGTGAAGATCAGTTTCCTGTTCCGGCTGGGATGCCTGTGGCAACATGCTCACGAGTTTCCATTTATTTACACGAAGTAGTTTAAAAGTGGTTCAAATGGCTCTGAGCACTATTGGACTTAAATTTTGTGGTCATCAGTCCCCTAGAACTTAGAACTACTTAAACCTACATCCATGCCAGAGGCAGGTTTCGAACCTGCGACCGTAGCCACCGCGCGGTTCCAGACTGTGGCGCCTAGAACCGCTCGGCTCCCCGGCCGGCACAGAGTAGTTAATATGTTTCATTGTTTTATCTGTTTCGTCCTTAAGATTTGCAGAGCAGTGTATATTTAGATACATATGTCCCCAGCTATTTAAGAGACGTGACGTTAATAAAAGGAAAATAAACGTGTGTTAAATAAACTGCCCAAGGCTATTTTAATTAATATTAAATAATAGAATGTTTCTGTAACACATCAAATTTATTTGAATATGTATTAATGTGCTAGCCACCTTACTGACGCCACTATTGGTTCCGCAAACCTGTCTTCGAAAAATAAATTAAGTTAAACTCAAACCAATATTTGTGGTTATTCCAACACTGGATTTCGATTATTCGAATTTATAAAATTTCCGAAGTTATGGAGAGTTTAATACTTCAGTCTGTAAATTTAGTAACATTAACTCAGCTGATGCGTCTGGGTGACAGTTGTATGCGTAAAACTTGATCTTTCTTCCTTCTACATCCGCTGAATAAATTTTCCTTTGTAAACTGAATTTTAGTTTTGTTGTTATCGCTATCGACTAGAGATAATGAAATTATATAGCACAGCCCACTTAATTTTCAACGTTCTTGTCTAACATCAGTTCAAAACACTTAGATTCTCACCTTTACAATTTTCCCGAACTCTTATGGTTCATTTCCACACTATGTTATAGTGTGGACTTGTTTTAGCGAGGAATACTCTCTTCCTCATTGTAATCTGCTTGTTATGTCATCCTTTCTTCATCATTCATGCGTTCTATTTCTTCCATCCATTTCAGCTACTACATGTACTCAGTTTTAATGTTCCGTTTGTCGTTAACCTTTTTTACTGTTGGTTAGCAATACTTTTATCATATCGTAACTTTAGTTTACTATCAGTCAATATTCTGCGCCTAGCAGACTATTCGTCCCATTCAATATTTCCCGTAATTTTTTATTCAGTTTCAAAGAGAAAATCAATACATGAACGAATATTATCATTGATATCCTTGCTACGAGAACTTTTATCCCACGCTTGAATTATTATTTCCTTCGTTGTTTCTTCGATATACGGGTTGAGTAGTAGAGAAAAAATGTAGCATGTTTGCCTTACGTCATATTTAATCCGAGTACTTCTCTCATGATCTCTCAATAAACGTGATTAAAAATCTCATTGAGAGATGAATTTTTCTTCTCTTTCCGACTTCTTTTTTTTTTTTTTTTTTTTTGACTAAAATCTATTTTTTCGTGCACTGTACGTGCGAACCCATCCACCAGTGGCAGTCATAATGAGTGGATGGCACATGAAGCAGCTCCAGCTCCACAAAGTCAATATCGTGGTAAGTCTTAACTGATAACGACAAATTCTGCTTTGGTAGAACACCGTCAGATGAGGTCGATGGGTTTCCGAAAGGTTTACCTGTATCATAGCTCCACAGAAATAGCTTGCATGTCCCAGAAAGTCATTTTGGCATTATTTGGTACCATTTGATACAAATCACATTTTTGTTTTACCTTGAATTCCAAATAAATCACTGATCTGAACACTTTCTCTTGTTAATTTATGCACTGAGTTGGCCATATCTGAAGTATTAGCAATGGGTCTCACAGTACCTCTACCAGTTGAGCCATACAAGTAGGACCTTTTAACGTTATTAAATTTCAGTATGTCACTGACTCATTTCCAGAAACGACTGAGGAGTGTTGACTATCCTAAACTCTTCTTCACTAGCAAAATAATTCAAAACTTATTCCTTGGCACTTATGTTCCTTGCAATTCTCTAATCACAATGTTAAGTAACTAATTATAGTGTCATCCCTATATCTATGTGTGGTAAAGAGAGTCCTCCATCTCTTATAGCCTCTAAAACTTGAACGATCATTTAGGTCCAACCAACAATTCTTCTTGTTTCATACTGAAACACTTTGGATTTTCTGGGCAGTGAAGGAAAGAGACCGCCAAATTAAGAGTCCGATTCAGCGTTTGATTTTTGTGTTGTTTGCACGGTATGAGTGGCAGTGCCAAAGAAGAATATTGATAAGATTCATGTCTTATCAGATGATGTTCGATGAACGCAATCGGTAGTAAAAATTAAAACGTTTCCTTGACTGAAATTGAGCCGGTCAATTTGACTATTACGTAAACTTGAAAGCACGGTCCCCCTAAGTTCCCAACATGTTAAAGTGGCCCAGCCTCCGCTCTTAGAGAACGGGGATTGAGCCCACTTTTACAGAGAAAGAACAGCCCAGAACATTCAGCAAATTAGATCATAAATATTGACCTCGGAGTGAGCGAGTCCTTTCTATTATTTGTATCGCTAATAAGCTTGCCACTGCCATTTGTGAAAAATTTCTAGTACTTTTACTTCACAATTGCCTTGCTAATATCTTATCTCTTGAGTAATAGAGAATCCTGAAACAATGACGACGTGTGTCTGCGCGACTCAACGAGTTACTGTGTGTATGTGTAATCAACTACACACGTATCCACAGGGTTTCTGATTTCAGATTTGTCAGAGAGACAAGTTCTTACCCGTTGTGTTATTCGTTGTTTACTAGCCAAACATTTAATTGTATTAAGTCTGGTGCAAGACATAGGGATTACGAAAAATTTACTTCGAGCAGATAAAAAACCAACTTGTAGACGTAAAGTCGTAGTAACTAGTAGACGCGTACTTTTCGAATCAGATGGTGTAAGGAGGGTATTAGTAATCATAAGGCAGTTACAGCATCGTTGGATACACTCTAAGACTCATTCCTTTTAGTGCCTCTAGTACCGTATACTTCTCTATTTTTTCAAACCCATACCAGTATCTAATACACTGAAAAAGAAAAAAAGACGCATCGCAAAGGAATTACCGAATGGGATGGAAATCGGTAGATGAGACGTAGATGTGCAAACAAAAAATGACTACAGTAGCAGGAAAAGTGAGTGATTTACTCCAGAGAAATAGATTTAGAGATCGAGAAAGTCAATAATGCGTTAGTCCACCCATGGCTGTTAGTCAAGCATTTATTGGGGTTGGCATTGACAAAGTAGTTGGATGTCGTCGTAAGAGACATCACGCCGAATTCTTTCCAGTTGGCCCGTTAGATCGTCAAAACTCCTAACTGGTTCGAGAGCCCTGCCCATTACGCTCGGAAAATTCTCAACAAAACTGGGCCTAGAATATCGTCGAGCTACCGCTGTGCTGTATGGACGCTGGGGATGGCAAGCGAGGGGGTCCTGCTATGATGTTAAATGCCATCACAGATCATCACTCCCAGATGTCGGGCCGTATGGCAGGCAACAGTCGTGTTGGTATCCCATGGCTGTCCGGAGAGTCACTACACACGTTTTGTGGCATCGCATCTCATTCACTGGATTGCAGCTGCTTTCACTGAGGAGCCTCGATTGGAGTTGAGCTTCGATGACCAGCGTTGGCACCCTGGGCAGCGGTGGGATGCCACCAGGACATTAACCGCCATGTTGCCCGACAGCCACGAATAACGTCCAGAATTCAATTTCATTTCATAGCAGGACCTCTTTGCTTGTCATCCTCGGCACCCTTACAGCATATCACTACGTCGACGGTATAATACACCCCATTATGTTGCCTTTCATGTCGACACATCACGAAGTAATGCGCGCTCCCATATGGAGAGAGTTTCTACTGCTTTCCTTCGTACTTGTCAAACCCTAACTTGGCCAGCTAGGTCGTTGGGTCCCTCCTCTGTTGAGAACATTTGGAACAGTTCGGAGGTTTGACGATCTAGCGCATTAGTTGTACAGATTGTCGCACGACATCCTCCAGGAGGGCATGAAACAACCCTGTCAGTCAATATCAAGCCGGAAACTTGCTTACATAAGGACAGGGATTGGATCGACGCATAATTGACTTGCTCAATTTGTGAAACTCTTTCCCCTCAATAAATAATCAAATTTTCATGAAACTGTAATCATTTGTTCGTCTGTACATGTACATCACGTATTCCAATTTCCGTCCCAAACGGATATATCCTTCATTGTGTGCTTTTTTTTGTCTAAGAGTGTACATGCGTTGCAGGGAACCTCAAGAAGGGTAGGAAAATGGTTTAGGTTGTCAAAAGTGATAGGAAACAAATCGCAAAATATCTCAGTAGTCAATCGCAAAAACACTGCGTGATAGTCAAGCTCTCAGAAGACACATCTGGATATGAATTAAACTTCATACACATGCTCATCATCGGCGGGCATGCAATAATCCTCTGTGACAAGTTGAACGGCTGCCAGAATGTGTTAGTGTTGTTCATGGTTGGTCTTGTTAACAGATGTGGTCGGATATATGAGGAACATGAACAGCGTCAGATGTCGAGTGATCGCTTCGAAGGACACTCTGATGCTAGGTATTCCTGTGAGGCAACAATATCAGCACTTGACACGATTCAGATATGACAGTGATCCGATGTTGGACAACATGGGAAACAAAAGAAACGCATACTCGTCGACAGGGTTCCGGTCGACCATGTCTGTCCTAACGGAGGCTTGCCTTATTGTGCACTAAGCAAATCGTACCTCCTTCACATCTGCGTATGCCATCCGAGATTCAATAATGAACATCCTGAGACGTTCTGTTTCGGCCAGCACCATTGATCAGAGACCAGCAGCAGCCGGACTGGAGAGTTGCTTAACACGATAACATGAAACACAGACTACCGCTGAATGGCGTCACATTGGGTTCAGCGATGAATTGTTTCTGAGCCTTACCCACCAAGTATGACCATCGCCAGCGAGCGTGACGGTGACCTGGGGAGAGGTCAGCAATGATCCAAACGTTGGCGAGGGGCAGAGTTGTTACTCCTGGTGTCAAGGTGTGGGTGTGACCTCAATTCAAGGCTGGTAACGGCTGATGGAACTCTGATGAGACCACAGTTCGTTACGGACATCTAGCGCCCTCCTATGCCTCACGTTCAAGAGTATTGAGGTGTAAGTTAGCAACGGAAAAATACTCTTCCACACATGGAGTGTGCGTCTATCAACACTTTACTTGATACTAAATTACTTCCGCGACCGCCATACATTCGGATTTGTCTCCTACAGAACATACGTGGGATAAGTTGAGATGTCAACTCCGTCCTACTGCCAGCATCCAGAATATCAAGGACTAGGCTTTATGATAACCTTACCAACCAAATCAGTGAAAATCCTGGTCAGAGGGCGTGCAACGTCGTACTGATAAATGGGGTCTTACTGCTGAGCCCTTTGTATCATTAACTCCATTTGTAGTCATTGAAAGACATCACTTAACGATCACAAACCGTATAGTTTCGTTTCCTTTCCAACGACCCTACTGTGTGCTTCACTTTTTTTTTGTCAGTCGCATTGGAACGCTGTAAGGACGAAGGTGTGTTTAAAAAATTGGTGAAATTCTGAACAATCTTACAATATATTTTAGACATAGATATGTCTAGCAAAGCTATGACTGACAGAAGGCATTCGCCGTGGTTGCCGCGAAAAGCAAAGAAAATCTCGTCACAGATTTAGGAGGAGTAATGGTTTGCCTACAAGAGAAGTTTGAACGAAACCTAAATAAATGTAGGGATAGCATTGCAAGAAGCTTTCAACGAATTCACAATACAATTTCATTAATAACCTAATTCAGAATCGTATGACCTATCTTTACTTAAACCCAGAAAGCTGTTCTAAATGACGAAGATGTCAGAAAGAAGGTCAAAATTGAGAATTGAGTTTCGCTTTAGAGGATCATAATTCGGTTCCTCCTTTTAATTATCGCATGAAAGTCGAAACGCTACTCCCGTCGGAGGTTCGAGTCCTCCCTCGGGCATTGGTGTGTGTGTTGTCCTTAGTGTAAGTCAGTTATATAAAGTTGTGTGTAAGCCTAGGAACAGATGACCTCAGCAGTTTGGTCCCATAGGAACTTACCACAAATTTCCAAAATTTCCGGAGCACATGTATTTAATTAAATGACGGCGAAACAGAAAATCAAGTGAAATCTTTCAGCTGGATTAGATACCTGTGACATTCTTAAGAGATTTTACTGAAAAACTTACATTCAAGCACTTGAACAACGAAGGATACCAAGTTATTGGAAGAAAGCACAGATCACTCCCGTTTTGAAGAAGAGTCGTAGAACTCGTAGATAAAATTATGTGCCTGTATCGCTGAGACCTTTTGTTGTAGAATCATGGAAAGTATGTCACACTCGTGCACTACGCCACTATTGGGGGACGGCAATGTACTCTATAAAATACAACACGGATTCGGTAAACGTCGATCTTGCGGATTGCTGTTCGCCGATATACTTCTGAGTGCGGTAGATAAAGGGGACCAGATTGTTTCCGTCTCCCTTCAGTTTCAGAAGTCATGCAGGACAGTTCCGCATTATTGTACAGTGAAGAAAAACCCTGTTTACGCAGTATCGAACAAGATTTGTGATTGGATTCAGAACTTTCTCTCCGGGACCGCTCTAAAAGCTCCAGTGTATTTCGGTATACAGGAGAAAATGAAACTGCAGATGGAAACTCTTCTCCAAAGCTGTCATCCACCAAGGCAACAGAGCATCGCGTTCATAGGAGATAAGGCCTTTCTACCCAGCAGCTGGCTACATCGTCTCCACTGGCGATCGTTGCAGTCAGTCGCTACCCCTGAATGACAAGTAACATCGCAAGACGTTCCGCCTGCGGGCCAACAACACGTATGGTGCCGAAGGGCTGGCCTATTGGCAGGCGCCTGCTTCTGTAACTTAGATGCTCTGCAGCACAGTTGTTTGACGCTTCGGAAATTGCTTCCCACTCGCGATTTGTTCTTCAGGAAAGCCTCTAAAATAGTTCGATGTTGGTCGTAACATTTCTGGGACACATCGTACATCACTGACCCGTGAATTGTTTGGACATGTAAATTCAAGCAAGATATAACCTACACTCCTGGAAGTTGAAATAAGAACACCGTGAATTCATTGTCCCAGGAAGGGGAAACTTTATTGACACATTCCTGGGGTCAGATACATCACATAATTACACTGACAGAACCACAGGCACATAGACACAGGCAACAGAGCATGCACAATGTCGGCACTAGTACAGTGTATATCCACCTTCCGCAGCAATGCAGGCTGCTATTCTCCCATGGATACGATCGTAGAGATGCTGGATGTAGTCCTGTGGAACGGCTTGCCATGCCATTTCCACCTGGCGCCTCAGTTGGACCAGCGTTCGTGCTGGACGTGCAGACCGCGTGAGACGACGCTTCATCCAGTCCCAAACATGCTCAATGGGGGACAGATCCGGAGAGCTTGCTGGCCAGTTGACTTACACCTTCTAGAGCACGTTGGGTGGCACGGGATACATGCGGACGTGCATTGTCCTGTTGGAACAGCAAGTTCCCTTGCCGGTCTAGGAATGGTAGAACGATGGGTTCGATGACGGTTTGGATGTACCGTGCACTACTCAGTGTCCCCTCGACGATCACCAGTGGTGTACGGCCAGTGTAGGAGGTCGCTCCCCACACCATGATGCCGGGTGTTGGCCCTGTGTGCCTCGGTCGTACGCAGTCCTGATTGTGGCGCTCACCTGCACGGCGCCAAACACGCATACGACCATCATTGGCACCAAGGCAGAAGCGACTCTCATCGCTGAAGACGACACGTCTCCATTCGTCCCTCCATTCACGCCTGTCGCGACACCACTGGAGGCGGGCTGCACGATGTTGGGGCGTGAGCGGAAGACGGCCTAACGGTGTGCGGGACCGTAGCCCAGCTTCATGGAGACGGTTGCGAATGGTCCTCGCCGATACCCCAGGAGCAACAGTGTTCCTAATTTGCTGGGAAGTGGCGGTGCGGTCCCCTACGGCACTGCGTAGGATCCTACGGTCTTGGCGTGCATCCGTGCGTCGCTGCGGTCCGGTCCCAGGTCGACGGGCACGTGCACCTTCCGCCGACCACTGGCGACAACATCGATGTACTGTGGAGACCTCACGCCCCACGTGTTGAGCAATTCGGCGGTACGTCCACCCGGCCTCCCGCATACCCACTATACGCCCTCGCTCAAAGTCCGTCAACTGCACATACGGTTCACGTCCACGTTGTCGCGGCATGCTACCAGTGTTAAAGACTGCGATGGAGCTCCGTATGCCACGGCAAACTGGCTGACACTGACGGCGGCGGTGCACAAATGCTGCGCTGCTAGCGCCATTCGATGGCCAACACCGCGGTTCCTGGTGTGTCCGCTGTGCCGTGCGTGTGATCATTGCTTGTACAGCCCTCTCGCAGTGTCCGGAGCAAGTATGGTGGGTCTGACACACCGGTGTCAATGTGTTCTTTTTTCCGTTTCCAGGAGTGTATTTACGTGTGGCTAAGTCATTACGAGTACTTTCCAGAGTCTAATATTCTGAGTGGGCGTGAGTGTTTTTGACATGCCCGAGAAGCACGCCAGCGGTTTTGGAGGCCTGGAAGATGACATTACCAGGTAATCTGCCTTGTGGTATCTACAGAAGTTAAGGGCAAAGTGCGATTGATGAGTGTATGATGCACTTTTTTGCTGAGCACTTTGATGTGTAGCTGTACGAGTTGCTATTTAGGACTATCCGTTCTTCCATGAAGTTCTCTGTACTATATGAGTTAATACTTCAGCTAACCACAGTGCTATTGAAAACAGTTACCCGTTGGAATAGTTCACGTTGGTAAAATTCTTTATCTCACAGTTACACGTCTCTAAAAGTTTTTACCATTAATGATAATTCATGAACATTACTTGAATTACTCCCGTAATTTATTGTGTACTTGGAATAAATCCAAGTTTAATTTTACTGTCTGCTATTTTAGTTGAAGACATGTGGGCGTTCTCGTCCAAATTTTACTTGTACGCTCTTTACCAGTCTCCATTTATTTCACAGTGTTTTCAATAGTGGTACGTTGCCTGCTTTCATGCAACTAAATGTTTACTGGGTTTATAATTATTGAGCATTTGTTACTTGATACGTTCTTTTTCTGCATTCAGTTTATGACGAAACAAAACTACTGGAGTGGGACGAAACTGTACGCAGTGTTATGATTTGAAATGGTAACTTAAACTGCCGAGTTTCTGATTCTAAGTCTGTGTTGTTGTTTGGCCGCATTTATTTTCATTTCTCGGACCTTACTTGTTAACGAAGTACATGATAACTATTTGAAGTACCTTATTAATACATTTGTCATTCTTATGTTCGAATTGTTATGTTTTCTTCGTGAGCTGACCTGAAAATGATAGTCCGCGGCTCGTGGTCATGCGGTAGCTTTTTCGCTTCCCGCGCCCGGGTTCCCGGGTTCGATTTCCGGCGGGGTCAGGGATTTTCTCTGCCTCGTGATGACTGGGTGTTGTGTGGTGTCCTTAGGTTAGTTAGGTTTAAGTAGTTCTAAGTTCTAGGGGACTGATGGCCATAGATGTTAAGTCCCATAGTGCTCAGAGCCATTTGAACCATTTGAAAATGATATTTCATTCTGAAGTACGTAAACATATGAAAGATGTGCTGTCCACGGAAAGACACGCAGTTCAGACATATACGGAACTATTCAAAGAACACAATGAATGCATATTGTACCAACGAATTTAATGTGATCATTAAAATCGTTTTAGAAAAGAACCGCATATAAAGTGCTGATCCCACATCAGCACATTACGACGTCTCCAATAGTTATATCTTTTCTATACATTACGTTCATACACTTGCAATACTTCTCGTTAACTCGTATATACCCTACCTTTAAACTAGTCATTCTCTATAACAATTTGATTCTTAACAATTTACCAGTACAGCATCCAGTATTCACAATAATTTACATCCGTCCTAAAGAGCAACCTGCTTTTCAATATTCTGTCGTTCAGTGAGGTGACTTTCAGTAAGTGTTCTGTTAGCAACTTCATAACACTGTCTTCATTGCATCATGTCTCTGTAGCAATCTCTAATGCATCTTTTTGGGACACTGCCTATATACTAGTATTAATTTGCAGTCTAAGAATGTTACCTGTTCGGCATGAATACTGAAGTACTGAAGTCTTGGGATGCTATTTTGCGCACATGTTATGTGTGAATCTTATCAGAGCATCCACAAAATTCCTGGAATCTGTACGTTTGTTCAAGTAATTCCGACGGCAGACTTAATGGTTTTAAAATAGTGTGTGCAACTTATGTTCAGTTTTGAAATATGTTATATACCCATGCTGTGAAGGTAAGTGGGCTTTGGGATGACATCATCGATGCCACTTATGTTCTGTGTTAGACTATCGGCTCGTAATCAAGGCCCAGATGATCGGGGCAACGAAATGAATTACTTGGACGCCCATCGATCAGCACTGCATATCGAAATTTGGTTCGACCTTACGTATTGTGGAGTTGGCCAAAATTATAATTAAAACACATTAGCCGGCTAGGGTAGCCGAGCGGTTCTAGGCGCTACAGTCTGGAACCTCGCGACCGCTACGGTCGCAGGTTCGAATCCTGCCTCGGGCATGGATATGTGTAATGTCCTTAGGTTAGTTAGGTTTAAGTAGTTCTAAGTTCTAGGGAACTAATGACGTCAGGAGACAAGTCCCATAGTCCTCAGAGCCATTTTTTTTAAAGCACATTGCCACAGATAATCTTTATAAAATGTGTAAACATGTAATCATGTAAAAGACGAGCTGTACCCGGAAAGACACCCAGTTCAAACACGTACAAATCTACTCAAAGAACACAACAAATGCCTATTTGATCGAAAACGTAAAGATTAATGTCCTTCAAGAGAAGCATTAATTTAGATGCACATTCGGAGAGTGGAGTTGTCATTTTAAGTGAATCTCATACTTAGAAAAAAATTTTTGGGTGTGTCTAATAGTATGATTCTACTAAATCGATGACAAGGGCTGTATCGACATGGATACATCGATTCTCGTCAGATCAGTCATGTGAAGATAAGCACTACACTTCGCTACACTACACACAGATTACAATCACATACACTTAGTAGTGACAGCTACCTACTTAACTCTCATACTCCCGAGGGAATGGTGCCTGCGGACGCAATACATAGGGAAGCCTTTCCAATTAGGCGATTTTCTTGCCCTTCGCGGTGTCCCAGCCGTCCATGCCATATGATTTTATTCTACTATACCAAACTGATTTCTCTCAGTAAAGTTATCACAGAAGCGTCGGACAGGTAGGCTGCATATCTCGTGAGGTTCTGAAAGAGGACTGTGTACCAATAAATAATAAAGCGAGATATACTTTGACCAGGGTGCCAAACTTACTGTAAGGTGAAATACAGGACTCAGAGAGCTGTCTCATGATCTTTACTTAGTTTTTACGTGGTTACTATAAATAGATCAAGAGAAATGACAACATGGTACCACTGAAAAGGACGTGGCAGACATCGTTCCTTACACAAGCTGCACATGGTCGCAAATCTAACAGTGATCCGAATACAGAATAGATTTCCTGTACTTCACGTTTATGGTCACAATTTTATTTTTTGTCATCAGACTACCGGATTCTGTCTATGATGACCATCTTCAGTGCTGTTTCATAAAAAGTGCCACTATGGCTCCAGTATATTAGGACATGTTTTTATAAAACAGATCTGAATGTGGTCATTATAGACCGAAACCGGTAGTCTGATAAAAAAAAATCGTAACCATAGACGTGAAGTAAAGGAAATCAATCGTTCCTTACGCTCGTCAAATCCAAGCTCCTATACCATCCACTTCTTTTTACTTTATCGTAAAATGTAACTTCATCCTAAACGTACTTTCCTGATTTACTACCCAAATATTAGTTTACTGATTATCGCATGAGATTTCTTCTACTCTTTCTTCCTGTGGTTCATTGATTATGACTTAATAACTATATGAACAGTGAGTTATTGGAAAACATAGCCTGAAAACATTCCGTGTCTTTGTCCATATGAGAGAAATTTAATCACGTTTCTTTCCGTTGATGATCACGTTACTCATTTCTGTGAGTGTATCAAGATTTATTTCGTAGCTTGGTGACTAGTTTACAATATGCGCCAAGATACTAGCCAATAACAATGGACGAATTTCGTGACATTAAACGACAATAAAATTACTGCAAGATGTATGAAATTTTATATATAGTCGTGGTATGATGAGCAATCAAATGTATGACTGCCACTACAAACGTAAGGTTTTGTTGATGTATAGTTGATGTTTCTGTCGAATATGATACTTGAATGAATTTAGCCAAAAGTAGGCAGCCTTTCGTTTTGTATTCAGCTACTCGTGTGTAACTCTGAGCTGCCACTTCTCGAACTGCACCTACATTGCTTGGTTTATAACACTGTGTGATAACATCGTTTGTTCATTCGCTATGAGTATGCATGAACACTAAAAAGTAGGAAAAATACTATCGGGGACCATACTGGTGCATGCGTTGATGTCTCAAACGCTGCTGTGCCCGTTGAAAACATATAAATTCACATAAATACACACACGTGAAAACATACTTGGTGTTTCCCATATGAGGGTGACACTCCCTTGTTTTCTGTGAATCACGTAACATTTTTACTAAATCGTGCTAGAATTTTCGTCAAATTATTATAAAACATTCACGTTAATTTTAAAATGATTTACTATGAAATGAAACAGGTTAATGCAAGTAGGTTGAGGTTATACGTGAATGCTAGTAGTTCTGTTGTCCTCGAAGACGTATTAATGATAAAAGTGTATAAAACTATGACGGAAACAAACATCAGTGCGTATTCGTTTAACAGGTTAATGACCGTGTCATAACGAGCAACAAACTAGCATTATATACCGGTGTGATACTTTAGTTATAGATACATTAATAGACAAAACTTCTAAACATAGTTCGAACGCACAATACAACGTTTGAAATGTTGGTAAACTGGTTATAGTCAGCAAAGGAAGGAGATTAGTTCTACTTTTCGCTAGTTTTGTATACGTATTTCGAAGGCTGTTTAGCGAGCGTTGAAGTGCGGGGTGTTAAAATGTATATTCTGGAGGAGTTTGTCAAAAGTGGAGTCTTATACGAAGCGGAACTTGGCGACAGAGAGTTCAGAGAGCAGATGCTTTTGAAATGGATAAGATGTATCGAATAAGTAATATAGAGGTGTGGACTGTAAAGAAAATAAATTTAAGTGATATCGTGAGGAGTCAAGAAATCTTAAAATCAGTAACAAAGGGAGGGGAGGGGAGGGGAGGGAGGCGCGATAGACGCTGGAGACGAAGTTAAGACCACTATATCTAGGTTCAAATGGATGTAGGTGGCAATAGTAACGAAAAGATGAGGAGACTTGTACAGGATAGAATAGCGCGGGGAGGTGCAAAAAGCCACAAAATCAACAAAGATTTGAAGAACTGAAGTTTGGTTACTGTGCCTCAGTTGAAGCTATGTTTAATAAAGTAGCTCTGGGCAATGAAATATAGCCCAATGCCATACTATAGTACTACAGGTTTCTGTAAACCGCTACAGTGTAAGTTTCATGTAGTCAAGTGTACTTCAGAAGTATGTCCAACAGACTGTGGTCACCGGACTGCAAGATATAAAACATAAGCTGCGTTTTGGAGTTAATTTTATACTCACATAGCAGTCTTGATTCCGGAAATTATCGAAAAGTTAAAGCGGTTTGGTTGAAATGAGAGCTGAGAACCTTTCATATGATGTGAGTCCAGTATTTTTTTTCTTCAGAATTAGCTTTAGAGAGTAAGCTGTAGAGTCGGTTCGCAAATTGCACTTCAGTGGTATAATGAAGACAGTAGCAGAAATTAATCGTCCGTTTTGTGGTTTATTTACAATTCAGTTCACAAAAAGGAAACCATAAATTTTATGTATGTCTACGTCTGAGTCTTCTTGTTACGGCAGTGGGCTATTGAAGTCGATTGGGCCTTTCTACCACGGCCGATGTGTACGAGACCGCCCCCCAGGGTGTCCCCAGGTGTGTCTCCTACATCGCCAAGGGTGCCTCCCAAGCCGACATCTATCGCAACCGATTTCCGTGGGCCGGGTTGTCCTACGCTTTCACTGGGCCTCTCATCTCCAGTACAACAAACAGCACCAGCACTGACACCGCTGTCATCGCCGGCCGAAGTGGCCGTGCGGTTAAAGGCGCTGCAGTCTGGAACCGCAAGACCGCTACGGTCGCAGGTTCGAATCCTGCCTCGGGCATGGATATTTGTGATGTCCTTAGGTTAGTTAGGTTTAACTAGTTCTAAGTTCTAGGGGACTAATGACCTCAGCAGTTGAGTCCCATAGTGCTCAGAGCCATTTGAACCGCTGTCATCTGAAATAAAAGCAGATATCGATAACAGTTGGTGATCCACATCATACTGCAACATCATCGAGTTACATTTGCAACGACTCACCTCCCAAAAATACTGGAGTGAAACAATTTTTACATACGTTAAACAAAATTGTAGGTAGAGCACTTGGCAGGATCCGGTGCGTTGGTAGGATACTGAGAAAATTCAGTCAGAATCAAAATGAGATACTTGAACGTTGGAGTATTAGAATATTGCTCAGGCTTGTAGAGCCCATACCAGATGGGACTCATGGGGGCAACACGAATCTTCACAGTTTTGTTCCGTGGCAATTATCCGCAAAGACAATAATACACTAATTACAGAGGCCAGAGAGGTGTTTAATCAGTGACTCTCCCCATGATCCATATTGCTACTTGAACTAGAGGAAAACCTAACAAGTCATACGATGCCAATACCCTCAGCCATCTTTTCACCTCGATTTGCGAAGTATGGATGTATGTGGTGCCATACAGGTTTAGTAGAAGTACAGTGTTCAGATGAAAGTGTGGTGAATTTCAAAAACTTCACCGGATCCTGTGCCAATAGTTATTCGGTTGAGGGGGAGGGTAGGAGAGAGACTAAGTGGTAACGAAGACATTGCACCGCCTGTATTGTTCGCAAAGACGATGCAATGTTCCTTCGGACATGCATGTATGTCTTAAGGAACAAACTCTGCAACGACTACAGACATTATGGAAAATATGAAATACATTCACCTTAGCCGCTTTGGATATCCGTGCACGACTCACGGCCAGACCTAAACTCCCGTAAGTCGTCGATCCTAGGTCACAACCTGTACTCGTACACATATTATGTAAATCCCACACAAGGAACGGCATTTTAATTGAAATTCTCTGCCTGATATAGGCGGATGAATACAATCTTGCAATGCCTGTGCTGTTAGGAAGAACGGTGCAATGTTAAATCATACAACGTAGGCTTTCACAGCCGGTGTTGTCTTCAGTTGAAACTTCCGGGCTGAGAGGCCGTGGTCGATGTATAAAATTTCCACCTAACGTTTCGTCTCCATCTGCGGGATACATCTTCTGAGGAGATCTCGGTGCAGTGTGTTAATACTGGAGCAGATTGTATGGAAGTAAGTTGCATCCGTCACAAAACAACATCCTGCTTGAAGTAAACTCGCCAGAGACTGCAAGTGAAACACCATATTGAGTCGCCGGTATTCTCAGCTCCTAGCATTATCTGAAAACGGAGTCGCCAGACGACCTCAGAAGATGTCTCCCGCAGATGGAGACGAAACGTTAGGTGGAAATTTTATACATCGACCACGGCCTCTCAGCCCGGAAGTTTCAAATGAAGATGCAATGTTCATTCGGATCAGACACTGCGGTGACTACAGCCGTGGTGAAATACATGAAATGTACTCGCAGACGGGAATAGGAACAAACGTCAGCTGTATAAGAGAATGACGACAGTGAAAATTTGTGGCAGACCGGAACTTCAACCCAGATTTCCCGTGTTACACAAGCAGTCGCTAAAGGCTTGACAATCCATTCACGACTCACGGCCAGACTCTAACTTTAGTATGTCGTCGTGCCTGGATCACAATATCTGTGAGATTACAGGTTGTGATGCAGGAGCGCCGACATACAGAAGTTTTGGTCTAGCCGTGAGTTGTACACGGATAGCCAAAGCTATTAAGAGAACCGCTCGCGCAAAAAAGGATATGCGGTTTCGAGACCCTGTCCAGCAGAGATTTTCATCTTTGTCATTCCTTTATACAGCAATGGTTTTTCATATCCACAACTGCAAATACATTTCATGTAAGCGGTGAGGACAGCTATGAGAGGTCGTCTATGTTCAACAGTTTATCGCGCTTAAAATACGTAAAAGGAACGGATAGTATCATCCAGTTTCGACACGAGTACAAGTGGAATAATACAAAGGAATCTTTAAGAATACAGAAGAAGAGAAATGTCTTACAGCATTACAATACCTGAGTAGTGAAGAGAACGGTGGCGTGCTGCGATAGAAAGTACTCTTTGTTCCGTCTTCATACGATCTCGATGCGGTGTGTTAATACTGGACCAGATTGTATGGGTGTAAGTTGCATCCGTCACAAAACAACATTCTGCCGCAATTATACCCTCCAGAGAATTCAGGTGAAATACTTTGTTGCGTCGCCGATCCTCTCAATGGCTTGTACAATTTGAAAACGGGGAAAAAAGCGAGCACGGTACACGCCTCCAGTCAGCTGTATGCAATTTCCCGATTTCTTTGTCCCACCGAAAACATGCAGCTTGTGACAGATCTTATTTTGACTTAGCGATAAGTTAGATGTCATTTAATAACTATCGAAACATTGTGCGGGAAGAGATGCAATGTAAACATGCCCGAACTAATGTTTCCTTTAGCCGATATCAAGTTTTTTGTCTTAAACTGTCTGCCTCTTCCCGTCAGTGATTCTGGATGGATTATTGCGTTTGTATCAGACAACCGTATACATATGTTTAAAAGCTTTTGAAATATATCTTCTGGAAAGGCAAGCAGTTTCTTTCGTTTCTAAATCGCTTCATCCTGAAAATGATACCTGGATACACTGCAGCCTGCAAATTTCGGAAAATGTGGCTACATGATTTATGATCGTATTATAATGCTATCTTTACCGCGGCTCTGGACGGTGCATCATTTTATTCAACAGAGAAGAGGTAAATATCATTCTGTTCACCCGGAGAGTTAATATGTCAATCAATTTAGACTACTGCAGAGGTAATCGTAACGAGAGGATGTGAAGGTGCGAACTTAGACGCGTGAATTGCTGCTGGTAAATGCATTCGCCAGCCACACACTTCGAGTGGCGCTGTGCGCAATGGCCTCTTGCTAGGTACAAGACTCTAGTAATGTCCATTGCATGCAGTTCCGTTTACAGTGTTCGCTCTGATTCAGGTTGTGGTAGACGCGCATCTGCTGATAGCAGAATTTCTTGACGGATTTGGAGCCGATTCTGATTGACACGGGGTTACGTCCGTACCCAGTGAATTCTGGTTAACATCTATTTAGGACCAGGGCGTAACAGGGCGGCGTGTGGTACAACACATTTTCTAGACATTATGGACAGTACGCGTTGTTACATCAACAAATCGTGCAACGTAATACACGTCGTGGTCATGGGAATATCTTCCCGCCTGTCACATCTCCAACCCCATCCAGTTCACAGCACTGATTCCATACATCATTTGGCTCGTTCGCACCACACGTTGGACGATCACTTGACCACCAGCAACCGGTTATACACCATCTACAACATTTCAGAGACCAGTGATCGTGTCTGGTGAGTTTGTGTCATCTTTTGACATGTAATTCTTTGATCCTGAAATACATTGTCAAAAAAAAACCGCAAGTCAAAAAGTAATTACTGTAGAGTAATGAAATATTGGGAATACATTTGTGTAAGCAACATATTTAAGTGATTAAAATTCCAAGATCAAAGGTTAATGTAAATGTAAGAAAAGCCAATGTAAATATGAAATGTTGATAGATTAACAACCGATGTAACACCAATAATGTTGAATGCAAGCATGAAAAAGTCTATGCATTGTGTTGTACAAGTGTCCTATGTCAGTTTGTGGGGTTGAGTTCCAAACCTATTGCACTTGGGAAATCAATACAGGCACGGTTAATGCTGATTGTGGGTGTCGCCGGAGATGTAATCTGATGATATCTTATATGTGCTCGACTGAAGAGATGAAGTACGAAAACGTGCATGCGTTGTGTTGTACAGGTGTCAGATGTCAGTTTCTGGGGTGAACTTCCATGCATGTTTCACTTGGACGGTCAATAGAGGGACGGTTAATGCTGATTGTGAATGACGCCACAGTTGACGTCCGATGATGCCCAATACGCGCTCCCTTGAATACAGACGTGGTGATCTAGCAGGCCAAGACAACTCAGGACAGCACACTTGGGTTTCAAGAGCGGTATGTGGGTGAGCGTTATATTAATGGAACACAACCTCTGGAGTTCTGTTGATGAATGACAGCACAATGCCGAACAACCAGACATACAAATTTGCAGTTAGGGTGACAGAGTGAACCACCAGATTGGTCCTGTTGTCATACGAAATCGCGACCCAGACCATAATTGGAGGTCTGTAGTCACTCTAGTGTCTCTAGCACGCAGACAGGTAGGTTTCAGGCCTTCTTATAATGAAGACACGGCCATTACTGTCACTGAGGCAGAACCAGCTTTCATCAAAAAACACAACAAACTCCCACTTTGCTCGCCAGTGAGATTGCACTTGACACCACACAAGTTTCAAAAGGCGATGATTTGAGATCAGTGGTATTCATTCCATGGGGTGTCTAGCTCGGTGCAGTCCGTGAGGTAACCGATTTGTAACAGTTCTTTTTATCACTGTGGCGCCAGCTGCTGCTCAAATTGCTGCTGCAGATGCAGTACGATGCACCAGAGCCATATGCCGAACACGATGGTCTTCCCTTTCGGTAGTGATACGTGGCCGTACGGAGCCCGGTCTTCTTGCGACAGTATATTCTCGTGACCACAACTATCAGCCATCAAGTACAGTGGCTACATTCCTGCCAAATATATCTGCAATATGGCAGAAGGAACATCACTATTTTCGTAGCCCTATAACACAATCTCGTACAAACTCAGTAAAGTATTGAAAATGTCGCCTTTGTCATTTTAAAGGCATTCCTGTCTAACACAATCTCACCACGCCGCATCTCAGAGCTATCATAAGATCACGATCGAGTATTTACAGCAAATCTGATTTGCATTCATATAGTGGCGCCACTAGCGCCACTCTTATGAGACTCGCGCGAAGTTTGAATAGACATTATGTATCAGATGTGTAGAGGCGCTTACCAACGTCTGTTTATATCGCACAACTCCCTCTTGGTGTTGCGATTCTTTTCCGCCAGTGCATATTAACACCATTATGGAATGGTAAGCTTTCCACGCTCTGCAATTTGTAAACACGGTCACACAAAAATCGGAGAAGAAATAAGATGTGGATAGAGATATACTGACTTCCATATCAAATAAATTACGAGTAGAGGTGCCCCTCGTAGTTTAGTGTAGTCCTTGCATTCTAAGAAAGAGCTTATAAAATATGAGGTAAAAGAAACTAAACCCAGCCCGAACAGGTTATGAAGGCACAACAGTACCGACCGGCCGCCGTGTCATCATCAGCACAAAAGCGTCACTTGATGCGGATATGGAGGGGCATGTGGTCAGCACACCGCTCTCCCGGCCCTACGTCCTTTTACGAGACCGGAGCCCCTACTTCTCAATCAAGTAGCTACTTAGTTTGCCTCACAAGGGCTGAGTGCAGCCCGCTTGCTAACAGCGCTCGGCAGACCGGATGGTCACCCATTCAAGTGTTAGCCCAGACCGACAGCGCGTAACTTCGGTGATATGACGGGAACCGGTGTTATCACTGCGGCAAGGCCGCTGGCAAAATATGAGGCACCTTACTAATTTGTAAGTTGTTTTACGGTTTAAAGGATTTCTCAGCTACAAGAATTGCTATTAGAAATTTGGAACCACTGAAGTATAAATATACAGGCGAAATCATATTAACCTGCCTCGCATTTTTCACAAACCATTGTTCTATTTTCTGTAACAGTGGACACATGGCCAAGAAATAGGATATATATACCATACCCTGTCGCCTCACGTTTCATGACGTCATTGCAATAGGTGAGGTCGCAGCAGGTGGCCGCGTTGATAATGACTGTAGAGGAAAAGACATTGTTCACTAATATTGGCTAGTTGTCGCTGTTATCTTTTAACACTTAATAATTTATCAATTTTAGGCTCCTATCTGAAACAGTTTCAGACGTCTTCACATTATCTAGATAGCTAGAATCCTTCAGCCGAATTTCACTACAACGTTCTCCAAATATATGTAGGGATTAAGACAAAACTTAATCCACCCTGGTAAATTCAACACAAGATACTTAAGTGACTACGCCGTAAAATGAACTGATTAAGAATGATAATTAAATGGAACCCACACTATTAATATTTTCAATTAGCCCACGATTTCTTCAAATAGTGGACGATTTTGGTGGCAGAGATTACACAGTACTACGGGGATGGGAAAGATTATGGTCATATTGACTAGCGTCTTGTGTATTCACCGCAATATTGTGAATAAATGCAAATTGTCAATACGTAGATGCCTACGGTCTGGATGGAATATGTTTATATTATGGGGTAGTTTTATTACTGTTAGCTCAAAATGTTTCATTAATGAACTGGATTAGATGCATGCATATGTTATTACGGAGCTGTTCAAAGAGGTATGAGGCGCCATATCACTAATCGCGTGGCCCCTCCCGCCGGAGGTTCGAATCCTCTCTCGGACATGGGTGTGGGTGTTGCCCTTAGCGTTAAGTTAGTTTAAGTTGTGTGTAAGTCTACGGACCGATGACCTCAGCAATTTGGTCTCTTAGGAATTCAAACACATTTGAACATTTGAAAGAAATATGAAAGACAGAGGAAAAAGTGTATGCAGAGTTTGTGGACTGTACACTTAGAGCTAAACTAATCCTACATGTAAAATAGCATCAAAAGCGAGGAAAGAAACACACCTTGCAACACATGTCAGAAGCATTCGAAAATATTATGATGATTTATACAGTGTCACTGAAACAAATGTTCTGATTCACGTTCTTTCTTTTCTGTCACAAGAAGCATCAAAAGGTGTAAGACTGAATGAATGTGCAAACAAAGAAATTTATAGGTCCGGAGATTTTATATGTAACCGAGGGGTTGTCTAAAAACTGGAGAATGTAGGGGCTAAAGCAAAGTGCTGATTATGAAATCCAGACGAATCTCAACAGTATTTAAACTCGTTGTTTCAGGATTTTTATTGCTCAGCATACATAATTCTTATCATGTGATTCGCCTAAGATCGACGGAGAAAAATAATATTTTGAGCAATTCCCGAGAAGACCGCTGGACAATCTTAAATAAATGCTTGAATTGCTGAAACCCAATGACTTTTCTAATAAAATTTTGCACCAGAATCTCATTGCTTCTAAGAGTTCTTTCTTTCAATATTCTCTCTTATTCGTCTAGTGTGAATCATTAACATTATCTTTCATACTGACTACGACAGCATCGAAAAATCTGTCACTGTGAAACCTGGTATACCTACATGCTATGCTTCAATTTCTCTCAAAAAGAATTCACCTGCATGGAAACAATGCACAGGTCTACTTCCATGTTACGATTACTTAATTTACAGAGCTCTTTCAGATATTCAAAAGAGTTGCGCAGGAAATATGAGCCGCCCAGTGATATCTGACAAAGTCACATTTGTTGACGTTTAGCGGATGTAATTAGCAAAGATTATCGAAGAATGACCTTCCCTCTGGAATCACTATCAACTTACCCACCCGCTGCGGCCACGACTCTAGTGGTGACTTACCGACACGCAAGGAGATAATCCACTGTATATAAACCTACACTTCGCAGCAGCGTACACAGTGCAACAGAAGTCGAAGCAATGGTTAGTCAAAAGTTGAATGCAACGGTAAGAGAACCTCACTTCTATGCCATTGTCAGTTAGAATTTATTGATGTAACATTTGTCTTTGCGAAGTTTTAAGTATATAATATTTCACGGTTCCATAAAAAGGTTTCTTCTGTTGTACAAAACGGAAGTAGCAGAGGTTAGGGTTTAACGTCGAGGTCAGGTCATTAGAGACGGAGCAGAAGCTCGGGAAGGATACGGACGGCGAAGGAGATCGGTGGTTGCCTTTCAGAGGAACCATTCTAACATTTCCCGCAAGCAAGTTGGGGAAACTGCAGCAAACCTAAATTGGAAGATCTGTATGTATCTGGTTTTCCTCCTGACTGCGGGACCACCGCGTTAACCCCTGTATTACGTCGCTCGGTACCTATTTTAAAATATCATTGTTAGAGCGGCAGTGTGCTGGAGAGTTTGTCGTTTTCTCTGTTATTCTAATTTGTTTCGTTTGAATGTCATGCACCTCACATTCTTTTTCTCTCTATATCTTATCAGCAGATTTTTGAAATAATGAGACAGTAATATTCCAAAGATGTCACATTAATAACGAAGTCAACTTTTGTTAATCGCAATGTTAACTTTTCCTAAACGCCTTCGTATTAAGTTTGACTCAGTTAGTAGTGTGTATGCTCTAATGTGATTGAAACTTCAGATACAGGATTGCTAATTCGGAGGACCTGTCTTCAAAGACATTTCGGTTGAGTGTTTTGCACTAGAGATTGCTAATTCTCATCGCTAACTGTATACCAAAAATTGGCGCGGAGACGCACTCGCAAAGGCTATCGCTGCATGAGAGACGTCAGTCGAGTTTATAGCCCTCATAGAATGTTGAATCTGCTGTCCGCACTCGCATGCGTAATGGTGACACTACAAGCGCGCTCTCTGTCGGAATGAACACTGGCGGAGATAAAAATCAAATGCCAAATTAATAAAATTAAATGTCACTAGACGTGTCATCCGTCACGAAATGTTTTCTTCCTGCACAAATTAAAGAAATTGCTGGGTTCCACGCCTTATCCGGTTGAACGCGGCATCACGATTAACAGGATGTTCCGCTAAATGTATTTCCTGTGATTCTTTAATAGCGGAGTGCATTTTTGTGACAGGGTAATCCACGAAATGGTCTGTGGAGATACGATGCATAGCTATGGCTTAAGTCATTGGGCTGCAAAGGAGAGTGTGTCGATCGTGTTCAAGGCGTCTTTATCACATTATGAGTGTTGTCTGACCTACGTAGGCTTTGCCACACTGGCAAGGTATTCCGTAGATTCCAGCCCTTCACAATACCAGATCGTCCTTTGCCAAGCCGTGGAGAGTAGAAGTCTTTGCATATGGGCGGAAGATTACTTTTTGACGTAACGTTTTCTTTAGATTGCGCCTAATCTCGACGAAAGATTTCCGACGTACAGAAGGAATACCCTTGACTTGAACCACTGCCTCTCCTCTTGTTCGTGTAGGTGTTCACGTTCCTTCTTCCTTGAACCTGTGGTAATCTGATGTGGAGAATATCCATTATCTTTGAACGCAGACTGTAGCTCCTTTGCAAGGCTAACTCTATTAGCCCAGTGCACCAAAGTTCAGGAAGGTTGAGCAATTTTTAGAGGACTAGAACCCATATTTTTCGATACACTACTTTAATTATGTACATAAAAGCGGTCTGTTCACAATTAACTTAGTGTCCAAAACTGCATCGTCACATGAGGAATTCCAGAACACACTGCAGTGATTATTCGTTTGATCGAAATTGCACTGCCTACTACAGATAACTACGTCGACGATCGATGAACGAATTAAATTCTAAAGCAACAGCTAAATAATTGGATTCAGTAGGGAAATACGAGTGACCTCCCGCTATATTCACACAAGCACATTTAAATTTCACAAAAAAAAATTTCAAATGTGTGTGAAATCCACAGTCCACGACTGCAGCACCCTAGACCGCTCGGCTAATCCCGCGCGGCTAACTTTTACATCGACACAGGAAATGATATCCATGTGAACTATAACCCTATCCGCTGTCACTGTAAAAGCGATTAATTGTTTCTTGTATAGAGTCAGGCAAGTTAATTTTTTCCTTTACCAGATAAATTACAACATTTTAACAGATAGCGTAGTTATAATCCAATGAAGTCATATTTTCGAGAGGTCAAAATTCATGCACGCAATGTGTACTCTAATCACAATATTAATGTACCTAACAATGTTTCTTAACCAATCGACTTGGGCATAAGGACGTAGGATTCGTTACTGCTATCTTAGCTCCGTTATACAACCTACGTAAATACACACATCAATAAAAAGTTTTGCGTCACCTCGGTTCCGTGACTTCCGTAACCAGTACAGAAAATTGGAATAGAGAGCAACATAATCATCAATTCCTCCCTTTTTATTGCTCGTGAAAACCACACATTGCACGTTGTACCGCCATACAGCGAGACCTTCAGAAGTGGTGGTCCAGATTGCTGTACACACCAGTATGTCTAATGCCCAGTAGCACGTCTTCTTGCATTGATGCATGCCTGTACTCGTCGTGGCGTACTATCCACAAGTGCATAAAGGCACTGTTGGTCCAGATTGTCCCACCCCTCAAAGGCGATTTGGCATAGATCTCTGAGTGGTTGGTGGGTCACGTCGTCCATAAACAGCCCTTTTCAATCTATCCCAGGCATGATCGATAGGGTCCATGTCTGGAGGACATGCTGGCTAGCCTAGTCGAGCGATGTTGTTATCCTGAAGGAAGTAATTCACAAGATGTTCATGATGGTGCGCGAAATGTCGTCCCTGAAGACGAATGTCTCGCTAATATGCTGCCGATATGGTTGCACTATCGGTCGGAGGATGGCATTCACGTATCGTACAGCCGTTACTGACCCTTCCATGACCATCAGCGGCATATATCGGCCCCCCATAATGCCACCCCAAAACAGCAGGGAGCCTCCACCTTGTAGCACTAGATGGACAGTGCGTCTTAGTGGTTTAGCCTGACCTGGTTACCTCCAAACACTTCTCCGACGAGTGTCTGGTTGAAGGTACTCTTATATGGGACACTCATGGGTGAAGAGAAAGTGATGGCAATCCTCAGCGGTCCATACGCAATGTTGTTGGGCCCATTTGTACTGGGCTGCATGGTGTCGTGGTTGCGAAGATGGACCTCGCCATGGAAGTCAGGAGTGAAGTTGTGCATCATGCAGTCTATTGCGCACAGACTGAGTCGTAACACGACGTTCTGTGGCTGCACGAAAAGCAATATTCAACATGGTGGTGTTGCTGTCAGGATTCATCCGAGCCATAATCCTTAGGTAGCAGTCATCCACGGCAGTAGTAGCCCTCGGGCAGCCTGAACAAGACGTGCCATCGACAGTTCCTACCTCTCTGTATCTCCTCCATGTCCCAACAACATCGCTTTGGTTCACTCCGAGACACCAGGACACTTCCTTTGTTAAGAGCCCTCCCTGGCATAAAGTAACAATTCGGACGCGATCGAACCGCAGTATTGTCCTTCTAGACATGGTTCAACTACAGATAACACGAGCCGTGTACCTCCTTGCTGGTGGAATGACTGGAACTAATCGGCTGTCGGACACCCTGCGTGTAATAGGCGCTGCTCATGCATGGTTGTTTTTATCTTTGGGGGGGGGGGGGGGCGCTTAGTGGCATCTCTGAATAGTCAAAGGGACTGTGTCTGCAATACAGTATCCACAGTAAACGTGTGTCTTCAGGAGTTCTGAGAACCGGGGTGACGCAAAACATTTTTTTATGTGTGTATAAATGAGTAGTAGCATCATTATTCTAGACGTTAAACTGTACGTCCCTCGTTACTTGATCCGCTAAATTAGTTCCAAAGTCGTATAAGTGAAATTGAATTGAAAGCTGTTAAGATCACGCACCTCAGAGATAACGAGCTTGGTTATCAAGGGTACAGAAGCTCGATGATACGTACCAGAACTTTACAACGTGTGAAAATGGAGGACGTAAACTGGAGGTAGGTAACAGTGATCAGTTCAACGCTTGACAGACACTCGCTGGAGCAACTACTCTAAGTCATAGCTGTATATCTTGAAACACTCAACTACACAAAGTCAGCTGTATGGAGATTCATCTCATTTAGTTCATAGTGTATGATAGTGACTTACTGTAATTTTAGTTAATTATTAGTTACTTACCTAGAGGATATAATTTAACCATTAACATATACAGTTATTCAGCTGGTAAATGTCTATATTGTTATATCTGTTGTTTTTAACCACCTTGCGGTTGTTCACACAAGTGTTACCAAGGCACCACTTTTTTACTTAGAGGCGTCCAGGTATGCTATGGCATCAGTTAGCATTTGCAAAGTGCGTGTCTTTTTCCAATGAAGAAACAAATCCAGATACTTCCTCGTTCAAAATTTAGCAAAGTATTTGTCACGCCTGCATCTCTGTCAGTGCGAATTACGAGCTGCAGTTACTATGTCAACTAGTATTACTATTGCACAGGCATCATTTATTTTTTACCAATTACTACTAGTCAGAGTAAGCTGAGAAAACTGGATTAGGAAATGAGGCCGTCGAAGTAGTAGATGAATTTTGCTATTTGGGCAGCAAAATAGCTGATGATGATCGAAGTAGAGACAATATAAAATGGGAAGAAAACCATTAATGATGAAGAAAATTTTGTGAACATAGATTACAGATTTATGTGTCAGTAATTCTCTTCTGAAAATACTTGTCTGGAGTGTAGCCTTCTATGGAAGTGAAACATGGACGATAAACAGGTCAGACAAGAAGAGAACTGAAGCTTCTGAAATGAGACGCTACAGAAGAATACTGAAGATCAGATGCGTAGATCGTGTAACCAATGGGAAGGTAAGATATAGGGTTGGAGAGAAAATAAATTTCTGACATGACTTGACTAAAAGAAGATATCGATTGATAGAACAAATTCTGGGACATAAAGGGATCACTAATTTAGTACTGGAGGGCAGCGTGGAGGGTAAAATTTATGGAGGGAGGCCTAGAGATGAATACAGCACGCAGATTCTGTTGGATGTAGGATTCAGTGATTATGCGGATTGAAGAGGCTTGCTCAGGATAATAAGCGTGGTGAACTACATTTAACCTGTTTTCTGAGAGAAGACATCAGCTTCAACGATGAATGCTAAAATCAAGAAATATATTACAAAAACTGACTAGTGCTAGAAGCGGCTCTAAAACAAACATCTTACGAACGACAGTAAAAGAAAGTTTGAATCATGTTGCCGAATAATGTTCTCCTATTTGGAGTAGAAGGATCCATGTCATCAACATCGATATCCATCTAAGTGATGAAATGTAGCCGGCCGATGAGGCCGTGTGGTTCTAGGCGCTACAGTCTGGAACTGCGTGACCGCTATGGTCGCAGGTTCGAATCCTGCCTCGGGTATGAATGTGTGTGATGTCCTTAGGTTCGTTAGGTTTAAGTAGTTCTAAGTTCTAGGGGACTGATGACCACAGATGTTAAGTCCCGTAGTGCTCAGAGCCATTTGAACCATTTGACGAAATGTAGATCATGTCAGGAACTCATAAATTGACTCGAATACCATGGCTGACAGTACTTGCAAATATTGTACAACCAAATCTCCGACGACAAATGCGTGGCCGAAACTCAAAAAATCGAGAGATTTACCAATTTATGTAAGACTGAAAAATGTATGACTCACCCAACTAAAATCTAGAGAAATCTGTGTAAAGAATAGCCAAGTCGCACCAGAAAGCTATAATGTAAGAGAGTAGTAGACAAATTAGTGGATCTCATTCCATGATTGTGAGAAGATACTTAAAATATACGCAACCATCCAACCCTCGGGAGCGAAGCAAAAAGAAAATTCATGCGTACCTGGAGAGACTTTGCAGACGCAACACTTGCAGCAGTCAACTGGCTGGAATCCAACTAAGGTGGCAAATGGCTGCCTCAACTTCGTTCAGCTACTGTCAGTTCTTCAGTTTTTATATTAACCTATCGTGCATGCACACGCACTTATAACGGAATATAAAATAATTTAAGTGGAACATGTAGGTTTTTTGTACAGAAATGAAAACTACAGGTAAAATTAGTGACGGCAGACTGGTTTTCACTGTTCTAAACTTCATACCTTCTGAAATACGTAGACTTTAAAGGATGGCAACGGCACCACAGTTTCTACCATAATGATAACAGAAACAGTTGCCTACCGCAGACTTTCGCATGATGCAGCCAACCCACATTAAGCCATTACGCCATTACGGCAGTAACTGCCGCATCGTTTCCATTATTTCAAGTGTTCCGCAAGATATAATGTAAGCAAGTGTGCCAGCACTAGATGTACCTTTAGCTTTCCTTTTGATAGAAATAATACATGTGCCATTAAAAAAAAAGGGAATAAACGTAACTTTGTGTTGAACGTGATGTTTGTTCACTTGCAGGGATTGTGAATTCTTAGCCTTCGTATGAGACCCGGACATAGGTGAATTCCTGATCAATTGCACTTCTCAAATTCGGGTTATTTGAGAAATATGAGGTGGCAGCGTTAGGTGGGACACCTTGCTCCACCTGCTTCACATAATCTTTTATCGGTTTGAAGTATATGTTTGTATACTATAATAATGTCAGTCTAAGTAGATAAACGTATAGCTTGAGTTGATCCATTTCCCCAAAGGCTACCATCCATGACGGAGCTGAAAGAACAGGAATGAATGAATATTAACCCTTGTAGTACTACCTGCTAACGTAAGCTGTTATCACATACGTCGAATTTACAGCAGTCACAACTGTTGTTGGGGTTCCAGCATAAGAAAGCATGTTAAGTACAAGTAGGTAACTGAAAGAAGTTATTCGCAGGTAATTGTTTTCTTACAGAGTTTGGTTATGGCAGCGCTGGTTGTCACTGCCATACTGGTGATGGCTGGCCCAGCGGACGCCCAGAGCACCACGACGCGAAGATCGGCCGTGGTGGACGTAGATCTGGGAGACACCGTTGGCAGTCTAGGAGGAACACTTGGGAACACCCTAGGAGGAGGCGTTCTGCACGTAAGCCGTGCTGCGAAGTCCATATCGACATCATCAGCACACAGCCGTTCGCAGAAGAGTCAGACGTAAAGACAGAGAAATCAATTCAACTACTGTTATTCCATATTCTAAAATGTTTATAATGTTGATGTTGAATATCAACGTGTTAATAAATGACATAAATGTGTTTTTACTGTGGTCATATTATGTTTTGCTTGGATAATTTGGGAGGAATTAGGAATAGTCGCAAGATGGAGACTCGACGCTTCGTCTTTCACTGATAGTAGTAGATTCTCCATTGAACTGATCTACCCCTTTTTCATCCTTAAACTTCATTTCACACTTCTATCCATTCGAAACGGATGGAAATTCCTCTCGTACGGCAGTAATTAGAATTTGAGATTATTTTTGGTTCAGTTTTACCAAGTGTCTCGTCGCTAACAATCTCAGATCGTGGTCTTTCAAATTTGGCTGGCTGTACCTGGTGAATATTTTTTGTTATTAATATTACGTCAATAGAGAGAATCTCCCTGCTGCTGAGAGTATAATTTGTGTGTGTGTGTGTGTGTGTGTGTGTGTGTGTGTGTGTGCGCGCGTGTGAGGGGACTTGTAAATCTTACATGGGAGAAATGGCATTGTGGCAGAGGTAATATACCACTCATTACATATTTATATTCCTAAACAATCTTGCCTAATTTAATTTAGCCCTGCAAACATCACGACGCCGTTATTTAACTACTAAACAACACCCAAAAGGTTTACCGTCTGCACTGTCTAAACTAACTGCCAATCAGGAAACAAGTATCAAGACGCAAGTTCATTTAATCATGAGTTACCATGTAATAGTTTTGATATTCAGCACAGTAATCCACAATTCCGTAAAAATCTTGTAAAATTCATTTATTAAAATCCTTAAAAGTTCAATATCTTGGCATGAAATAATGTCCAATATTCCAGACATGCTCCGACATCTCTACTGTAGCCTCTACATAAACCTGAAGCATTGATTAGACCCTCGATAGCATACAATTTCCTTATTCTATTTCGATCAGTAGCCCATCTCTAACAAAGGCCAGGTAGGTTAACATTTAGATGGTAATCTCCCAAATCAATTAATACCTCCAGTGGTAATATATCGTTCCCACATAAAACTGGTACCCCTCACGCCAAAGATTCAATTAACAATGAACTACCTTAATAAGAATATATAATTGTAAGCTCAAAAAAACGCGGACTCACCTGTTTATAAGAGTTTCTGGAAGTGATGGCCATGGGCATAAAGGCATCGCTGACTTCGTGTGGTGGCGTTACCAACAACACGTCGTAAATCTGTAGGCACGATGTTAATTTCTCTTTAAATCTTCCGTTTAAGATTGTCTACTGTGCGAGGATTGTCAACACACATTTTGCATTGTAAGGTGCCAAATACATGAAAATCAGGCGATGTTAAGTCCGGGGACGTTGGTGGTCAGACGCCTCTACTGACAAGTCTGTCTTTAGGGAACACCGTGATGTGGTTCATACTTAGTTTGGATGTGTGAGCTGCGCTCCATCTTGTTGGAATACTGCATACAGCTTTCTTGCATATGTTAATTGTGCATAGCAAGAATCATAGATCTATACATATCTGGCACAGTTTAACGTGTCATTGAAAAATGAGGGGCCTAATATGCATGCCGGACAATGCACACCAAACACCTATTTTCTCTGAGTGGAGAGGTTCTTCAAGCAGAATATGTGGTTTGTCCTGCTACCTGCACCTGCAGTACTGGGAGTTAAAATAACGTGGCAGATGAAACCAGGCTCCATCTCACATGTAGTGAAGCAAGGGGTCCAAGAAACTGTTCGCAATTGACAGCCACTTAAAATAATGAACTCTTTATTCCTGATATTCAAATTTCAACTCTTGCACCATACTCGCACGAAAGGCTTCTGCTTTCATATCTTTTAGTACTCGATGACACGATGCAAGGGATACAACAACCTGCAGCGACAACTTCCTTACCGACTTGCGAGTACATCTCGTAATGTCTGAGCAAATTCTGTCCATAGTTTCTGGCCTTCTCACTGTCGGTCGCATATTCCTCTGCACATTCTGAACAGATCGCACAGCCTTCCATTTCTTGTGCAGATGCTAAATAACGCTGGTCGTGGGAGTTTCCTCCCTGGATACTTCGGCTGAAACATTTCACCACAAGCCTTGATGGAGCCTATCTTTACGTAACAGTCCACAAACACAGTTCGCTTTTCTAAATCAATTTGCTCCATTTCATTAACACATGAAAAATACGAGTTTCTCACAAATACTGAAGCTTAAAGCGCAACTGAACTCAATTTTTCTCGTAAAATGCAGTGTAGCCATCTTCCGGAACAGTGTTGCCACTGCACAGGTGATTAACCGGTTTGTTAGGCGTACTGGTTTTATGTGGACACTCTGTATACATGTGTTATTTCAATTAAATCTCAAAGGAGGCGACCTGTCGTTATGCGCATCAGCTGTGTCACGTATGTGTTAAGATTTAAACCACTAGGAACTTATGAGCCAAACTCCATTTGACACGATACCTCACAAATACAGTACAATATAGACCACCTCTACTCAAGTCTATCCCAGGGAGGTTTTTCTTAAAGAAAAAAAAAGTTGGTTAAATAACCACTGCGCCCACTCACCATTAATACAACACAACTGCCCATATAAGTAACAACATGGTCAAATTCGGCAAATTGTGGGAGGCATAATAACTGTCCAGTCACCACATGTTATGCGAAATAAGAACTATGCACAAATCACTGATGTAGCTTAAGATATGTTACGGAAAGGAAACCAAAAACACCCGAATAATAGTTTGCAACGCACACGAAGTCTCTAATTCATCCCTCTGCCGGCACTATGGGTACACAAAGCTCCTCACGGCAGCAGTCAACATCCGTTATTCGGAAAAGAATTCAAGTACATTGAAATTTGCAGCTGCAAAACGTACTACATGGCCCTCATTCCTTCAGATACCACCGTCAAACAGTACAACGTCTAGATCTAGCTCAGAATACAATAAATCATCCAGTCAAAATTATATAACCAAAAGATTCCTATTTCTACATACTGGCCACTCTCGTTATTTGCATTGGTTACTGACACATTACGATTCATTTCACATCTTCAAAACGAAGTTACATAATTACGTGCAGCAAAACCCCTGTCACCTGTCCACAATACACCTGCAGAGCACCACCAGATTCACTCAGATGGTTCAGATGGCTCTGAGCACTATGGAACTTAACATCTGAGGTCATCAGTTCCCTACACTTAGAACTACTTAAACCTATCTAACCTAAGGACATCACATACACCCATGCCCGAGGCAGGATTCGAACCTGCGGCCTTAGCGATCGCGCGGTTCTAGACCGAAGCGCCTAGAACAGCTCGGCCACAATGGCCGGCAGAGTCATTCATCCCCCATCCCGCGTGCGCGTGTCGTTCCCATATGCGGCCTGCACATATCACCAGCTGCCGGTAGACGGCGTGGAACGCACATTCCTCCGACACCAGAACAAGCGGCAGATTGGAAATGTGCTGGCCACCGGCACCCACCATGAGCAGAATATTAAGAAATAAAGCAAGAAAAGAAACTTGAATTAAATCATGTAAAAGTATAAGAATTCCTCAACTCCTCCACGGCAGTGAGACTTGGACACTTACCAAGCTACGGAGACATCAAATTCAACGATGTGAAATGCGATTTCTAAGAGAAACAATGTACAAAATTAGATAAAGTTAAAAAAAAGCAATTAGGGGGAAAAAACTATAAATCATCGACTAATAAACGATGTAATATCGGAATATAGAGTTAAAGGAAAAGACCAGGTGAAAAGAATATCACAGCAGCGAACAGCACCGCAAGTTTGAAATACAGACTACATGCTAAAACAGGTCCTTGAGGGCACAAGAATATAAGAAAGTCTGACTCACGAAGTTGGTACAGGCGAAACCCATAATGCTGAAAAGTGAAGATTATGAAAATAACGGTAAAGTTGGGGTGGTCTGTCACAAAGTACACAAATTTTCGAAAGAAAACTTCTGCTTGAATAGATAAGTTTACAATCATGTGTCACTAGATTGCATTTATGACATTCAGAAGTAGACTTATAACGTGAAAACAATACAAAGTTGCGGCATTCTCACTAAGCAGTTGAAGTAACATGTTGTGAGTTACAAGGAAAGACAGGAATTTAATCAGATGGATCAACGAGATGGCTGCGGGGAGAGAATGAAATGGAAGTGTGTGTAATTAGGCAAATAGATGGTGGACTGAGGACGTTCATTGAAGGATTACAAGTGATAACAATATACCGCGATGATATCTGCGGAAAGATGGGTAGATGACATCAGATAATACGCAGGAGGAATGTAGATGCGCCGGCCGAAGTGGCCGAGCGGTTCTAGGTGCTTGCGTCCGGAACCGCGAGACCGCCACGGTCGCGGTTTCGAATCCTGCCTCGGTTCGTTAGGTTTAAATAATTCTAAGTTCTAGGGGACTGATGACCTGAGATTTTAAGTCCCATAGTGCTTAGAGCCATTTGAACCATTTTTGAATATAGATGCATGTAACTTAAAAACGTAATGCCTGCAGATTTTCTGGAAGACGTGTTCGTTCTACACTAAATGTGAGATGGCTGATCATGACGAGACTGATCAGGCCTTAAGAGACTTGTATAGGGATAGAATGGTCTACAGGACATAAGTTTCGCATAATATAACATTTCAGTATTTAGAGCACATGCTGGTTGAACGTTGATCCCTGTGCGGAACCAGGAAGGTTATTCACTTTTACTTTACTTTACACGTGGCTACGGCCTTATCGACCATACACTTGCTCTACGAGCCTCTTCCAATTATTTCTATCCAGGGAAATTGTTGTCCAATCAGAGTTGATGCCCATCCTAGCTGCATCTTCCCGGATATTCTCCATCCACCTAATTCGAGGTCTTCCTCTTCTTCTCTTTCCTTCTAATCTCTTAGTGGATGCTATTTTGGGTAGTCTGTTCTCCGGCATCTTTACTACATGACCAGCCCAGTTCAGTCTTCTCTTCTTTAACATTTCCACAATGGTACTATGTTTGTACAGCTCCCGTAGTTCTTCATTTTTCCTTATCCTCCACTCCATGACATTTTCATCGAAGATTGGTCCAAATATTTTTCTTAGTATTTTTCTTTCAAATATCAACAGTTTTTCTTCATCTTTTTTCCTGAATGTAGTAGCTTCACATCCATATAATGCTACTGGTACAATAGTTGACTGATAAAAACGGATTTTGAATTCAGTACTAAGTGATCTCATCCTTAAAATTTTGATACAGCTGTAAAAAGTTCTATTAGCTGCTGCTAGACGGGCGTCTATTTCTATTTCTGCTCTATTGTCTCTGCTAAAATGACTCCCTAAGTACTTGAAGTGGTCAACTGCCTTGAAAGTGAGACCATTTACGGTCAGTGGTGTATTCTTTTGGAGTTATTTACTTATGACTAGATATTCTGTCTTTTCTTCATTCACATGAAGTCCAGCTTTCTCAGCTATTTTGTAATAATTTTGCATCATCCTGATTAATTCAGCTTTTGAAGTGCTTATTAAGGCTACATCATCTGCATAAGCAAGTCTAGTAATGTTCTGTCCCTGCAGTTGGATACCTTGTGGATTAGTTTTGGTGAATTCTCTATCAATCTTCTCTAAGATAATATTAAATAGAATAGGTGAGATGGCATCCCCTTGTCTCAGTCCAGTGTACACCTTAAAATTTTCAGTCTCTCCTGCAGGTGTCTTAACTTTGCATATGGTTTCTTCCAAACATATTTTAACTAATTTGATTAATTTTAATGGTATTTCAAATTCTTTCATGGTGTTTAAGAGTGTCTGTCGGTGTATGCTATCATAGGCCTTCTTGAAGTCTATAAATAGTATATGGATATCTACATTAAATTCCCATGCCTTCTCATTTATTTGTCTCAATGTGAATAAGTGATCCAAAGTGGATCTGTTAGTGCGGAAACCACATTGGTAGTCCCCAATCAGTTCTTCGGTTATGAGAATCAGTCTGTGTAGTATACACATCGACAAAATTTTATTCGTGACATCGAGTAGGGCAATTCCTCTGTAGTTATCACAGACAAGGGGATCATTCTTCTTAAAGATGGGGCATATAATTGCAGTTTTCCAATCGGCCGGTATGTTTTCTGTCTCCCAAATTGTTTCAATTAAGGAATGTAGTTCTATTTCCAATTCTGGTCCTCCATTTTTTAAAAGCTCAGCATATACCTGGTCTTCCCCACAGGCCTTGTTGTTCTTTAATTTCTTTATTGTTTGTCTTATTTCATTTACTGATGGTGTGGTGACTTGTGTATCAACTGTATCTGGTTCTTCAAATGTAAAGTAATATTGTGGATCATTGCAGTTGAGCAGCTGTGTAAAGTATGTCTTCCATGTTTCTTGTATGTCATTCTTGTTTGTAAGTATTTTCCCATTATGGTCCTTTATAAACTGTTCCCTTTTAGTGAATTTTCCCAAGGACTTTTTTATATTCTGGTACATCTGCCTTGCTCTGTGATGCTTGAAATCATCCTCCGCTTCTCCTACCATGTTGTTGTAGTGTTTTCTCTTCTCTTGTCTTAGAGTTCGTTGTGTTTCCTTGCGGATTTTGTAGTATCTCTCCTTTAGTGTAATATTGTCCATGTCTTGTAACCATGCCTTCCTCGCATTTTGCCTCTCCAGTACTCTTTCTTGGCACTTTATATTAAACCAGATTTTGTTAGTTCGTTTTCTTTTACTTATAGTTTTGGAAGCTACATCTTGAATACTGTTTCTGAGGTGTCTTCATCTACTTTCCACGTCTTGCTGGTCACTATGTGTCAGTATAGATTCCGATAGGTTAATTTCCATTTCTTTCCTAAAGTTTACTTTTATTTTTTCTTCTGCCAGATTTTCTACATCGTACCTTTTAATTTCAAGCCTATTTGTACTTTGTTTATTTTTTAGCTTTATTTTCATTTGAGCTATGATTAACATATGATCTGTCTCACAATCTGCGCCCCTAAAAGTTCTAACGTCTTTAATACTGTTTTGAAATCGTCTTTGGATGGCGACATGGTCAATCTGGTTCACTACTTTTCCATCTGGTGATATCCATGTCCCTAAATGAATGCGTTTGTGTTGGAATTTTGTGCTGCTTAATGTGAGACCATTTGCCATTGCAAAGTTTATGAGTCGCACACCATTCTCTGAACTTTCATCATGTAAGCTGTAATTCCCAATGGTTGGTTTGTAGATTTCTTCTTTTCCTACTTTGGCATTAAAGTCTCCTAACACTATTGTTACGTTATGTCTACTTATTGAATTATATGTCTGTTCCAGTTGACTATAAAATTCTTCTTTCACGTCATCTTCCTTATCTTCTGTGGGTGCATGAACATTTATAAATGTAATATCAAACCACTGAGCCTGAACTGTAATGTGTGATATTCGGTTATTAATTGATTTGAATTCCTTTATTGTGTCAATTGCTGTTTTATGAATGTAAAAGCCCGTTCCAAATTCATGGCGCTGACCGCAGTCTCCATACATTATTGTCCCGTCTCCTATTTTCATTGATCCCGTTCCCTGCCATCTTATTTCTTGGAGCGCTACCAGTTGTACCTTGTATTTTCCTAGTTCGTTTATGAGTATTTGTGCGCTTCCTGGGCGGTACAGACTTCTGACATTCCACGAGCCAAAAGAGAAATCCTTGTAACTTTGCCAATTTCTGTTCCAGTAAATTCTGTCCTGTTTCCGAGGCATACCTTGAGTGTCCTGACCGGCCATTGTTTTACATGAGTGGGTTGGTAGCCCTCTGCACAACCCCCAACCTGGAGGACCAGGAGTCTTGATTTTGGGGTACTCTACCCCTATGGATTTGCCTTCACCATGGCTTAACGAGTCTTCCCTACCCGTGCTAGTTTTGGTCCACACCGGGTATTTTATTTCCCCGGTACCCCCCATATCTGGAGAGCATTCCCCAATCCCCCACCCGGGGAGGCGCCCGATGGGGGACTAGCAACCCCACACGGGGGAAGGTTATTCACATTCTAAATATTTCCTATAATGATAGTGCAACCATTTCGAAAAGGTTTCTACTAACAATTTTTTAATTTGGTTTACTTCCGTGGATAACGAAGTAAGGAATGGATGTATTTGTACTTGTACGTCCTATAGTCTGGAGATTCTAAACTATCATTTAGAATTACATCTTATTGTGTTTCAAAAAGTTGGGAAACGAGTTACATCTCTGTAAGTAAAATACGCTATTAGATAAAAAACATCTGGACACCCGTTAGTGGACCTTAATATGGGGTGCGACCACTCTTCACCTTTACGTAGCTACAGCTGTGTTGAGTACACTGTCCATAAGGCGTCTAAATGTATATGTAGGAGTCTCAGCCCATACTTCAAGAGCTGAAGCCAGAGAAGGTGGTGAAGTTGGACGCTGGAGTCTAAAGTCGATGGTCTAGTTCAATCATAAAGGTGGAAATTCCGGACAGGCCAGAGCATTTCAAGAATATTATTGTCAACAAACCATTGCCTCACATACGCTGCTTCATGACAAGGGGTACTGCCATGCTTATACAGTCATCGTCTACGAAGTGTTCCACTACAGTAGCTGGCATCCGAAGGGACCATTTCTTCACTTTGTGCCCTCGATCCCTCTCCCCTGGAAACTTTTGGGGCGTTTCCGTCTGTTTCGGGAGGGTTAGGGTGGTATCCGTATGCAGGTTTATGGAAGCTGCATGCTCACCAGAGGAAACTGCCCTAGATGGCCGAGGGCATAGTATGGTCGCAATACTGCATTCACAAAGCAAGTGCGCCACCTGTTTCACTGCGTTAATAGTGTTACTTGCGGCCGGTATATACAGGGCCACTCGCGGACTTCAATTCAGTACTCGCGTTTAATATTTTCTGCTAGTGTCATAGCTGTACTACGGTCAATTGGAAAAGAACATCACTCAGCACTTGGTTCTTCTCTCTCGTCACGTTTGGGATTATGTCTCTCTTCGTTCTTGGGCTGCTGATGTAGAGTAGAGTATATGGAACCAAATTCGCAGCATCAGCGGCTAAAGTAACTTATATGCAACAAATACGTAATATAGCTACTGCCACTATTGCCTATGTTCGTCTGTGAAATTGAACTCGATAAGCTACCTGAGCTATCAGTAAACTGAATATGACCTGCACAACATTGTGTGCGTGTTGTATGAGTGTCAGTTTCACTGTCACTGAAACCGTCAACCGATCGTTACATGAAAAACTTAAAACTAACATTTGGATAAGCTATCTGAGTGCGTGTTTGAACAAGAATTTACAGGTGATACAGAATATGACTTGTGCAACGGAATTTACTGGCCTGGAGTACATGACATGTTGTGGTGTGTCAGTGTCTCTGTTTTGCCACTAAGTTTTGCACTCACTTCTTTAGATGACTCCCTTTCTCCATGTGGTTTACAGCAATGAACAGCAGCCAACAGGAGCAGCGTCAAAAGCTTATTCTTACTAAGAATAACGTAATAAAAAGGGGTTTGCTTGGGTCCTGTTAACTACTAAATAACTTTTGGAAAGGCATTTCATCAATTAAGTCTACTTGAAGCTTCAGTATCATCATGAACAAGTATTAATAATTACAATTACAAATGACATATGTGTCAATAATGGCTGAGTGCCAGATTAACAAATTATTTCAATTTCATAATGGCATTAACATTTAGTAACCACAGCAAATTATATAGATGTGGAGAATAATTATTATTATTTGGAGGATAAGGAGTCTTCTTTCACTGACAAGCAAAACATGGGATTATTGCAAACTCGTATTAACGATTACGAGTCTAACCCTGTGATTGCCTTTGCGCTATGCTTGCGAATTTTACCTTGTATTCCATTTTAAAGTGCAGCTAAGCCATCTAAACGTCTACTGCCTATATAAAGGAAATCAGGCCTTGAGTGTGTTAAGATCTGCCACCACCGACGTGAGGGCAGCGTGAGACGCTTCTGTCTCCGAGCTCTCGACCGACACAATTACTTCCACTCTCACAGACAGGCCTCGTCTCAGAACATTGCTTAGAATCGCGCTCCCATATTTCGCCCTCATACTGTTACTATCGATATCTGAGTGCTTACACAATGCAAAGAATAGCATTAAGTTGGATATAGTGTTTTATGTAATGGAGAGTTCTGACTCACTCCCTACAATAGTTGTGGGGATGTTTCTCGCTTTGTTCTTCATTGTTGCAAAGACTGTTTTGTGGCTGAAATTGTCCGAGTCTTGTCCTCCGTCAGAAAGCCGTGCTTAGCTCGACTACCGCTTGGTCCCTGTTCTCTTCCGCAGTTGACCTTTCCACCTCGCGGCTACAACCATTTGTCTTACGCATTCTGACGCGTGCGACGATATCCAGCTACTCGCGGATATAGTAGTTTCTTCCTTCACCGCAACTTCCAGGTCATTTACGTTAATGTAGCAGGGTTACTAAGTAACCTTATTCGGCTATAAATGTATGTTTAATATCGAATTCCCACTAAAGCGATGAGTAAAACTCTTCTTTGTGCGTATAACAGTACACCCAGCGATGTAAGAAAAATGTTTAGGAAAAATAAACATTAATGGAACGTTACGCCGAAAAGAACTCGTCATTTCCATTTACATAGCCATGAAATTTCTGTCATGTTCCGTCACACCATCAAGAACTATAATAGCACCTACTGTCATGAACTTAATTAGAGTCTCTTCATGAACCGTCCTACGAGCAAATGTTCACATAGTAGAAGCATGCTATTACTGATAGGAAGCGGAAACGACGGATAGTCCTATCTTTCCAGTTGTACTGGCGTTCCTTATCGACCACATATTTTCTAAGGCCAACGACTTTAGTGGTGTTACCAATGTAGTGCCACTTACTTTGTGTTTGCTACTGAGACCTAATGTATGAGGAAGAACAAACGTGCCGGCCGGTGTGTCCTAGCAGTTCTAGGCGCTTCAGTCTGGAACCGCGTTACCGCTACGGTCGTAGGTTCGAATCCTGCCTCGGTCTTGGATGTGTGTGATGTCCTTAGGTTAGTTAGGTTTAAGTAGTTCTAAGTTCTAGGCCACTGATGACCTCAGATGTTAAGTCCCATAGTATTCAGAGACATGTTTATGAAGAACAGACGCTCTGTCCAACGATACCATTGTCCTGATCTGACTCCCTTCTTATCAAATGTCGTGAAAAATTCTGGTAACTACTGCAAGTGCATAAATTACCACCAGCACAACTTTTGCAAATACTTGTGGCCGACTGCATTGTTCTGATTAAAACATCTGTTGGCTTAATATTCGTATGTCGAAAGTAATAGTTAGGTTGATAGTATAAATAAAAAGGAAATGAAACTTGCCGCCTAAAATGTCAATGTGGCATACGGGCGGACGTGATAACGGCCGTAGTGTGTACTTGAAAATACTAGAGATTCTGTAGCTTAGGAGGAGCTCGGCAATAATTATTGCTTTATTTAAAGCACCCCAAAGGCCTTGCCGCAGCGGTAACACATGTGCCGCCAGATTACCGAAGAAAAGTAATGTCGGGCTTGGCTAGCAGTTGGATGGGTGACCATCCCATCTGCGAGCGCTGATGGCGAGAGAGGTGAACTCAGCCCTTCTGACACAAAAGTGGAGCTACTCGACTGAGATATAGATTCTGGTGATGAAAACTGACAACGGTCGCGTAAGCGGTGTGCTGACCAAATGCCCCACCATATGCGCATCCAGTGACGCCCATATACTGAGGACGCCAAGGCAGTCAATCAGAACCGTTGGGCCTCAGATGTCTGTTCGGACGGAGTTGTAGTGTTTTATGGAAAATATGACTACTTAAGACATCGGCAGCTAATGATACTTTATGTATCATTTTTAATGAAATCTTCTTCTGTTGCCTTTATATCGTACCTACATCAGATAGGCCTATTTATAATCGAATTTGACTGTTAATGTTAGAGCTTGACAGCATGCTCTTACTGTAGCCACCTCTCACCACCTCCAGCCCCCCCCCCCCCAACCTTCCTAAAGCCCAGGAAATATTTCTATCTGCTTGTAATTTGATCGATGTGTGCGAGCGATGCCCAAATGTTTGAGAACTGAGGTGAGACGTTTCGCTACAGGCAATATTCAGGCATTTACACACACACACACACACACACACACATACTCATATATATATATATATATATATATATATATATATATATATATATATATAGGGTGAGAAGTATTTAAACCGAGAAACTCTGGGAGGTTTTAGGGGACATCAAAACAAACAGTTTTCCCTAATGCCATTTTTCCCTATGAGGAGTATTTAAACCGGTAGAGGAAGATTTCTTTGGCGGCAAGTTAATTAAACCAACAAACAATTTTCCATTTTTTATAACCAAGAGACAACACATTAACACGACCCAATTTCAATTACAGTAGAGTTTCAAAAATGCCTCCATTGACACGTAAACAAACGTTACACCGTCGGATCATGTTCTGTCTGACACGTGAGAAAATCCCTGGAGTACCGTCAATTGTTATTGCTGCTGCTGCTGCTGCTGCTACTGCTGCTACTATCCAGGCAACCAGATCCTCTTCTGATGCAACAGGAGTTGCGTAAACAAGGTTGCGCATCTCTCCCCACACAAAAAGTCCATAGGGGACATGTCTGGGGATCGAACGGGCCATGGTGCAGGACCACCTCTGCCAATCCACGTTTCTGGGAATCGTCGGTCCAGGAATCGACGCACGACTGAAATGTGGCGGCACCCCGTCGTGTTGGAACCACATGCGTTGTCTTGTAGGGAGCGGGACGTCTTCCAGCAATTCTGGCAATGCTCTGGCGAGAAAGTTGTAATAGTGCCTGCCATTTAATGGCCTAGGTAGCACATACGGCCCAATTAGACAGTCCCCAGCAACACCGACCCACACATTAACGAAGAACCGAACTTGATGAGCGCTAGTAACTGTGGCATGTGGGCTATCCTCACTCCAAACATGCGAACCGTGTATGTTGAGGACTCCATCACGCCCGAACGTTGCTTCATCGGTAAACAACACAGAGGATGGAAATGTAGGATGCATTTCACACTGTCCCAGATACCACTGCGAAAACTGTGCTCTGGGTGGATAATCAACTGGTTCCAGGTTGTGGACACGCTGTATGTGAAATGGACGTAACAATTGCTCTCGATCGACTGTTCTTACATTCGTCTGATTCGTCCCCATGTTATGTGCAATTGCATGAGTGCTGATAGAAGGATCCCGCTCCACACGCTGCAAGACAGCTTCCTCAAATTGTAGCGTTCTTACCGTGCGACGGCGTCCCTGCCCAAGTAATCTGCAAAATGACCCGGTCTCACGCATACGTTGGTACACAGCAGCAAAGTTCGTATGATGCGGGATACGGCGACTAGGATATTGTTGTTGATAAACGCGCTGTGCAGCTCGTCCGTTGTGTTGCGCTACGTAGTACGCACCAACCATATCAGTGTACTCACTCCAGGTGTGTCACTTCATTAGTAAACAGAGACAATGCACTACTACACTCGCGGACAGCAGTTGCCTACAACTGAAGAGCGTAATACGCCCTCTTAACAACTGAAGATCGTAATACGGCCTCTACCGGTTTAAATAATCCTCATAGGAAAAAATGAAATTAGGGAAAAATATTTCTTCTGATGTTCCCTACAACATCCCAGAGTTTGTCGGATAAATACTCTTCACCCTGCCAATACCAGAATGAAAAATGCTTGTATTATAGCACAAAAATGCGTCTATGTGGCGAGCAGAGTTACGCTTGTAAAAGAAGGGAACTAGCTTTTCGACTTTTAGTGCAGCTTCAAAGATATTTGAATTTAAAAATCTTGATATAGTCGTGCTCTTTTACGACTGAACCCTACTTCCCCAGCGTAGTAAGCTTAGTTGCAAGGTGTTGGCACACTTGCATCTTGCAATTTGTATACTGAACTTCCTGAACCAGTGACCAAAAACCGGAAGATTCACTAGCCATATTAAAAAATTACGTGATGATGTGTGTTATGATATACGTTACATGATGATTAATATCACTCTACTTGACACCATGCGTTCCATAACATAATAAGGGTGCCAATACTTAGAAGTAAAATAGCGCGAGTATGTCAAGATGTTTTGATTTAAATGTCTTTGTAGATGTCAATATTCCGAAGAGCTAGTCTCCTTACATTCCCAACTCTCTCGAAGACATAATCGAATTTTCTTGTACTGTGGTAGGAGCAAAGACATTCTACCATAATTTTGGCGTTAGACCATCATAGCTTGGCAACCGATGTAGATTTTTGTACACTCTTCCAACGACTGATCAGGTAAGTTTCTTATTGCCTTCAGTCAATATTGCTTATATTGTGGCAACGGATAAAGGTTTCACAAAACAACATGACGACCATTAATAACATGTATTGAAAGGTGGCTACACTGAGTCACAGCGCCAGAGATTGCGGCAAAGAGTATTATTCAGCCGCCTCCACTGGCAGTGCTTGTTGAGATGTGGTAGTGGAGAGTGCTTGTTGAGATGTAGCAGTGGAGAGTGCTTATTGAGAAGTGGGCAGTAGGAGTTCTGCTGCAGCCGTGACTAGTTGTGAGCATGTTGCATGCAGTTGTTCTGATGGGCTAGACAGCCGATGCTGTTCGATTGCGGATGTTGTAATGATCAGAGTGTATGTTTCGTCAGTATATATGAAGGTAAAGAAATTTCTTTTATTTTTTCATTTCAAATGTCCTAACTAACAATGTCTCTTGGTCACAGGCTCAGTCAACAAAGCATCTGGCTTGTGTTCATGTATTAGAGTGTAATTCTGGTTTCTATGTGCAATTATAGTATTTCTGTTTTTTTAATTATTTCAGTGTAAATGGTGCATAAATTACCTTGTCTTATTGAGGAAGAACCGTGCCAGATGTGTACGTTGAATCACACTTCCACACACAGAACAGTTACACTTGTGTTTTGTTGTTTCGTAGATTTTATAGTTGCTGGGGACTTAATTAATTAATTGTGTTAACGGAAGTTTTGTTTCATTCTTTGTTGTTATTCTATGCAGTCAGATTGCGTACTAATACCAGTCAGGGCCAACCGGTTACGAGACTGCGTAACCGGACAGTCAGCGACTAAAAAATTAAAATTACTTGCATTCTATACAATTAAGCCCCCATGCACGTGGCGACCGCTGCTTCGGATCGTCCCTTGGAATCTTCTGTTAGTAAAAATAGCAGACAGTAGTATTGTTGTAGTAATTCGTAGTTTAGTAATTGTAGTCTATATTGCATGTGTAGATTTGGTTACTGAGCATTTGTAGTTGTCTTGTTATTCTTTTAATGGTATTTTGGCAGAATTTAATTTTTGATGTCTTGTATACGGGTTTGACAATTTTGTGCAATTATGAAGATATCAATTGTTCGTTAATCGTGTTTGTCGGGAAGCATTTCGTGTGAATGGTATTGTTGGAGATAAAGTGTCATTGTGTGTAATTTTCGTATAGTGACGAGTTTTGTATGTTTCGTAAATGATTACGCGGTCGATGAAAAAGGCAAAAATGATGTACAGTGAGAATGACGAAATTGTTAACATGGCGAACTCGCCAACACATGAGAACGGTGTGATGAATAATGAAGTAGAAAACAAATTAATAAGTCGGGAAAGTAGTCTGGAACCAGTTCAAAATTTTTCACAATGAAAAAATTTTCAGAAATCGAGATTAACGGCAGAAGATTCTGGAATAGTATCGAACACAGATAACTTTATGGTTATTTCGAAGGAAGTTAGTTTTGCGAGAAATGTTAGGGGCGAAAAGAATTTCGAACCAGTTAAAATGTAGCAGTTGATGAGTGCAATATTTAATTTGGGATCTGAATTAAAAACAGTGAGATCACGGATGGGAACAATGGAAACACGGTTAGACTCACTGGGATCGCAGTTAGGATCTGAATTAAAAACAGAGATCGGAACTTTGGCAACACGGTTAAAAACTGATATGGGAACAATGGAAACACGGTAACACTCACAAATAGGAACAATTAAAACAGAGATGGAAACAATGGAAACACGGTTAGACTCACGAATAGGGACATGTTTCAAAAACATGAAAGATGAATCAAAGAAAGAAATTAGAGAAGAAGTACAACCGATTTTGAATGTTCACAATAATAGATTAATTTCAATAGAAATCAGACAAAAGGAACTGGATAGAGAACAGGAAGAAAGAGATCGCGCGATAGTACAAAAATTTTCAGAGTTAAATTTACAACGTGCACACGATAGGGAAGAAATATTTGAAAGAATCGAGGAATCCGTACCAAATGACAGAATAAATAACTTAACACAACAGTATGAACAATCAACTACTAAATGTGTCAATACTGAAACCCGAGTCGCTACACTTACGGAAGACGTAAGTAAACAGTAAGAACAAATAGATGACTTATCGGAAAGAGTTGAGGAGATTGCAGATAAATTGGCAAGTCTTAGTTTAAATGGGGACAGAGATTCAGATGATACAGCTCCATTGCCATTTGCAGAAACAGAAGAGTACCAGAACATCAATAAACATGCGGAAAATATGGGAAAATTTAGTGAACGCATTAAAAGGGAATTTGAGGCATTAGGAAAGCAAGTCAAACAAATTCAAAGCGAAATCGTAGGAAAAGACAGCAGAAGAAATTTAGATTCACAGATAGCAGAGGGGTTTGAAGAAAGTAATTTATTTCATTTACGAGAAGCAACAAGAGAGCGCCAGGCGCGCGAACTTGACAATAATCGACATTGGGACTGGGACAGATGCGGTAGGTCTTTGTCGCCACGAGGCGAAAACTTTGACTATAAACACTTTTTAAATTTTCAGAAATTTAAGATCTTTCGCAATTCTAAGAATGACATACATCCATGTGCATGGTTAGATCAATTTCCGTACGCACTTCCACCAAACTGGCCAATAAGTCACAAACTGGAACTTATGTGTGGCTATTTATGTCCTCAGGGGTTCGCTACACTGAGTGAATATGTGCCGTAGCGTGCACAGGGCCCCGAGCTGTAGTGGTGCTATTTCCCTTTTAGTTTTCTGCACTGGTGCCTACTCTTTTACTATTCATTGAATCTACCAAAACAACTCTTCAACTATCAATCTATCTAGACAGTCGGTAAAGAATAACCGGATATGACTATTTTACCCAAAAGTGATTTTGGAAATTACCGTTTGGACTTACTATACTTTCTGCAGCATTCATTCGTAGTTTAAACGAAATTTTACCTGTTTATCTTCGTGACAATATTACTTCATATGTTGACGATATTCTTATTGCTAAACGTTCTTGGAGCGAGCATAACAAAATTTTGGGTTCATTATTACGAATTTTTGCAAGAGTTGGCATTACAGTGAACTTGGAAAAATCTGAATTTGGTCGTTCTCAGGTGAAATTTCTTGGTCACATTATTTCTACAGAAGGTATTCTTCCTGATCGAGAGAAACTAGACGCTATTCGTAATTATGCTGTTCCTACCACAAAACGTGATGTTCGTAGTTTCCTTGGTGTCTGCAATTTTCTTAGACGCTTTGTTAGATTGGACAATTTGGCCACACCTCGTTTATGTGAACTATCTGGAAAAAATTCTAATTGGTGTTGGGATGAGGAAGCTCAATCAGAATTTCATCAACTTCGTGATGCTTTAGTTGCTGCTCCACTTCTTTCACACCCGGATTTATCTAAAGATTTTTGTTTGGCGACGGACTCATCATACAAAGGCCTAGGTGCACACTTATTTCAAGAGATAGAAGAAGACGGCGTTGAGGTACAGAAAACTATTGCATTTGGAAGACGTGTTCTCTCTAAATCAGAAAAGAATTATTCGATTACGGAACTTGAAGCTTTGGCTGTTGTATGGGCTTTCACAAAATTTCGCATATTTTTGTATGGCAGGCATACTAAGGTTTACACCGATCATCGAGCTCTGGAATTTCTTATGTCAACAAAATTAACACATGGAAGATTGTCACGATGGGCGCTGTATCTACAGGAATTTGACTTTAGTATTGTTTACATACAGGGTTCTTCAAATATTATTGCTGATGCTTTATCAAGTGCACCTATGGGTTTGAAACAAAGTGCTGAGGAGGACTGCAAAGAAAACAATTATTTTTTGATGTATATTCAAGGTGTTGCGTTTGAGAATTTTATTTCGTCTTCGCTCCAGGACATCGCTAAGGAGCTAAACAAGGATCCAATCTGGAAGGACTTTAAGGAGAAGTGAAGGAGAAAGGAAAGCGTAGCGATTAGACAGTATTATTTAGTTCGCAATGATATTCTTTTTAAACGAAAATCGGTCGACAAATCTGTTTGGTTAGTTTGTATTCCTGATGAGTGGGTCAATAAATTGATTTGGTATACACATTTCAGTTATGCACACTTTGCTCCCCGAAAATGCTTTCATAAATTGCGAGAAAATTGCTACTTCAGTAATATGGAAAAACGTATTCGATCTGTTCTTGCCAAATGCAAATTATGTCAAAAGGCTAAGCCGCCAACTATTTCTCACAGAGCATCGTTGTTTCCTATCATTCCAGCGAAATTAAAGGACACGGCTGCAGTCGATTTGTTCGGTCCAGTGGTTCGTTCTACTAATGGTTTTGCGTACATTTTGGTAGCGGTGGAATTGACTTCAAAATATGTGTGTTTTACACCTTTACGCAAAGCAACAGCTCGTTCAGTATCTAACGCTTTCATCAAACATTTTCTTAAAGAAGTGGGTCATGTTGATAAGGTTATATCAGATAATATATCACAGTTTCGCTCAAAAATTTGGCTTCGTACTCTACGGCGTCGTAAGATTAAACCAATTTTCATTTCACTTTTTCACCCTCAATCTAACGCTTCAGAGAGATGGATGAAGGAAATCAATAAATTGTGTCGACTTTATTGTCATCAGAATCACAGAACATGGGATCAGTATCTTCATATTTTTCAAAACATTCTGAATGAACTTCCTAATGATTCAACTTCTTTACCGCCTATATTGATATTAAAAAATAAAGCACCGACAAATAGCATTTCTGAAATCGTTCCTTTTCCGCCTACATGGAAACTGCGGCATTCTGAAGTTGTGAACCTGGCTCTGCAATATATTGCATCTGGGGCTGCTAGAAGAGAGAAATCAGCTGAACGTCCTGGTCGTTTAAAAACCTTGTCAGTTGGTCAAAAGGTGTTAATTAAGTCTCACCGTTTGTCTCACAAAGGAAAAGGCTTGTGTCGCAAATTTTTTCTGCTTTATAACGGTCCATATAGGGTTCGCAAAATCATTCATGATAACACTGTCGAAGTAGAAACTCTTAAATCTCGGCGCTCTAAGGGAATACACCACATATCTAACGTTAAAATTTTTGTGGAATGACATACTATTGAGAAACTAACAGTTATACGTAAACACGCAGAGAGTACAAGGATACCGCGCCGTGTTCCGGCGGCGGCACATACTCATTCTTATCTTTTGGTCTTTTGTAGATGACACATTTGTGGTTTGGTCCCATGGCAGAAAGGCCTTGGACGATTTCTTTGATTATCTAAATAAAATTCACCCAAAAATACAGTTTACTATGGAAATAGAAAAGAATAGCAGAATATCTTTCTTGGATGTCTTAGTTATGAGACGGTCCGATAGAAGCTTGGAATATAAAGTTTTTCGGAAGGCAACACATAAGGACAGATATTTACATAAAAATTCTAATCATCATCCACAACAAAAAAGGCGTGTCATAAAAAGTCTTGTCGATCGAGCGGAACGGATATGTACACCTGAACATTTGGATGCTGTAGTGAAACATCTGAAGCAGGCTTTTGAAAAAAACGGCTACTCAAGAAAAGAGATAAATAGAATTTTGCGTCCAAGAAACAAAAGGCCAAAAGATAAGAATGAACCACAACGACAGAAAAATACAGTAGTTCTCCCTTTTATTAAAAAAGTAACAGATCGGATCGGTAAGATTTTACGAAAACATGACATAAAACCGGTCTTTAAACCAACAAAGAAAATAAGTCAAGTACTACGATCTGTGAAGGATAAACGCCCTCCCCTGTCGACATGTGGTGTGTATAAAATTCCATGTACTTGTGGTAAAGTTTATATTGGTACTACCAAAAGAAGCGTAAACAGCGACTGAAAGAACATAAAAGTCTTTGTCGACTTGGAAAAATAGCAAAATCAGCTCTAGCGGAACATGCTCTTCAACCAGGCAACCACCAAGTGAAGTTTTCGGATACCGAAGTTTTATCTACAACGTTAAATTACTATCCACGGTTATATAGAGAAGCTACTGAAATTTATAAACATCACGATAATTTTAATAGGAAAGAGGAGGCTAAGAAACTTAGCGATATATGGACAGTGGCTCTACAAAATTGCAAACAATTTTTATCTTTGACAAGGTGGTAATCGATAGTCAACCTTATCTTTGCTATGGATTATCACTGCTCATCACGTGTCATCTGATCCACGCCCCCCTTTCTCACAATATATAAGTCGCTCTCAGACACCCGACCAGTCAGTCGGCAAGACTCAGCGGAGCAGCGCCTCTGAGGAAGTCCAGCGCAGTCCTCGACGAAACGTAAGGAGCAGAAAAGTTCTTGCACCACGACCCTACATCCCGGAAAGTATATCAACAGCCTTGCTTAATGTACTGTAACATAGCTACAGTAAGACAGATGACTACACAAACGTCCAATGGTACGGGCTAAACCATAACCTTTCTATCCCATCTTCGTAGCTGAAATAGAAAACGAGCACCAAGACCCCACCAGTCCTTAACATACACACCATCTTTTTTACATGTTTGTTAGAGCGCTTTCGCGTTACAGCGATAGTTAACTACTTTAATTTACATCCCTCTCAGGATGCAAATTTTAGCTATATAAAAACTCAGTTAACAATGAGGTGTTTCTTTTAGGTTTAATAGAGGAAGACATAATTATTGATAGAATAAATATAATAACTTTCCTCTTGAATTCCTTTTTTATATTAGCGATTTAATGCAATATTACAAAGTTTAAACTGTCTTGGCCACATTGTGTATTGATTGGAACTGCCTTACATTTTACAATTATACCTCACTTTCAAAGACTAAATGACAAATACTATATACATAATAGTATTAGTGATCAAATGGTTACAGGGAATCCACAATAAAGCTGAAACGTTTTTGGAGAAGTCTTACCATATTCAAAAAACTTCGTATTAAAACATTTTGCATACTAAATGTGTGGGTATATAGTTTCCAGTCGTTTTATGAGCAATAGACAGGTGTAAAATCTATCATGGTGGTCAGTGCGATCTTAACAAGGATAGCAATATGTCTAACATTCACATATTGTGATGTTACAGACATATATAATAAATGGTGTAAAGATTAAAATTAAATTAGAATAAAACTGTTGAATTATCATCTTACATTTGTTCAAAGAATTAATTACGCTCTTAAACTCATATGTGTATACTTAACAGGAAGATAGAGGGCATCAGTTGTGAAACAGAAGTTCATTCGATACGTGCAATTCACATTTACATGGCATTCTGTTAGGCGGTGCCGAACCCAGCGGTCATACATCTTTGAGTGTCAGCTGGTGAAACTGTCCGTCAGTATAACCAAAAAAGACGTCAAGTTTAGGAACGAGGAGTTGTGATGCGTCGATCAACTCGAAAGCTGGCACGCAGGGGATGGGACAGGTTTACGAGACCTTGTTGCGGTGGACAGGCGCGCCGCTCAACGACTCACCTTGCTTTTGTTCACTGCCAGATCTCTGTGGACATTCTATAAGGGGCTAGAATATCTGTGCGATTCTCTGGTTTACTGCAAAAAGAAACTCAGTGACACCTCTCTGCTTGGAACTCACCTCCTTTACAGACGGCATTTAGAAGGGTACGTAAGGTGCCGCTACCTATGCGAACCACGTGAAACTATAGAGGCTGTAGCGCAGATATTCCGCGATGCCCAACAACGAATTCCAAATTTTTCAACCGTCATTGGTGAAAAAAAAATGCGTTGCAGTAGTTGTTGAAGGCCCCTCGTAAAAGAGGACCCGCTACGGAAACAGCTTATCGTTATTTTCCTGTTTTCCGCCTGTGGCGTCGATAGTTACCTCCCCACAGCATAGGTGCTCGTAAGTTGACACTACGAGAGAAGACTAATCACTCCGAGCACAGTGCCCTCTGGCCGACGCTGTGGAGCTCAGCGAGTACCGTCTTGATTTCCGCCCATTTTATAAAGAGCAGACGGCCGGGCAACATCGCTTAGACTACCGAGTAGGCCAGCTTGCTATTAAGACTTTGATCCGACATGGACTACGGCTTCACACTTAGTGCTCATCCTAGCCAAAGTTATGTAAGCATTTGTTATTTACTTATGTATTTTGACTCTAGTAAAAAAGTGTTAGTTACATGCAGTACCGAAGTGATTCACCTCTCCTGCTCCTACTCGCTCCCTTCACTCTCGGCCTATATTACAGAAACAGGTCACAGGAGCTGACCCACGCGCTTCTATCCAGGCGGGATACAAAACCGCCCTTCTGATCTTCCGATTACATGGCGGGTGAGGTTAATTATCACGGCTGCAGCTGCTACTTGAAAGTACTCAGAGTGTACTTACGACGAGTTATTGCCTTGAATGGAAAGATGAGTACGGATACAGCTTACCATGACAGGAGTGTAAGGTTTCCAAAAATATTTACCATTATTTAACAGGCCACCTAATTAGGACTGGCAGAGGAAGTGGGTTGAATTGTGACAACACGCATTTGTAGAACGATCAAATGACTTAAGTTACAAAACTAGTATCCCAAACAGCTGTCTAAGAATTTTGAAATGCAGACAATTTAAAAATGTCTTCATGAAAACTATCATGAAATCGATGTGTCTGAGTAACGTACGTCAAATTTTGATATTAGCAACACAGTGTTGCCAGAAAGAATGGTGAAAGAACACCACAAAGCAAAATATATTAAAAGGTCCTAATCAATTATGGCAGCGAATAACGTATCAGCCACTTACAACCAAAGCAGTAACTCCTATGCGACAGGCCGAAAACACTGCCAGGACCGGAAATCGCTCGTACGCAGTACACACACACACACACACACACACACACATACACATGTACACGTGCAGACCCAAAGCCTGGCCCAGTCATCAGTTGCGTGGTAGTTGCTTACTCGGTATAGATCGAGAGAGACGTCAACCGCCCCAAGATGATGTTGCTAGGGCCAGAAAACACGCTTGTTCCCTTGCTAGCTCACCGCTGTCGACTCCTCAAGACAGTGCACTTTCCTCAGCCTGCATTCGTCACCCAACTCGATGAGCATCACAGTGGAAGGTTACGGAAGTCTTTGTTCAAATGTGTGTGAAATCTTATAGGACTTAACTGCTAAGGTCATCAGTCCCTAAGGTTACACACAACTTAACCTAAATTATCCTAAGGACAAACACACACACCCATGCCCAAGGGAGTACTCGAACCTCCGCCGGGATCAGCCGCACATACGGAAGTCTCTGTTCAACAGCATCTATTCTCAGAACAAACATTCCATATACAGCTGAGGAAGAAGAGCTCTGTAATGTGCAAAAGCGAAGCGAGCTTTGTCTTCAGATACGCATTCTGGAAAGTACATAATATGCTGCAAACAGGTGCACTCAAACTATATGATTCATTATAGTTTACTAAATGAGTATCGACACGTCTTATTCAATTACGCTATTATTGTTGCCCTAACTAATTACGCACATAATCAGCTACTGCCAATGACTATCGAACCATCCGTCCTAGCCACGTAATGACAGTCTTTGAAGTGTATAACCACAAATGTGCTCTAGCCCCATAAATTTAACTAGACACAAATTTCTAGCTAAATTTTCTCCCAGAATGAAGAATAATTTGGTCGTTTTATTATATTTTTTGTTACCTTCATGAATAAGTATCGTCTGTCCACTACAAAGAAATATATTACCACAAGCCATACATATTGGTGCCATTATTCTGTATACCTTCTTCGTTATGAACAGACAAAACTACAGTCGTCCACCCAGAACAGTGGGTTCCTTGAATACACAGTAAGATGGCTTATCTGAACTACAGTATAAGATATATTAGTTCACTTTGTTACATGAATGATAAAAAGATTTACTTAGGTTGATACAATTCTTCGATATAGAATTGCTTGATACTTCACAAGTGTCACTGACTGTTGGTTCAAATGGCTCTAAGCACTATAGGACTTAACATCTGAGGTCATCAGTCCCCTAGACTTAGACCTACTTAAACCTAACTAACCTAGGGACGCCACACGCATCCATGCCCGAGGCAGGATTAGAACCTGCGATCGTAGCAGCAGCACGGTTCCGGACTGAAGCCCCTAGAACCGCTCGGTCACAGCGGCCGGCTCACTGACTATTAATACGTCATTTAATGCACTAATTTATCATGCAGGAGGCGTCTGCACGGGTAGCAGGGGTTGTGGTATGGAGTGGGCGGCTTCTAGGTTAGAGGGTCTCGGTAAAACACAAAAAGTGTTTCAGTCACAAAGGGTGCAGTTCGAACACAGGAAGAACGTAGATAGTGGAACCATCGGTAAGGCAATTGTAAATTATCGTAACTGTGTTGGGAGACTACCAGAGCTCCAAGCGCTAATAGGAAGCACTGAAGCTGAAATCGTTATAGGCACTGAAAGCTGCCTAAAGCCGGAGATAGGTTCAGCCGAAATTTTTGCGGAGAACGTAACGGTATTGAAAGGATAGGCTAAACTCAGTGGGCGGTAGCGTCTTTGTTGCCGTTGGAAGTAGTTTGTCTTGTCACAATATTGAAGTAGACAGTTCCTGTGAGTTAGTACGGCAACCGGGATAAAATAATAATTGGAACCTCTTACCGACCTCCCAGTTCAGATGATACAATTGCTAAAAGGTTCAAAGAAAACATGAATTTGATTTCAAATACATACTCGACTCATACAATTATACTAGGTGGTGACTTCAATTTGCCCTCGATATGTTGACCAAAATACATATTTAATTCCGGAGGTACGCATAAAACTACATCCGAAATTCTGTTAACGCATTCGCCGAAAATAATTTCGAGCAATTAGTTCATGAGCCCACGCGAATAGTAAACGGTTGTGAAAACACACTTGATCTCTTAGCAACAAATAATCTTGGGGTTATAACGAGCATCAGAACGGATACAGGCATAGTGAACACAGCGTTCTCATGGCGAGATTGAACATTGTAACCCCCAAATCCACCAAAAATAAAGGAAAAATATACCTATTCAAAAAAGCAGATGAAAATTCACTTGACACCCTCCTGAGAGACAATTTCCACTGCTTCCAAATTAACAATACAAGTGTAGACCAGATTTGGTTTGAATTCAAAGAAATAGAATCAGCAACGTATGAGAGATTTTTACCAAACAGAATAACAAATGACGGAGATGAACCTCCTTGATACACAAAACGGGTCAGAACACTGTATTAGAAACAATGAAAAAAACCATGGTAAATTTAAACAGACGCAAAATCTCCAATATTTGCGATCTTTTACAGAAGCTCGATATCTGGCATAAAAGCCAAAGAGATTCTGGTGGTAAATGAAGTATGCTTGCGGTAAGACATCTTCTATGCCTTTTCTGTGTGATAGCAATGCAAAGCAGAGTTACTAAACACAGCCTTCCGAAATGCCTTCACAAAAGAAGACGAAGTAAATATTCCAGAATTCGAATCAAGAACAGCTGCCAACACGAGTAACGTAGAAGTAAATATCCTCGGAGTAGTGAAGCAACTTAAACCAATTAATAAAAGCAAGTCTTGTCGTCCAGACTGCATGCCAATTAGGTTCCTTTCAGAGTATGCTGATGCAATAGCTCCATACTTAACAATCTTATACAACCGTTCGCTCCACCAAAGATCCTTACCCAAAGACTGGAAAGTTGCACAGGTCACACCAATATTCAGAAGGCTTATAGGAGTAACCCCCTAAACTACAGGCCCATATCATTAACGTCGATACGCTGCAGGATTTTTGAACATATATTGTGTTCGAACATTATGAGTTACATCGAATAAAATGGTCTATTGACACACAGTCAACACTGATTTAGAAAACGTCTTTCTTGTGAAACACAACTAGCTCTACTCCCACGAAGTGTTGAGTGCTTTGACAAGGAATTTCAAATTGAGTTCGTATTCTGGAGTTACGGAAGGCTTCTGACACTGTACCAAACAAGCGGCTTACAGTGAAATTGCGTGCTTATGGAATATCGTCTCAGTTATGTGACTGGGTTCATGATTTTCTGTCAGAGAGGTCACAGATCGTAGTAATTGACGGGAAGTCATCGAGTAAATCAGAATTGATTTCTGGCGCACGCCAAGGTAGTGTTATAGGCTCTTTCCTCTTCCTTATCTATATAAACGATTGGGGAAGCTATCTGTAGAGCGCCGGCCGAAGTGGCCGTGCGGTTCTAGGCGCTGCAGTCTGGAACCGCGAGACCGCTACAGTCGCAGGTTCGAATCCTGCCTCTGGCATGGATGTGTGTTATGTCCTTAGGTTAGTTAGGTTTAACTAGTTCTAAATTCTAGGGGACTAATGACCTTAGAAGTTGAGTCCCATAGTGCTCAGAGCCATATCTTAGGTTGTTCGCAGATGAAGCTGTCGTTTATCGTCTAGTAAAGTCATCAGAAGATCAAAATATATTGCAAAACGATTTAGAAAATTTATCTGTATGATTGGAAAACTGTCAATTGACGATAAATAACGAGAGGTGTGAGGCCGTCCACATCAGTCCTAAATGGAATCCGTTAACCTTCGGTTACACGATGCATCAGTCAAATGTAAAGGTCGTAAAATCAACTACACTACTGACCATTAAAATTGCTACACCACAAAGATGTCGTGTTACAAACGCGAAATTTAACCGACAGGAAGAAGATGCTGTGATATGCAAATGATTAGCTTTTCAGAGCATTCACACAAGGTTGGCGCCGGTGGCGACACCTACAACGTGCTGACATGAGGAAAGTTTCCAACCGATTTCTCATACGCAAACAACAGTTGACCAGTGTTTCCTGCCGAAAAGTTGTTGTGATGCCTCGTGTAAGGAGGAGAAATTTGTACCATCACGTTTCCGACTTTGATAAAGGTCGGATTGTAGCCTATCGCGATAGCGGATTATCGTATCGCGACATTTCCGCTCACGTTGGTCGAGATCCAATGACTGTTAGCAGAATATGGAATCGATGGGTGTAGGAGGGTAATACGGAACGCCGTGCTGGTCCCAAAGACCTCATATCACTAGCAGTCGAGATGACAGGCATCTTATCCGCATGGCTGTAAGGGATCGTGCAGCCACGTCTCGATCCCTGAATCAACAGATGGGGACGTTTGCAAGACAACAACCATCTGCACGAACAGTTGGACGCCGTTTGCAGCAGCATGGACTATCAACTCGGAGACCATGTCTGCGGTTGCACTTGACGCTGCATCACAGGCAGGAGCGCCTGCGATGGTGTACTCAACGACGAACCTGGGTGCACGAATGGCAAAACGTAATTTTTTCGGATGAATCTAGGTTATGTGAACAGCATCATGATGGTCGCATCCATTTGGCGACATCGCAGTGAACGCGTATAGGAAGCGTGTATTCCTCATCGCCAAACTCTCGTATCACCCGGCGTGATGGTATGGGGTGCTATTGGTTACACATCTCAGTCACCTCTTGTTCGCATTGACTGCACTTTTAACAGTGGACGTTACATTTCAGATGTGGTACGGCCCGTGGCTCTATCCTTAGTTCGATCCCTGCGAAACCCTACATTTCAGTAGGATAATGCCCGACCGCATGTTGCAGGTCCTGTACGGGCCTTTCTGGATACAGAAAATGTTCTACTGCTGCCCTGGCCAGCACATTCTCCAGATCTCTCACCAATTGAAAACGTCTGGTCATTGGTGGCCGAGCAACTGGCTCGTCACAATACGACAGTCGCTACCCTTGATGAACTGTGGTATCGTGTTGTAGCTGCATGGGCAGCTGTACCTGTACACGCCATCCAGCCTCTGTTTGACCCAATACCCAGGCGTATCAAGGCCGTTATTACGGCCAGAGGTGGTTGTTCTGGGTACTGATTTCTCAGGGTCTATGCACCCAAATTGCGTGAAAATGTAATTACATGTCAGTTCTAGTATAACATATTTGTCCAATGAATCCCGTTTATGATGTGCATTTCTTCTTGGTGTAGCAATGTTAATGGCCAGTAGTGTACATACCTAAGAATTACTATTACGAACAACTTAAATTGGAAGAAACACATAGAAAATGTTTTTGGAAAGGCTAATCAATGATTGCGTTTTATTGATAGGACATTTAGAAAATGTAACTGATGTGATAAGGAGACTGCCTGCAATAAGTTAGTCAGTCCTCTTTCAGAATACCGCTGTGCGGTGTGGGATTCTTACCAAATGGGACTGACAGAGTACATCGAAATGTTCAAAGAAGGCCAGAACATGTTGTGTTATTGCAGCCGACCTTATAGGGAGAAATGATCACCATGATAAAATAAGGGAAACCAGAGTTCCTAAGGAAAGATACAGGTATTCTTCCTTCGCGCTTTTATTCTCTCCCATACGCCATTACGAGTTGTAGCGAGATATCTCAAATGCCTGTGGTATCTATGTGGTGCTGTGATCTTTGGACGATGCCACATTCCTAGCTTCAGACATTCCAAAGATAGATATTCGAAATCCATGAAAAAAATTTTGCCTGATTTGGAAAATGTATGAGCTAAACTGTAGCGACACAAAACGTAACTTTGTAACACCACAGCTCTAATGCTGTACTGTTTTATTTTGCTTTTGTTTCATTTAATGTTACATTGCTGTGCTTCTGTAAATTTGTGTGATTAAATCGATAACATAAAATTGAATACTGCTTTCTTTATACAAACTTTGATGTCATGGTTTGGTTCTATGCTGTGTAGCATATCTTTCATTTAAACCCTTTGTCTCATTTGGAGGGAACAAAACTTACTGTATATAATTGTAATTTTGTGTGAATAATTTTTTTGTAGAGATGTCAATATGTGTAAATGTTTTGTTTTATTTAATGCATTTGGTTGCTGTTATGTAAATTGCTGATCCTCACTTAGAGTTCTTAGTTAGTTTGTATGTAAATGGTGTAGTGGTTCCCCTCGGGAACGGAACTGTGTAGCGCGCGCAAACTGTGGTTGGCCTAGGTGGAAAAGGTGGAACTGTTAGTCAGTCGGGGATGAGCCAGCAGTCGGGGATGAGCCAGCAGTCCGTGCACTGCCATGTAAAAGATGCATATTGTGCTGATTTTGAGAAAGGCTTTTCCTGCTTCTTTCTAAGGCCTCGGACGGATGGATAAATAGCTGGAAATATTCTGGAATTTGTATCTATCATCGCCACCAAGAAATGACAGAGTCCAGCAATTCTGCCTGCAATTCCACCTACCAACATGCAGTTGCCACCACATTGCGCAATCATTACATCGGAATGTTACAATGATGTACAGTGAAGGATCAGCTTAATGGATGTTTTAGTGTGCACAAACACACTCCTGGAAATGGAAAAAAGAACACATTGACACCGGTGTGTCAGACCCACCATACTTGCTCCGGACACTGCGAGAGGGCTGTACAAGCAATGATCACACGCACGGCACAGCGGACACACCAGGAACCGCGGTGTTGGCCGTTGAATGGCGCTAGCTGCGCAGCATTTGTGCACCGCCGCCGTCAGTGTCAGCCAGTTTGCCGTGGCATACGGAGCTCCATCGCAGTCTACAACACTGGTAGCATGCCGCGACAGCGTGGACGTGAACCGTATGTGCAGTTGACGGACTTTGAGCGAGGGCGTATAGTGGGCATGCGGGAGGCCGGGTGGACGTACCGCCGAATTGCTCAACACGTGGGGCGTGAGGTCTCCACAGTACATCGATGTTGTCGCCAGTGGTCGGCGGAAGGTGCACGTGCCCGTCGACCTGGGACCGGACCGCAGCGACGCACGGATGCACGCCAAGACCGTAGGATCCTACGCAGTGCCGTAGGGGACCGCACCGCCACTTCCCAGCAAATTAGGGACACTGTTGCTCCTGGGGTATCGGCGAGGACCATTCGCAACCGTCTCCATGAAGCTGGGCTACGGTCCCGCACACCGTTAGGCCGTCTTCCGCTCACGCCCCAACATCGTGCAGCCCGCCTCCAGTGGTGTCGCGACAGGCATGAATGGAGGGACGAATGGAGATGTGTCGTCTTCAGCGATGAGAGTCGCTTCTGCCTTGGTGCCAATGATGGTCGTATGCGTGTTTGGCGCCGTGCAGATGAGCGCCACAATCAAGACTGCATACGACCGAGGCACACAGGGCCAACACCCGGCATCATGGTGTGGGGAGCGATCTCCTACACTGGCCGTACACCACTGGTGATCGTCGAGGGGACACTGAATAGTGCACGGTACATCCAAACCGTCATCGAACCCATCGTTCTACCATTCCTAGACCGGCAAGGGAACTTGCTGTTCCAACAGGACAATGCACGTCCGCATGTATCCCGTGCCACCCAACGTGCTCTAGAAGGTGTAAGTCAACTACCCTGGCCAGCAAGATCTCCGGATCTGTCCCCCATTGAGCATGTTTGGGACTGGATGAAGCGTCGTCTCACGCTGTCTGCACGTCCAGCCGAACGCTGGTCCAACTGAGGCGCCAGGTGGAAATGGCATGGCAAGCCGTTCCACAGGACTACATCCAGCATCTCTACGATCGTCTCCATGGGAGAATAGCAGCCTGCATTGCTGCGAAAGGTGGATATACACTGTACTAGTGCCGACATTGTGCATGCTCTGTTGCCTGTGTCTATGTGCCTGTGGTTCTGTCAGTGTGATCATGTGATGTACCTGACCCCATGAATGTGTCAATAAAGTTTCCCCTTCCTGGGACAATGAATTCACGGTGTTCTTATTTCAATTTCCAGGAGTGTATAAGGTAATTTATATCTGACTTTATGTACCTACCTTGATTTTTCTCCTCAACATAACACCTCTGAGGTTCCTCTCTGTTTGAACTAAAGTGATCACCGAGTGTCCTTACTGAAAGTACATTAAAAGCCCAATATTTTGGTCATTAATGCCTCTTCAACATAGTAAAAAGAAAGTTAAAATTAAGGTGGCAAGAGAGTGAGTTAAAGTAAATGTTGTTTGCTGGAAATATTCCTATTAAAACTGCTTAATTAAGTGCTGTTGCTAACTTCAAAATTAAAAGTTCTTAAGACTGAGGCTTATAAAGCAAATGATCATATTGTTGTCTGTAGTAAATTCAAGGTGAGTCAATTTCTTGTAATTTTGTCAACATTGTGTTTCGCTGTAGTAAAAGTGAGAAAGCTGCAGTTGTGAAACATTATATACTCGTGTTTACTAAGTGTTAGTCTCTCTGGTGTATTAGAAGTGCATATCAATAGTAATGTTCTAAAGACCATTCACTTTGTGTAAGCCCTGAAAGTAATAGTGTGTTTCAGTAACTGTTATAATTTTGCAAATTGTTTCTGCTGCTCTTTTAGTTCCAATCTTATCGTAAACACATATGTATGTGTAATAGTTCACTGCACTCGCGTGTGACAAAGTATAGGTTGTGTGGATCCGTTATAGCTACTGATAACTATTTTCTTAAAAGAGAATGTTAATCATTCTCTTGCCTAGTTAAGCTGGCGACCGTTTTCTTTCTCAATTGAACAGTACAGATAGACAAAATTTTGTTAGTACTGTTCAAATATTTACGTAATTCTGACTTTCATTTTCGATAAGCCATTCCCGTTAGGTACAGCACGGTCAATCTAACAAAATTCCTCTCAGAGGGTAACACTGCTCTGTTGCTATATACCATAATTGCTTGAACAAAATAGTTTTATTTCATAACCTGTTTCCAGTTTTAGGGTTATGGTACAGTAGTAGCGGACGGAAGTGATATAACTTCTTGGCATACATTGCGTTCTGTTCCAACTACCTCATAAAATGTATCTGGAGACGCCTATGTATCGCGGAATTGACCACTATGCGTCACGTGAGGCCTAGCCACTCCGATAAAAGAAGAGGCGGGAAGTATTGTGCTGTCAGCAGAGAACCAGTGGCAGCAGAGTCAGGAGAGCTCAGCGATTTTGGACATCGGCTAGTCATCAGATATCGCCTATCTAACAAACCCATGAGGGCAATTTCATTCCTTCTACATCTACACAAGTCGACATTTGGTGGTGTAACTGCGAAGTAGATGTGCGCAGGGACAACTACAACTAAACCACGACCATACAGACATCACGTACTGATGGACGGGGACCACTGAGCATTTTCGAGGGTAACTATAAAGAAACGCATGAAACGCGTGGAAGGAATCACTCGTGAGTTCCACAGTTCTATAATCAGTCCAGCTTGCACAATGACTGTGCGTACGGCGTTAAGAAAGTATGGGGTATTGTGGTCGAGCAGCTTCTTGCGACCGAAACATTTCTGTATAAACTCCTGAAGAGGGGCAGCAGCCTTTTCAGTAGTTGCAGGGGCAACAGTCTGGATGATAGACTGATCTGGCCTTGCAACACTAACCAAAAAAATGGCTCTGAGCACTGTGGGACTTAACTTCTGTGGTCATCAGTCCCCTAGAACTTAGAACTACTTAAACCTAACTAACCTAAGGACATCACACACATCCATGCCCGAGGCAGGATTCGAACTTGCGACTGTAGCAGTCCAGCGGTTCCGGACTGCGCGCCTAGAACACTAACCAAAACGGCCTTGCCGTGCTGGTACTGCGAACAGCTCAAAGCAAGGGGAACCTACAGCCGTAATTGTTCCCGATGGCATGCAGCTTTACTGTATAGTTAAATGATGATGGCGTCCTCTTGGGTAAAATATTCCGGAGGTAAAATAGTCCCCCATTCGGATCTCCGTGCGGGAACTATTCAAGAGGACGTCGTTATCAGGGGAAAGAAAACTGGCGTTCTACGGATCGGAGCGTGGAATATCAGATCCATAATCGGGCAGGTAGGTTGCAAAATTTAAAAAAGGAAATGGCTAGGTTCAAGTTAGATATAGTGGGTATTAGTGAAGTTCGGTGGCAGGAGGAACAAGACATTTGCTCAGGTGAATGCAGGGTTATAAATACAAAATCAAATAGGGTAATGAAGGTGTAGGATTAATAATGAATAAAAAAGTAGAAGTGCGGATAAGCTACTACAAACAGCATAGTGAGCGCATTTTTGTGTCCAAGATAGACACGAAGCCCACGCCTACTACAGTAGTACAAATTTATATGCCAACTAGCTGTGCATATGATAAAGAAATTGATGAAATGTATGATGAGATAAAAGAAATTATTCAGACAGTGAAGAGAGACGAAAATTTAATAGTAATGGGCAACTGGAATTCGAGAGTAGGAAAAGGGAGGGAAGGAAACATAGTAGGAGAATATGGATGGGGGGTAAGAAATGAAAGAGGAAGCCGTATGGTAGAATTTTCCACAGAGCATAACTTAATCATAGCTAACACTTGGTTCAGGAATCATAAAAGAAGGTTGTATAGATGAAAGTATACTGGGGATACTTGAAGGTATCAGATAGATTACATAATGGTAAGACAGAGATTTAGGAACCAGGTTTTAAATTGTAAGACATTTCCAGGGGCAGATGTGGACTCTGACCACAATCTATTGGTTATGATCAGTAGATTAAAACTGAAGAAAGGTGGGAATTTAAGGAAATGTGACCAAGATAAACAGACTAAACCAGAGGTTGTACAGAGTTTCAGGGAGAGCATAAGGGAACAATTGACAGGAATAGATGAAAGAAATACAGTAGAAGTAGAAGGGGTAGCTCTGAGGGATGAAGTAGTGAAGGTAGCAGAGGATCAAGTAGGGCTAGTAGAAATCCTTGGGTAACAGAAGAAATATTGAATTTAATTGATGAAAGCCGAAAATTCAAAAACTCAGTAAATGATGCAGGCAAAAAGGAATGAGATTGACAGGAAGTGCAAAATGGCTAAGAAGGGATGGCTACAGGACAATTGTAAGCATGTAGAGGCTTATCTTACTAGGGGTAACATAGATACTGCCTACAAGAAAATTATAGAGAACTTTGGAGAAAAGAGAACCGCTTGTATGAATATCAAGAGCTCAGATGGAAATCCAGTTCTAAGCAAAGAAGGGAAAGCAGAAAGGTGGAAGGAGAATATAGAGGGTGTATACAGGGGCGATGTACTTGAGGACAATATTATGGAAATGGAATAGAATGAAGATGAAGATGAAATGGGAGATACGATACTGCGTGAAGAATTTGACAGAGCACTGATAGTCCTGAGTCGAAACAAGGCCCAGGGAGTAGACAACATTCCATTAGATCTACTGACGGCCTTGGGAGAGCCAGAGTTGACAAAACACTACCATCTGGTGAACAAGATGTATGAGACAGGCGAAATACCCTCAGGCTTCAAGAAGAATATAATAATTCCAATCCCAAAGAAAGCAGGTGTTGAGAGATGTGAAATTTACCGAACTATCTGTTTAGCAATTCACAGCGGCATAATACGAACGCGAATTCTTTACACACGAATGGAAAAACTGGTAGAAGCAGACCTCAGGGAAGATCAGTTTGGATTCCGTAGAAATACTGGAGCACGTGAGGCAATACTGAACCTGTGACTTATCTTAGAAAAAAAGATTTAGGAAAGGCAAACCTACGTTCCTAGCTTTTGTAGACATAGAGAAAGCTTTTGAAAATATTGACTGGAATACTCTCTTTCATATTCTGTAGGTGGCAAGGGTAAAAAAAACAGAGAGTGAAAGGCTATTTACAATTTTTACAGAAACCAGATGTCAGTTGTAAGAGTCGAGGGGTACGAAAGTGAAGCAGTGGTTGGGAAGGGAGTGAGACAGGGTTGTAGCCTCTCCCCGATGTTATTCAATCTGTATATTGAGCATGCAGTAAAGGAAACAAAAGAAAAATTCGGAGTAGGTATTAAAATCCATGGAGAATAAATAAAAACATCGAGGTTCGCCGATGATATTGTAATTCTGTCAGAGAGAGGAAAGGACTTGGAAGAGCAGTTCAACAGTGTCTTGAAAGGAGTATATAAGATGAAGATCAACAAAAGCAAAACGAGGATAATGGAACGTAGTCGAATTAAGTCGGGTGATGCTGAGGGAACTAGATTAGGAAATGAGACACTTAAACTAGTAAACGAGTTTTGATATTTGAGGAGCAAAATAACTGATGATGGTCGAAGTAGAGAAGATATAAATGGTAGACTGGCAATGGCAAGGAAAGCGTTTCTGAAGAAGAGAAATATGTTAACGTCGGGTATAGATTTAAATGTCAGGAAGTCGTTTCTGAAAGTATTTGTATCGAGTGTAGCCATGTATGGAGGTGCAACGTGGACGATAAATAGTTTGGACAAGAAGAGAATATAAGCTTTCTAAATGTGGTGCTACAGAAGAATGCTGAAGATTAGATGGGTAGATCACATAATTAATGAGCAGGTATTGAATAAAATTAGGGAGAAGAGGAGTTTGTGGCACAACTTGACAAGAAGAAGGGACCGGTTGGTAGGACATGTTATGAGGCATCAAGGGATCAGAAATTTAGCATTGGAGGGCAGCGTGGAGGGTAAAAATCGTAGAGGGAGACCAAGAAATGAATACACTAAGCAGATTCAGAAGGATGTAGGTTCCAGGAAGTACTGGGAGATGAAGAACCTTGCACAGGATGGAGTAGCACGGAGAGCTGTATCAAACCAGTCCCAGGACTGAAGACCACAACAACAACAAGAAGCTAAGCAACACTTGGGGTGCCGTGAAGAGCAACTCCAGTAGGCGGTTGGAAACGAGTGATTTGATGAGTCAAGTTATGCTCGGTAACAGAGCAATGGTAGGGTTCGGTAAATGGCTAAAGACTGTTACTTGACATCATGTGTAGACCCAACAGTGAAGTATGATGCAGGTGGTGTTCCAGTAGGAAGATGTTTTTCGTGTTTATGAAGTGGTTCCGTCTTTACTCTAGGGATGAAGCCAGGCTGTGAAAACGTTCTACAGCACTGGGTACTGTGTACAGGTTACAGACGACGATTGTATCAGTATGACCGTGCACACCGTTATAAAACAGCCTCTGTGACTCTGTGGTTTGTTGGCAATAAAATACCGGAAAGGTATTGATCTGCCCAGAGTCCTGAACTGATTCCAAGGTGTTACTTTTGACACAGAAAATCCACTTGGCCCCAGACACCTGGGCACTGCACTATTACCTTCTCTGGTTTCGACTCATGAGGAAGAATGGGCTCCCATTTCTCCATGCCGTCTTAAAGATCAGTGGTGGGCACACTCCATATTAATTCCCACTAATGGGTGTCCAGATACGTCTGATCAGAAAGTGTAGGCGAATATAACCTCATAAGGTGCCTCCAACAATTTATGTGGGCAGACAGGCTGAGAACATTGCTCGCAGCTGCATGTTGCATGCATTTGGCTATGCAATTAGTAAAGGCTGACAGTAATCATCGTTTGGTTGAGCGAGAATTGATTGCCACCCGAAGGACCATTCGACAATTTTGGAGAATATCTCAGTAGTGGCAGACAGAGAAATTTTCTCAGGATTGATGTCTCTCCCTGCGGAAGAGTATGTGCTATTTTGAAAGGCTTGGGCAGATTGAAACTACGTGCTGCATGGCAACTCAAGCTCCGGATAATAATCTTACTCACCGAATTACCCAGACACAGCCCGTTATGTGATGTGCAGCAACTCAGTGGCTGACGTGATCTGACAGTCGCTCTTCCCCTTTCTCTCTCTCTAACTTCCTCGCCCCACATTCTCCCTCTCCTTCATTCCCTCTACCTCGCCCCCTCTCTCTCTCCCTCCCTCCCTCCCCCCCTCTCTCTCTCCCTCCCCCTCCCTCTCTCTGTATCTCTTCGTCTCTCTCAGCCACATCTACACATTTTTAGTCTTCTGACTTGATGCGGTCTGCAACCTGTGACGACTGCTCCACCTATGCCAATATCTTTCCCTCACATTATCACTAATCCCCAACCTCAACATCTGTTCCTCAACCGTCTTTTCCTTCCATCTCTGTATTACACTTGCCCGTAAATTGAATGCAAGAGCTGTAAAGCTTATTGTCTGACAATAGGAATTTATCGACCCTTGCTGTCATCGAGACTGCATTTATCAAATCTTTCCAGGAGTCTGACGTTATGTTTCCAGCGATGCAAATGCTACAAAGTATCTTAATTAATTGTTTAATAATGATTTTCCCCAATGCTTTTAAAAGTTACAAAGGAATATTATAACATTCTTGTGCCTTGTTTGATCGCTAGTATTCTGTGATTTGGGAGTCTATACCGTCCAGATCGTAAATTATAATTTCTTACAAAACCACCTAAGGAGTTTCTCGAGCTCTCATTTTACTATTTTCTTCTAGTCCTACTCTCCCACTCGATTAACAATGAAAACCCTTTTCCATTATTAGTGATGGCGCATTTGCTTTTAGTTGCACCAATGGCTATTTTTTGTTTATCTACGTGCCAGATGTGTCGCAACGACAATTAAGTTTTTGATTTGCTCCTAGAGCCATGTGTATTTACGTTATGTAACTGCATAATGGTGATTTTCCGCTATGACTATCAATCTATTACTACAAAATTTACTTATCTTATTTCACGCATACAGGCGTAGAGGAGCACGCACAGCTACACAGATTCTGTTTTATGCCTTCTGTCGCTAATCACTCTATATGTCAATCTGCAGCAAGTACATTTCAGTTCTCCAGCCTTTCTTTGGTCTCCTTCTGCAGGGAGTAAAATCCATTTTATTCAAAGGCAGTGGGTGTTTATCCATCTCACCGACATCATACCTACAATATTTGGTATGTTGTTGATTCCATGCAGCTCACAATTATTCCAGATCATTAATTTTCGAGTGATCTCGTCTTGTACCGAAAAACAAGAAGATTACTTCAGCCTTTTTTTGGGGCACTGCAAGTTTCGCACTGTCAGCGTTATGGACTGGATCAGTATTTTGTGCAGCAGCAGTTTGAAATTCCTTTAGAGACTGCGCGATTCAAAAAGCTGACTCAGACAGAAGTATGGTAGGTTTGCGGCTGGGATCCTTGCTTTCATTTCTCTCCCATGCGATGTGTCGTCCGTGAAGACTGGAAATAGGAAATTTGTAGTAAGGTATTGTGGGAGCAAACTACTGAAGTCATCGTTCCCTAAGCCTACACGTTACTTAATCGAACTTAAACTAACTTACGGTATGCCCAACACTCATGCCAGAGGGAGGACTCGAACCTCCGATGGGAGGACCCGTACCGACCGTGACAGATCGCCTCAGACCGCGCGGCTACCCCACGCGACCCGTGAATATTACCCCCACATTAAAATTATGAACCCCTTTGGATGGCCGCGTTTTGACAACCAGAGGGTGGGGAGGAGTGGTCCTCTTCAATAAGCATGGGTAATGTTCATCACCACATACTCGGAATTCGATTCATTCACAAGGACACCGATTCTGCTCGCTGCCACCTCCACGCTGTCGCTCAACCGCATCAGTTCTTCGTAAGACCTGGACAACAGGGCCATGTTGTCGGGAAATGCGATGTGCGTCATTTTCCCTTCCTCTACCTCGATACTTCGAAACTGTTATGGAAAGCCTCTCCAATTATCTTTCCAGGCAGCATTATCGGAGACACCGTCTCCGTGTCTCGAGTCCGTGTTTATGTAAAAGCTCTCAATTACTTGATTCCGAGGATTCGCTTTGCCTTTGGAATCAATGAGACAAGCTCGAAATAGGTCAACGAGTTACTTGGGTATTCCAAACTTGGTTAGACAACTGATAAGGCTCTCCCAGTGGGTGCAGTCATACAATTTCTTAAAATTTATGAAGAGCTCGTGTAGGTATTCGTCATATTCCTGCATTTTTTCGATGAGTTGTCGCAGCACATAGATACCGTCGACAGTCGTCGAGTAGCCCTTTCAGAACCCTTTTTATGTTCACCAGTAACCTCCTCTACAAGCTGCTGGATTTTATCCAGTTCACAGATAAACAAGGTATAATAACAGACTTTCTCGTGCAGTGTCTCTCATCCAGACTGAATGGCTTCTGCCTGGATTCCTCCTTCTCCTGGATTTTTATTCTTCTTCAGCATGATAATTACAAAATGAAATATCGTAATTTAACACTAATGTTCAGCTTTCCAACCAAACGGTAGCCCAGTTCCCAGACAGAAAACGTATGAACAATTTCAAAACTGTTGTTTGAAATAAACATGACGGCGCTATAACAAGCTACCTGAACAGTGACTCAGTTATCAGTTACTGTTTTCGTATTCCCATCTCCTCACATTACTTACAGCACAGTGTGAGTGGCACATAGTCACGTCCGCAAACGTGGAAGAGATTTTCATCACACTTCCCCATTTAATAGCTTTCTGTGCCACTTAGACACTTAGACACACTTCGTATCTACTTAACCTACAGGTCATTCGACGGTCTTAGGTCTTCGGGTGCACTTTTATCGGGAATAAAATATGCCGCTCTGAATCGAAGAATAGATAATACCCATGGCGAAAAACTTGGGTAAACGTCAAATCACTTCATAAGAAAGTTCATATGGTTGCGTGAGAGTAGGAAGTATATGGATTTTTGGGTCAAAGGGTACATTGGTCTCCTTATGTAATCAAACGGGCCAGTTGACATACCTAACCTTATGTAAATGAGCTTGCTTTTATTTACTTACGATCAAATTAATGAACCATAATAATTACTTCGAAGTGTGTTTTAGAAGAGTGGAATCTTAGTTTTATTTATTTAAGATCAAATTAATGGTCCATAACTGTTACTTCAAAGTTTGTTCTACAACTTCATTAGGCATGACTTTTTAAAAATTACTTTTAAGTTATGTCCACTTCGCTGTACACATTCAATGAGCCGACTCTGTAGATTCTGCTCAGCACAGCGAAACATTTACTCCGGGATGTTCGCGATGTTGTTCAAATGGTTCAAATGGCTCTGAGCACTATGGGACTCAACTGCTGAGCTCATTAGTCCCCTAGAACTTAGAACTATTTAAACCTAACTAACCTAAGGACATAACAAACATCCATGCCCGAGGCAGGATTCGAACCTGCGACCGTAGCGGTCTTGCGGTTCCAGACTGCAGCGCCTTTAACCGCACGGCCACTTCGGCCGGCTTCGCGATGTTGTCTTCAGTCTGAGTCTTGAGCTGGGCAACGTTTGCTCTCCCAGTCTGGTACACATCATGTTCTGGATGTGCCCATAAAACGTAGTAACAGACTAAGAGGTCTGGAGATCATGGCAGCCAAGTGAACCTCATCATTTCTTGAAATTTTGGGATCCACAACATAATGTTCCACGATACCCATACTTACGCTGGCAGTGCGTGAGGTGACTCTGTACCGTTGAACCCATGTTTGCTAAACGTCAGCAGTAGGAAGGGGTTACATGGAGCAATAAAATTGATGAAATAGCTCTGAGCACTATGGTACTAAATTCTGAGGTCATCAGTCCACTAGAACTTAGAACTACTTAAATCTAACTGAGCTTAAGGACATCACACAGATCCATGGCCGAGACAGGATTCGAACCTGCGACCGTAGTGGTCGTGCGGTTCCAGACTGTAGCACCTAGAACCGCTCGGCCACCCCGGCCGGCACGGAGCAACAACCAAGGGAAAAATTTGCTCGTCTTACAGAATACTATAAATGCTTTAATATATATTTAAATAATAGTGTTCCCAATCTGAGATCAGATTAAAAGTGCTCAGTGACACAGTAACAAAAAAGGAAGGTTTGGAACATATAGGGTGTCGATAAATGTGTACGTTAATTCACAGTTCTTCTCCAGCTCAGTATAGGGTATTTCAAAAGTGATGGTCAACATTTCACACATGGAAAATACAGGCCAAAAGTAACTGAAAGGCTCCTATAAACATGGGCACACAAATTAACCGTTGTCAAGATAGAACACATTTCCTGTTGCCGTGCATCAGTGTCTATAATGGCATGGTATCTCTAAATGTTTACGTAAGTGTTCGAAATGTTGTCTATGAGTCTGAATACAACACTGAATTCGTCTCTGAAATGAGCTGTTAATCCTCTCAGGTGGTCCTCGGGAATTCTGTAAATGATGAAAGGCTGCTTCAATCCGCAAGCTTAGTTCCTCAAGAGAGTTGACGTGGGTAGCAAAAGTTTTGACATAAGCCCACGAACATAAATCCGTGGGATTTAACTCTGGACATTGGAGGCCATGGCACAGGCCTTCCCCTACTTATTTAATGTTGTCCATACGTCCGAGCTAAAACCCGGCGCCCTTGTAAATGAAAATGTGCTGGAGCACCGTCATGCATGTCTGTCTCCGAACAGTCCTGCCCAGACGTTCAAAGAATAACGCTGCTGACGTCGTGAAACGTGTGTTGCATTAGGACTGACATCGGCCAAAATGTGAACACAACTCTCCTTTCAAATAGCTGATTCAGAATACACCGTTGTTAGTAGAAATTCTCTCTTAGAGGGGAGTCTGCATTGTTGAGGGCTTAACACTCGTTAGAGATGATATGGATAGAGTACTTGCCGACGTAAAATTCGCCACAGACTGCTGTGACTCAGGATCTGTCCTTGGGTAGCAATGCTTCTTGCTGAAGTACTCGGACGTTCATGTGCCATGCGTAACACTTCGATCCCAAACCTTGAGACACCAACGTAAATACCACGATATCCTGGGTGTTTGCAATTGGTACCCAACTCGAATCAATGCGATACCTTGGCAGCGGTTGATTCGCGGACCTATGTTCACTGGAACTTTTGTGCTACTTTTGCCCTGTACTTTCCATGTGTGAATTATTGACCATCACTGCTGAAACACCCTGTATAACAAGCAACAGTGGTAAAACTTTGGAGACGATAGTTTGTCTAAACTAGAAACAAAAACCGTGTACTTGAGAGTATAGACTGTGGAATACTGTTATGCAATCTTTGAGCCAATAACTAAATAATAAATTTTAGTCCTTAGCGAAAGGTTTCAAAAACAGGAAAAAATACAGTTGCGTAAATATAGATTACAGTTTACTGAAAACTTTCAAGAAAAACTCTTAAATCATAGCGAATACTGTCAATTATAGATGATTACCTCCTGTGCACAGTACGGTCGATTCTGGTTGACTCTTACACAGTTGGCTACCAGTTTCCACACGTTAACCTGGTCTTTGTGTTTTTATATCACAACTTCTCGTTAGTTTTATTCTTGAAGCATATGTAGGACAGTGCTTTCGAAGTTGGTTCTTCATTTGGAGTAATTTTGATCACCTCTAATTTCTTTTCTGAGATGTCTCCCATAGCAGTAATGCTCTTCTACACATGGCTTCAAAAGTTCAAGGCATAATTCATGCAGATATAATTTCAGGTGTTTGATTTCCCTTCATTCCGCTTGGGCAGAGTCATGTTGAACAATGTGTATGAGTTAGTGGTGAGGTGGGAGGTATCCGTAACTATAGTCGCTTTTAAAAAATGTTAAATTCCAAGAATTGTTTCTGTAATTATTATTATTATTATTGTCATTCTTATTCCTAATATGTTAATGCGTGCCGTTGTGTAAGTAACAGTACGGCTGTAGTAGTTATTATTTGCACTCTTATTATTTTTGTGTTATTATTTACGATTTTCCGTTTTATCGTCCCATCTCGCTTTATTATTACACTGAATAATGTCATTTGCCGTCTGCTGAAGCACAAGGTCCTACCGTGTAAAGATTAAACCACTGACGATCATGGATACTCTGAAAACGTCTATTATTGTTTCCACGTAAATTAGGATGATGTAAATAAAAATGTAACACAGTTTTTGGTATTTGAGGTCCCTTCAGCGATCCTTATCGAAAACTTCACTCACGGAATCGTAGTAGTGGTTGTTTCACTGACTTGAGTAATCCCTTCTCAACGGAAAACAAAGCAAGGTGAGAAAGTCTTGTGCTGCAGGAGATCGCAAATAAACTGCAAAACTAAACACTTTTAGTTACTGCAACGTTGGAATTTCGCCAGACGACAGAGTTGCAGGAACTGCCATTTTAATAGTTGTGTTGGTATTCCCTTTATCAAAGAAGCTGCAATCTTCGTACTTCTGGCAAAAACATTTTCTGATTCTACTGTTCACAAATAAGCAATGAGCCTTGTCTATAGTTTTCCGATTGTTACGTTCATTGGCGCCATTTTGTTGTGGCGTATAACTCATCGTTAACTCATATTGAACTCTCTTCTCCGTAAAGAAGCTTTTTATCTAATATGACTAATATTCACCTCTATTAATACTGAGGTTACTAATCCTCAAATGGAAATGAACAGTTTCCATTGTTTCACACTGTTTGACGTAATTCACAAATTTGGATTTATTTTACATCACATATACATCTGTAAAAAGGGTATAGCCATCTATAAATGGAATGATGTACATTTTTCCATCGTAAGACGTAGGAGTAATAGGACTCATGACGTCACTGTGTATTAGTTCCAGTGGACGTTTTTTTCTTGTCCTCTTCTGACTGTGTGGAAATCTTATTTGCTTCCCTTTCATGCATGTGGTGCACGGATCTGGTATCTTCAAGTCAATGCTCGTTCCTTCCGCGTATTTGAGATTGTCATAATTCAAGTATCCTCACGGTGATACCCGATTTCCAGTGTTTCGACAAGAAACGCCTTGCAGATATTTCTGGCGAATTTCAGAGCAAACATATTAGCTTCATTTTTCATTGCTATGGGAACAACAACCTTCCTTTCTCAAACGTGACTTTGAAACCATTTGTCTCCAGCCTGTGCTCTGGCAGCAAGTTATGAGCCAGTCCAGGAACAAATAAAGTATTTTTAATCGAAACTGAAACTATCTGTCCGTGTATATAGCTGATAGCATTCATTTCACCGAACTGCATACCAGGAATGAGGTATGTGACGCAGTGGATGAGATATATAAACGTGGTTCATTTGCATGTGAATTTCTCTCCGCCTTACCAGCTGAAAACTGGGAAATATGGCACCAGTTTGTTTTAAAGTTACCTAGGATAACAAAAAGCTTCAAAGGATCACTTATCAGAAAAGAGTACTGTACAGAACGGTCAACCTAAACACGTATGTCTAAATGCTTTCATATCACAGAAGTTATTGTTCCTTATGTAGATACAGTATTAAACAGTCAAACATACTGAGTTCCCTACAAGACACTGAGTCTCAAAATATAACTATGGAGAACGGATTGATCTGAAATTGGAATGTCTGTCAGGAAACTAGATACTATAGTTATTGAAGATAACAACTATACAGTCCTTATGGCCTGACATATAGCAAGCATTTCACACGTTGCTTTGTAAATGTTAGTGAGAAAATAGGAGCAGGCCACTGTGGACGAGCGGTTCTAGGCGTTTCAGTCCGTAACCGCCCTGCTGCTACGGTCGCAGGTTTGAATCCTGAGTTGGGCATGGATGTGTGTGATATCCTTAGGTTAATTAGGTTTAAGTGGTTCTAAGTCTAGGGGACTGATGACATCAGATGCCCCATGGTACTTAGAGCTATTTGAACAATTTTGAGAAAATTGATATGATCATCTAAAAACATTGATGAATTTATTTAATTTGAAAACAATACAGATTATTGCCGGGACATTAATTAAGTAATTTATTCTTCTAAGACCAGAAATTATCGTGATACTGATAACACTTCAAGTAAAATACTAAATACATAAATTCTGAAATAGCCGGCCGACGTGGCCGTGCGGTTCTAGGCGCTGAAGTCCGGAACCGCGGGACTGCTACGGTCGCAGGTTCGAATCCTGCCTCGGGCATGGATGTGTGTGATTTCCTTAGGTTAGTTAGGTTTAAGTAGTTCTAAGTTCTAGGGGACTGATGACCTAAGATGTTAAGTCCCATAGTGCTCAGAGCCATTTGAACCAAATTCTGAAATATCAAGTCTACTCCGCTACTCAGAAATTAATGTATCTTTTTCTCTTGTGATAATTCCAGACTGCAGTATGTTATTGGTGCAACCCCCTTAATTAATGGTATTAGGACCGATATTAGTAAGTAACTACCTGTTTCACTATTAGTTTTTATTGTAGATGTTTTGGACAAAACAATGAACGAGCGATTGTGAGTCAGCTTCAAACGGAAACCAGATGTATTAAATCTCGTTTAACGCTTAAATTTAGCAATATTTGCAATTCACATAATAAGTGGTTTTCATGGTGAAAGTATTAGATTGTTAGCTTACTTTGCGCACTTACTTTTATCTACATCACGCATAATTTTCGAGGATTTTTCACACAAAGTTTCCTTTTGCACTTTTGGTGATAGCAGTACCTGATGTTCATGTAGTTAACAGCTTCAAAAATAAACCATATTAAGAGGAGCCTTATGATCTATATACGTAATCTCATGGAGTAATTAACTTTTTAATTTTGTTACGAAACGTTTTTAAAGTTTAAATTTTTATGTGTACAGTTTGTTTTGCACTATTATACATTCATTAATATAACATTAAGAATAGTTATGTCTCCCACAACACAACTATATCTGACTGATCAAAGGCGAAACTATGCTGTCCATAATGTATTCGATCATCTTGCTTGTGAGCTAAAGGTTCTGGCAGATAATAAAAATTTTAAAAACTAATTGAAATAATTTCAGCTTGACAAGTCATGCTATCATGCTACCTCACAGATGAAACTCTGTGTAGACAGTGAAAGGTAGTTGGGATACACTTACCTTATCTGTACTGTAATTTTAGATTTTAGTAAATTCGCATCGTGTAAATAGTTTCTTGCTGGCAAGTTTGCACTTATAATAAAGTCAGACTTCATTTACTTCATTTTATCGAGTTATATAAAAAAGGAAAGGAAACTTTTCTATGGAGGAAATCTGGCAATCTTATATAGTCGGATATCAGTCCAGGAAACCGCACAGTACCATAATAATAGTATTTGTTGTAGATATTATCGAAAATTCAATTTCTTTTCACTTAAGTTAGGATATATTCAGAGACAGAGTCTCCTGTATAAGCGCTCTGAGTTCCCATATGTGGAATACAGGGGGGAGAGACCTAAGTAATGGCTAGTCAAAGTCAGTTGAGGTAGGTAATCTCACATATTCCCATTGTAGCCTTCTTATTCAGCAGTTGCTGTTCTCTTTAGATATTTACAATGTTTTCCTTCTATCCTTATCTCATTCATGACCTGTAATATGGAATAAATGATTCTAGTTGGGTCCGTAAATCACGTAATCGTTCTCTGAGTCTTCAAATCATATTTCCATACCTTTATTTTCATGCTAATTCACTGAAAAGAGGTCAGTACGTGGATCACCCTTTCACTTACTTAAAGTCCAGTTTATACCTGGATAAATCGTCACTATTCTTACACAATGTCTTACTAACACACAGTACTGTTTTAAAAACATATTCTGGGCACTTATTCTCCACTTTTATGAATACCCTTTAGCTGTATCAACTACCTTTCCTGTTTCACTTACTTCAATGACATAATTTAACTTGGCGCCATATATATCTACGTCTGCACGTGTACTCTGCAAATTGTTGTAAACTGCATGGTAGAGTGCACCTTCCATTGCAAAATTTATCAATATTAAACTGGCTAATGTTAACTTTGTAAGTAGTTTGCTTCTATCTCAGCTGTCTGGTGATTCATTTTTTCTTTCTATTTTTGCGTCACCATAGCTCTCTCCCGTGGTAAAATAAACTTGTCACCAGTCGTGTTACCATTCTTCGCACACTCTCGCTAACCCCTGTTGCTCTGTTTGGTAACGGTCACTATTACCTGAGAAATATTCTGGGGTGCGTGCTACGAGTACAAATGATTTGTAGATTGATAGCATTTTCCTAGTATTCTGCTAATGAATTGATGTCTGACACATGATGTACCTACTACTTTGCCTAGGTCATCGTTCCATTTCATGTCCTTACAAAAAGTTATACCAAGATATCCATATGAAGTGACTATGATTAGTCGATCCTATGTATTTCTACTTATGTGATGAGCACAATTTTATATTTCTGAACATTTAAAACAAGTTTTCCGTCTTTGCGCTACAGTGAAATCTTATCGGATACGAGTATACATTTGAGCAATTTTTTTCAGTGGCCATTCGTTAAAAATTACTGCATCTTGTGGGCTAAGTCTGTGGTTACTATTAATGCGCTCTGCAAGTTCATCAGTATATAGGGTAATTATAATTAAAGTTAAACTTCCAAACGGCTGTAGAAATAACACCACTGGTGAGAGTGACGTCAAATTGCAACGGTATATTATCGGAGAAGGGGGAAAACGTGTGGAAGAATAAAAACAAATACAGGGTGTTTCAAAAATGACCGGTATATTTGAAACGGCTATAAAAACTAAACGAGCAGCGATAGAAATACACCGTTTGTTGCATTATGCTTGGGACAACAGTACATTTTCAGGCAGACAAACTTTCGAAATTACAGTACTTACAATTTTCAACAACAGATGGCGCTGCGGTCTGGGAAACTCTATAGTACGATATTTTCCACATATCCACCATGCGTAGCAATAATATGGCGTAGTCTCTGAATGAAATTACCCGAAATCTTTGACAACGTGTCTGGCGGAATGGCTTTACATGCAGATGAGATGTACTGCTTCAGCTGTTCAATTGTTTCTGGATTCTGGCGGTACACCTGGTCTTTCAAGTGTCCCCACAGAAAGAAGTCACAGGGGTTCATGTCTGGCGAATAGGGAGGCCAATCCACGCCGCCTCCTGTATGTTTCGGATAGCCCAAAGCAATCACACGATCATCGAAATATTCATTCAGGAAATTAAAGACGTCGGCCGTGCGATGTGGCCGGGCACCATCTTGCATAAACCACGAGGTGTTCGCAGTGTCGTCTAAGGCAGTTTGTACAGCCACAAATTCACGAAGAATGTCCAGATAGCGTGATGCAGTAATCGTTTCGGATCTGAAAAATGGGCCAATGATTCCTTTGGAAGAAATGGCGGCCCAGACCAGTACTTTTTGAGGATGCAGGGACAATGGGACTGCAACATGGGGCTTTTCGGTTCCCCATATGTGCCAGTTCTGTTTACTGACGAAGCCGTCCAGGTAAAAATAAGCTTCATCAGTAAACCAAATGCTGCCCACATGCATATCGCCGTCATCAATCCTGTGCACTATATCGTTAGCGAATGTCTCTCGTGCAGCAATGGTAGCGGCGCTGAGGGGTTGCCGCATTTGAATTTTGTATGGATAGAGGTGTAAACTCTGCCGCATGAGACGATACATGGACGTTGGCGTCATTTGGACCGCAGCTGCAACACGGCGAACGGAAACCCGAGGCCGCTGTTGGATCACCTGGTGCACTAGCTGCGCGTTGTCCTCTGTGGTTGCCGTACGCGGTCGCCCTACCTTTCCAGCACGTTCATCCGTCACGTTCCCAGTCAATTGAAATTTTTCAAACAGATCATTTATTGTATCGCTTTTCGGTCCTTTGGTTACATTAAACCTCCGCTGAAAACTTCGTCTTGTTGCAACAACACTGTGTTCTAGGCGGTGGAATTCCAACACCAGAAAAATCCTCTGTTCTAAGGAATAAACCATGTTGTCTACAGCACACTTGCACGTTGTGAACAGCACACGCTTACAGCAGAAAGACGACGTACAGAATGGCGCACCCACAGGCTGCGTTGTCTTCTATATCTTTCACATCACTTGCAGCGCCATCTGTTGTTGAAAATTGTAACTACTGTAATTTCGAAAGTTTGTCTGCCTGAAAATGTACTATTGTCCCAAGCATATTGCAACAAACGGTGTATTTCTATCGCTGCTCGTTTAGTTTTTATTGCCGTTTCAAATATACCGGTCATTTTTGAAACACCCTGTAGTTACAAATGTAGCAATAGAATGGGCTGCAAGCATCATAATTTAACAGTCGTATACTACAAATGACTGATGCATCATCCTAAGGTTTGCGTTTAACGTTAAACAAACTGTACTACTCAGTGCACATGGGTGTACAGGTGTGGTAACGTAAGCCCGTCCACTACCCCAAGGCCATATCACAACATATGGTAAAAATCGGTTTTTAATTGTTCTGTGGCCAAAAACCGCATAAAAAGCATCAATGAAAATCAAATCAGAGTATTAATTTCCGTGTGACTGGCGCAAAACCTGTTCAATATGCTGTTCACCGTTTTCTGAAAAAAGTTGAATCGAGAAATAGCATGTACCACAACTGATCGAAGTGTTTCCAGGGTCACGATCAGAAAGTGTTGCGCAATGCGTGCCATCAGTGAAGCTAACTTTGCTATCAGAACGGTGAACACAGCATCCTCCAGATAGCCCCACAGCCAGAAGTCACACGGATTAAGGTCAGGTGATCGGGACAGCCAAGTTTTAGGGAAATGGTGGCTAATAATCCTAGCATTTCCGAAATGGAGCTTCAGCAGCTGCTTAATCGATTTTGCAAAGGGCGGAGGTGTGTCATATTGCATAAAAATGACCCCGTTCACACATACACGCGTTTGGAGAGCTAGAATGACATCGTTGCGGAAAAGACACTTGTAGCGCTTACCAGTGACGGTACAGGTAACAGGGCCGGAAGCACCTGTCTCTTCGAAAAAATAAGGCCCTATGATAAATGATGCCATAAACCCTCACCACGCAGTCATCTTTTCAGGATGAAGTGGTACTGGTTGATTTGCTTGAGAATTTTCCGTTACCCATATTCGGCAATTCTGCTTATTCACATATACTGTCAGATGCAAGTGGGCTTTGTCTGTCCACAAAATCTTCCTCGGCCAATCATTTTCCACTTCCATGCGAGCAAGAAATTCTAAAGCAAAGGTCTCTCTTCATGGCAGGTCAACAGGAAGCAACTCGTGGACATGGATAATTTTGAATGGATAGCAAAGAAAGATGTTTCGTAGGACTTTACGCACCGTGCTCACGGGTATGTCCAGTGTTCGGGCATTTCTCCCTGCACTGCACGTTTGCATACCACCACTTGTCTCCTCCTGCATTGTAGTGGCCACTGCTTCCACTGACGTCGAATCAATTCGTTTCTTCCCTCTACCACGTTGCACACAAAAAGAACCCCTTTTTTCGGATTTCCGAATCATTTTCTCCATACCCACGGCAGTCATAGGACCAACACCTTTTTTAAAACGCGTCAGAATCCGGAACTTCTGCAGACCGACGTGTACATAGTCGTCATTCTTATAATACAGCTTTACAATCAGAGGGCGATCCAGCATTGAGATAGTCATGGCGAACGTCGCCGACGCGAAAGGAGGAAAAGCCGTGTATCCGGCGTGTTTATACCAACTTCAATGAGTCGTGCGGATGACAGGTGATTTCATTTACGTATTCTGACACATGCAGCCCCATGTATTGATAAGTTTCCATACTATTTTTTTTCTTCTGTCATACGTTTTCCCCCTGCTTCCATAATATCCCGTTGCAATTTGACGTCATTCTGGACAGTGGTATTATGCCTACAGCGTTTTCAAAGCTTAACTTTAATTGTAATCACTCTGTACATCATGGACCGCTAGGGTTCTGACACATAATCTCATGCACGTATTGCCTTTTTTTTTAATACTTGTGGCGATGATCAGTTCCATTACCCTCCTTCCTACTATTGTTCTGTCACTGTTCACTCTCATTTTTCGAGGATTTGTAACCGTGAATTTTGATCACGAAAGCCATTTATTAATGCCTTGTTCACTACTCTAAAACACACTGTGCATGACACATGGCCACAAGAAATACTGATCTGGTGATTTTACAACGATTACAAATAGTAACAATCGTAATCACCGCATCTTCGATGAAGGTGGTGCGAATCACTCTTAGGCAAGGCTGAAGTCAATCACTTGACGAAAATGGTATCACACTCCACCCAAAGTAGAATTTATTACGGGTATACGGTCGTGTACCTACTACTTAGCCTAGGTCATCTCCCTTTTCATGTCCTTACAAATTGTTATTGTCGTCATGAAGAAATAAGACGATGAGTCAAAGAATATTTGGATGTTACCTGTGTGGCGAAGGGTCGTCGTTAGTCTTAAATCGGCAGTGGTGAGAAGCTTATGAGCTGTCGAACTTGCCACTGTCTTCATTTGCTTCTACAGAACTGCGGCTTCTCGTCATAATCGATTACGTCCTCATTTATGGTACACGCACGGCTTGTTAAGAAATAAAAGTGATAGAACGCGTTTAAAAAAGAAATGGCATTTTTGGCACGGTTCGACTTAGCCATGATTCATTTACTTTAGCGTAGTTTCCAGGCAGAGGTTGGCTACGGATAGTTTTTGTTTTTAATTTTGAGTTTTTAAGTTACTTACAGTGCAAACAAACCGATATAATGTGTAGTATTTTTCATCTATCAGTATTCTTACTAAAGGCACAAAAAGGAATACCTTGCCATCTGGATTTACTACTTTCATTTCTGGCCACACTCTGCACGCGCGATAAATCTGAACGAAATCTATGCTGTCGAATAGGCGCGCTCTCTTGCATATCGGCTGGCTGGAGGACCCACCACCTGGCTAGCTGGTCAGAGATGCTGTGTTTTTCATCCCTCGCAGCACTTCTGGCGAACGTAGCTGTGACGAAGAATAACGAAATACGGATTACTGCAACAGTATGTTCCGCAGGATGACAAGAGCTAGAAATAACATTCGTACGTTCTCTATTGACTATCAATACCAGTAAACATTTGTGTACTTTAACGTAACAAAATAGTTATTTCTCGATACAAGAAGACGTTTGTGTACTTTAATAATAAAATCATTCTACATATTACGTGGAATATTAAAGGAGGAAGAGAAGGTCTGTTGCTTGCTAAGGATGTCTCTAAATAACATTTATCTTTTGATGTTCCGTAGTATCAACGTAGCTGACTACAACATCTGAAGACAGTTGCAGGGTAAATCTCAAGGTGTTACGATAGCTCGTAAAGGAAATGATAAATGTATGTAACCTCCCTCACTGTTGGCAACTTCTTCCGCGGGATATATTCACCCTTAAGGTGGCTCATGTGGGCGCTTCACATGTAGCCTTACGCACGTGTCTCATCATTCTGCCCCTTTCTTTCCTCACCGACTCTGCGGAGAACCTCATATCAGGTCTTATGAGTCTACCTAACTTCCAACATCCTTTTATCTTAAACATACGAGTCTCTTGTTCTAAGGTTGTTATTTCATGATTCACTTCCACACAATGCTGTGCTGTAAACGCGAAGCATCCATTCTCCCCAGATTAAAGTTTGTATTGACATTAGTAAGCTTCTTTTAGCAAGGAATGCTCTCTTTTCGTTTAGTAGCCTTATATCTTCCATTTCTCATCCATTATGCGTCATGTGCTTCCACAGTCTCAGAATACCTTCACTTCGTCTATTTCTTGGCCCCCAGTATGTGAAGACACCCGCTAATTTAATTTCTGCTACTCCCATTGCTTTGGCAGTTAAAGAGTCAAAACTGGGTACTAACCTGGATAGTGTTGTTGCTGCTGAACCAACAGTTGAGGCCTCAAAAGTGGAGTAGCCTCCTTCCACAGAAAATATCTTCAGCTGTCGGTTATCTAATGAGAGGTACTAGCGACGACGTGAATTTACGCTACAAGGGATAATGATGTAGGCTTTTCGCATATACGTTTGCATTTTACAGGAAGTTGTGTTGGTTCAGACGTAAGAAAATGGTTTCACAAGATACATGCCACAATGGGAATTGTATAATTCGCTTGTAACGTTACACAATTAAACGTGTTACGTAAATTTAAGATGAAAGGAAGAGAAAATCCCTGTCCATACCCTTCATGCTCGCTACTTTAAGATTCCGTAGGAGGCCCGACGTAATTTAGGGTCCGCTCTGAGGGTGGTGCACTCATTGCCCACTGAGGTGAATCAGTTATATGAATGCTGGGTTTCAGAAAGGACACCACGCATTCATATAGTATATAGAAACAAGTACGTCATATTTCATAAACTGTTTCATGTATGTTATGACATATAAAAATTAATACTGGTTTGTTAGTCTACTGTGCGTTCCTGTATCATTCATCTCATGAAACGCAATGTGAGATTTTATGCCTAGGGATGGAAACGTTACTATGGGTGCAATAAAAACCTACGACTCAAATGGATGGAAGTGAGTAGGAGTGACATAGGACCTTAACTCAGCAACATCTAGAAAAATTGAAAACGAATTTTATAAGTACATGCCTCAATGTTTGTAGAATTATTTGTATGAAAATATTGTGGTGACGATAACAGACGCAACATTAGGGTTGGAATTGTAATGTTATGTGAGCCTTTAACGCCAGAAATGCATATCCTCCTATTTCCATCTATTGTACTATAAATTTTTTCCTTATTTTGTTACCTTAAGATATGACATTTCTGTGTCTTTATATATTGTAATTGTTATACTATATATATATACATATATATATATATGTGTGTGTGTGTGTGTGTGTGTGTGTGTGTGTGTGTCGATGTATAACTGGTTTGTTTTGTAAATATTATTTGTATTTTTACGCTGGGTCTTGCCTAGGGAAAACTAAGCTATCGAACGATTACATCGGTAGGTCGTGTGGAGATCAAAAGTGTTTAGGATCTTTGGTAGTGTTAACTCTGCCGCATGGAGCGCGGGCAGAGGAGAGTCTGGCTGGAGTAGGACGGTGGAGCACCTGTGCTGAGTGACGCTCCCTCGAGTGACGCGCTTCCAGGGTTTGGCAGCATGTAATGGCGCTCGACTTGCTATGATAGTTTCTGGCACGGTGTCGCGGACGGGAAACATTATCTGGCACACATCATGAGCCCGTTTCGCCTGTGACTTCTGCAACAGCTACGGCCGACATAAGTGGTGGTCGCCACCTCCTCGATCGACGACTTCAAACCTTCAATCAACCAGCAAGGAAGACTGAAAGCACGTAAAGTTTTAGAACTGTATGGCAGACCTCAGCTTTTCAAACTATTCCATTAGCATCACTAAAATACAGCAACTTAGCATGAACCTTTGTTGCTCACTGTCCCAATTGCATTACCAAGCAGGATCCCTTCCATTTCCGAAATGAACCCGAGTGTCGTTGAAATTCAAACGCCGGCATTAAAGTAATATCATTCGATTTCACTGCTTTAATTTCAAAGTTCAGTTAAGGTATTCATAGCTGGCTACAATATTTAGATTACACAAGCACAAATTAAGAGTGTGAGTTTTGTTACCATATTTTAGCTTACCTGTGACTGCAGCACAGCTTGGTATGTACTAAATTTTACTATTGTTAATTGTTCAGAAACATTTAATTAGAGTTCAAAGTTAAATGTCTTATTTCTAAATTGCGTAGATTTAAGTAGCTTTTGAAATGATTGATGAGGTAGCCCAAGACTAACCTCATTTTATTGAATTTCGTACTGCTTCAGAAACAAAGTTCACTACTAATTTCAGTCACTAAATTAACTTTCAATTTTCCAGTTTCTATTAATCCTTTTGCTACATTAAGTCAGAGAGTAGCGAAATGTATTACTTCTGACAAACATTCGGTTTGAACACGACATGTGTCAACCTTCAGTTGCCACGGTTTTAGTGCTAATTATATGTGCAATAACCTTTCTTTTTCAGTTGTTGTAGTAGTTGTCCATAGGACTGGCGACCGTAATTTTCCCCAAATCTCAAATATCTAATTAACGCCAGTTAAATGTTAACGAAACGACTGCACATTTACTTCCTTTATTAACTTCACCCCTTTTCAAAATTAATTTCCACCAGTTCCTTTTGCAATTTTCCTTTCATTTAGATGTAACCCTTTCTTCCCTCTTTACCGACAGATAAACTTCGGTGTCGATTGCTTTTACCAAATTTCTATTAGGTACACACGGTTTACTTTTTACTGTCATTAAGGTTGATAAGTGACGGGGAGGTTACAAGCCTCACTGCCCTTTTCTTAACTAATTTGTGGCTAATTATATTCTGAGAAGCACAGTGCTATTGTTGTGGTCTTCAGTCCTGAGACTGGTTTGATGCAGCTCTCCATGCTACTCCATCCTGTGCAAGCTTCTTCATCTCCCAGTACCTACTGCAACCTACATCCATCTGAATCTGCTTAGTGTATTCATCTCTTGGTCTCCCTCTTCGATTTTTACCCTCCACGCTGCGCTCCAATGCTAAATTTCTGATCCCTTGATGCCTCAAAACATGTCCTACCCACCGATCCCTTCTTCTAGTCAAGTTGTGCCACAAACTTCTCTTCTCCCCAATCCTATTCAATACCTCCTCATTAGTTACGTGATCTACCCACCTTATCTTCAGCATTCTTCTGTAGCACCACATTTCGAAACCTTCTATTCTGTTCTTGACCAAACTGACTATCGTCCATGTTTCACTTCCATACATGGCTACACTCCATACAATTACTTTCAGAAACGACTTCCTGACACTTAAATCTATACTCGATGTAAACAAATTTCTCTTCTTCAGAAACGACTTCCTTGCCATTGCCAGTCTACATTTTATATCCTCTCTACTTCGACCATCATCAGTTATTTTACTCCCTAAATAGCAAAACTCCTTTACTACTTTAAGTGTCTCATTGCCTAATCTAATCCCCTCAGCATCACCCGATTTAATTTGACTACATTCCATTATCCTCGTTTTGCTTTTGCTGATGTTCATCTTATATCCTCCTTTCAAGACACTGTCCATTCCGTTCAACTGCTCTTCCAAGTCCTTTGCTGTCTCTGACAGAATTACAATGTCATCGGTGAACCTCAAAGTTTTTACTTCTTCTCCATGAATTTTAATACCTACTCCGAATTTTTCTTTTGTTTCCTTTACTGCTAGCTCAATATACAGATTGAATAACATCGGCGAGAGGCTACAACCCTGTCTAACTCCTTTCCCAACCACTGCTTCCCTTTCATGCCCCTCGACTCTTATAACTGCCATCTGGTTTCTGTACAAATTGTAAATAGCCTTTCGCTCCCTGTGTTTTACCCCTGCCACCTTCAGAATTTCAAAGAGAGTATTCCAGTTAACGTTTTCAAAAGCTTTCTCTAAGTCTACAAATGCTAGAAACGTAGGTTTGCTTTTTCTTAATCTTTCTTCTAAGATAAGTCGTAAGGTTAGTATTGCCTCACGTGTTCCAACATTTCTACGGAATCCAAAATGATCTTCCCCGAGGTCCGCTTCTACCAGTTTTTCCATTCGTCTGTAAAGAATTCGCGTTAGTATTTTGCAGCTGTGACTTATTAAACTGATAGTTTGGTAATTTTCACATCTGTCAACACCTGCTTTCTCTGGGATTGGAATTATTATATTCTTCTTGAAATCTGTGGGTATTTCGCCTGTCTCATACATCTTGCTCACCAGATGATAGAGTTTTGTCATGACTGGCTCTCCCAAGGCCATCAGTAGTTCTAATGGAATGTTGTCTACTCCCGGGGCCTTGTTTCGACTCAGGTCTTTCAGTGCTCTGTGTAAACTCTTCACGCAGTATCTTATCTCCCATTTCATCTTCATCTACATCCTCTTCCATTTCCATAATATTGTCCTCAAGTACATCGCCCTCGTATAAACCCTCTATATACTTCTTCCACCTTTCTGCCTTCCCTTCTGGGTTGCCATCTGAGCTCTTGATATTCATACAAGTGGTTCTCTTCTCTCCAAAGGTCTCTTTAATTTTCCTGTAGGCAGTATCTATCTTACCCCTAGTGAGACAAGCCTCTACATCCTTACATTTGTCCTCTAGCCATCCCTGCTTAGCCATTTTGCACTTCCTGTCGATCTCATTTTTGAGACGTTTGTATTCCTTTTTGCCTGTTTCATTTACTGCATTTTTATATTTTCTCCTTTCATCAATTAAATTGAATATTTCTTCTGTTACCCAAGGATTTCTGTTAGCCCTCGTCTTGTTACCTACTTGATCCTCTGCTGCCTTCACTACTTCATCCCACAGAGCTACCCATTCTTCTTCTACTGTGTTTCTTTCCTCCACTCCTATCAATTGTTCCCTTATGCTCTCCCTGAAACTCTCTACAACCTCTGGTTCTTTCAGTTTATCCAGGTCCCATCTCCTTAAATTCCCACCTGATTTTAGTTTCTTCAGATTCAATCTGCAGTTCATAACCAATAGGTTGTGGTCAGAATCCACATCTTCCCCTGGAAATGTCTTGCAATTAAAAGCCTTGTTCCTAAATCTCTGTCTTACCATTATATAATCTATCTGATACCTTTTAGTATCTCCAGGATTCTTCCAGATATACAACCTTCTTTAATTATTCTTGAACCAAGTGTTAGCTATGAATAAGTTATGCTCTGTGCAAAACTCAAAAGGCGGCTTCCTCTTTCACATCTTCCCCCCAATCCATATTCACCTACTATGTTTCCTTCTCTCCCTTTTCCTACTGACGAATTCCAGTCACCCATGACTATTAAATTTTCCTCCCCCTTCACTCCCTGAATAATTTCTTTTATCTCGTCATACATTTCATCAATTTCTTCATCATCTGCAGAGCTAGTTGGCATATAAACTTGAACTACTGTAGTAGGCATGGGCTTTGTGTCTATCTTGGCCACAATAATGCGTTCACTATGCTGTTTGTAGTAGCTAACTCACACTCCTATTTTTTTTATTCATTATTAAACCTACTCCTGCATTACCCCTATTTGATTTTGTATTTGTAACCCTATAATCACCTGACCAAAGGTCTTGTTCCTCCTGCCACCGAACGTCACTAATTCCCACTATATCTAACTTTAATCTATCCATTTCCCTTTTTAAATTTTCTAACCTACCTGCCCGATTAAGGGATCTGACGTTCCACGCTCTGATCCGTAGAACGCCAGTTTCCTTACTGCTGATAACGACGTCCTCTTGAGTAGTCCCTGCCCGGAGATCCGATTGGGGGACTATTTTACCTCCGGAATATTTTACCCAAGAGGACGCCATCATCATTTAACCATATAGTAAAGCTGCATGTAAAGCTGCATGTCCTCGGGAAATTTGTTGTCTACTCAGCTCAGTAATGTATGTAAATACCAAGTGAAGCGCAGCTGGACAGCAAGAAACTATAGCGCGTAATACCCGCAACAATAGTACTTCTGAATCTTTGAGTATGGACTCTAAAAAAAAGAAGAAACAAATGATTTATTGAAAAAAAGAGTACCGTTAATCTGTATCTTGTGGAAAGAGCACGTTTTGTTAGGCCGTCGCTCAGAAAGCATTGTTACATGTAATAAAAATTGATATTGTAGTGATAAAACTTAGTAAAGTGTGTGTAAGAGTTGCTTAACATTTATGTATACAAATTTTCTGGAAGTGAAGAATAGAAATATCTTGTTTTGGGAAAAGGAGTTGAACTTCATTGTCGTCGCCGTCTATCAATCGAGAGAATTGTAAGTGTACAAAGTTCACTAAAATACAGGAAAAGAAATGCATTCTCTGTAGGTTTCATTCAATACGCAACAACCTCTCATAATTTCTTTATTACAGTAATTGGAATATGTTCTTGTTCAATAGTATGGTGCTGAACTCCACTGACCAATTTTGATGTAGCAGGACGTATAGTCTGAAGGAAGTTTGTGTGCCAAGCAATCTCCTTTTCTCACGAAAAGCAGATTCTGTTTGATCTTACTTACTTACAACAGTGGTCCCTTAGGTATGATAAGCTACGAAAACTTGGGCTCAAAGCTATCCGCAATACGGCCAAGTAACTAACAGAGTCGTACTTAATAACTTCCCCCAAATTATAATACGTCACCAACTGGTGCAGAAGCTGATCATTTGAGGAGGCAGCAACCAAAATTCAGGTACCAGTTGTGACTTAAAATAAAGTCTCAATCAAAATCAATCTCTCTCTCTCCAAACACGTATATAAATATTCATTTTATTAAGATAAATGTCTTTTTATAGGCTGAGACGTTGTGACAGGTGAAATATTCCATAGCGAACAATGCTAGATTCAATCCGTAGTTTTCTGGATAGCCAGAATTGTTGGTGACACTTGCAATGACGTGTCACCCCTAGAGTTGGAGGTAAGTGTGGGGCGGGGGCTGCAAAGGCAGTGACATAATACCTTTGATACACATGAACGCATTTCTACCACAATTCGCGCATTTATTACCTGTAGTATGGAAAAAATTACTGTGTGTGTAAGAATCTTGTAATACGATTATGGATGAAGGTTCTGAATGAGATTGGGTGGCACAGAAGCATAAATGCCTGAAGCAATTTCCGTCAAATGAGTGATATACATGATTAGTTATTAGAATGGACATATTGTGGGAGTGACGTACTCCTACTACCACTTGGGATGAAGGTGAGGATGATAGTAGCATGTTGTAAAACAGTGGAGAATTAGAAACTTGCAAGCGAAATGTCCCTTCGAATCGGCATTCAGTTACTCGTTGAATAGAACGATCCCTCACAATTCTGCTGAAACTGAGACCAGATGCACTACGGATACTGTGGCTGTACTGGAATTTAGGTTGAAAGGCTGGGGCTGCTTTATTGATTTGTATTAGAAATTTCAAAAAAATTACACTTAGTTAAACAAATACCTTTCAAATTATAAGTAACGAGAAAAATAAAATAAATAAATGAAACTTGCATAGGTCGTTCCTTTGGGCGTCTGAGCAAACATTCTTCGTTCTAGAAATCTAACTTCTGATCAAGTATCTAACGGTCGAAATACACAGTCATACCACCAAATGTCTCGTAAACAGTCAGTTTCACAGGTTCAACAACAGCAAAAAAAGGCTGCCAACTAATTTAACTCGTCAGCTCAAAAAGTGGAAAGTAGTTTAACAGCTGTAAAAGTATCACTCTTTGAGTGCTGAGCCCATAGGTAGTACAACCAATGTTTGAAACAGTAGTTCAGAAACATTAAGGATGCTGACAATTATCTCACACAAACTTAAAACACAAACACTGAAGAGAGTTAGTTACCTTCTGATAGTGATCTTCGATTGTTCTAGGTTCAAGTGCCAGAGAACATTCATCAAATCTAGTTGATTAAAGACGCAGTTGATTCCATTATACGTGTGGACTGGCTACATAACAGTGTTGTCTGAACGATATATTATAATCCTTGTATATAGTTCACATCAAAGTAACCACTACTCAAAGCCAAGTTTGTAGACATTGACTGCCAGGAGGTTGAAAACCCTTCGAGTCAAGATCGCACATCCAATCTTCTTTATATGGATGGATCACTAGTTTACGCTAACATTCGGGGCACCTTCTTACCATAAAATATTCTTGAATAGTGTAGCTGCCATTGCAGCTTCAGACATAATTAAAATCAGCTTTAAAAAATTAAAAACAGCATTTCATAGCTTGTGGCCAGTGTAATTGAACGATGGTCATAAAATAAAGATTTAACATGGTTAAGACTTGGTAACTTACACAGTCAATATTTACGTCATCTCATAACAGAGATTATCGTATACACAGCGTGATTCAGCTGCATATACCTATAAGTTTTATGCCACCTGCAGCGCCTAAAATACGAGTTACTTGAGACCCATGGGTAGGGACAGCTGAATTACCCTCTATGTTGCTGTATTGTGCTACAGATAAACAGTATGGAAGCTGATTCCTCAAAGGTTTACTTCAAACATTTCATTATTAAATCCAAGACAGCATTACATGTGACAAAAACCAAGTCAATACACAGCTCTCTTCTGTCACTACCACTTTCAGTATGTCGTTAACCACTGGCAAAGCCTAATAAGTTAATATTTCTGTATAATAGATTGAAACATTAGCCACTAATTCGTGTGGGCAAATTCAGAAATAAATTGAAATGGGTTTAGATAACAACCTATTCTTAATAGTTGTACCAATTCACTTACAATGAAAACTTCATTTAATACAGAATGTAGCCTGATTACTAACGGCCAGGCCATCTAACAAGCAGAATTACGAACATTTCCAGTACCCTAAAACAATTCGATCACACCGGCTAAACGAAGATTTAACCGGCAAAAACAACTGCTTACAGTACTCGATCAAAGCATTATCTTTCCAGGCAAGTGTATGTACATTTCTTAGCAGGAGTATAACGTATCCTAAACTAAAGAAATTTCAGTCACAACTGAACATGAAACCACAGAGAGCCACAGATTCTAAAATGTTAATTGTTTACTCTGGCAGATAAGACATGGAGCTACCTCGGCTAATGACGCCAATGTGTAGACAACAACCCAGAGCTAAGCTTGCAGAAAGTTGCCTTGTCACTGTCTAGCAACGTTTAGCCAGAGGAAGCATACACCATCCCCGCCCAGCAACTCACAGACGCAGATGGGTCACGCCAGCTACATAAAGCAAGGCAGCGCTACCCTTGGCACAATACGGATGAAATATGTGTACAAAAATGTGTCTTATGATGCTGTCCCTCACCAGGCATACGACTGATTAGTTCTATTCCTTTCAGCTTCTTGAAAATGTGACCCCAATGTGCCAGACATTTTACTCATCTCACCTAATCAAGGTTAGAACTTCCATGAAAGTAATGTTATTCATAGTGTTAATTTGTTAATACAAGCAATCAGTAGCAATGGAAAGCATTATTTTTTAACATGTCGTAAGGTTCAATTTTTGTCTGTTAGACTTAAATACGAATTATGTAGCTAATTTCAATCTAACTTCTTGATTAGCTAAAATCTTGAACTTTCAACACAGCTCAGAACAGGATGGCGGGAGATTATTGGCTCCCTTTCTTCCCTGGTGTATGTCGAACGGTAATTTGTGTACCGCGCCTATTTCCTCTCATCCTGTTCGAGTAGCGAATGTTTCTTGGCGAAAACGGTTACTCGTAAATCTCCGTGTGTGCTCGTATGTCTCTGACTTTGTCTTCATGATCTTTTCACGAATTATACAGGGTTTTCAAGAAGTCTCTCCGTAGTGTCGTATGATTGTTAGGCGCGCGTGCCGTATGCCGCAGTGAAGATACCGAAATGAATGTCAGGGAATTATAAGTTATTTATTTATTGAATATTCATTTTTACTTACAAATTTTCACATTAAATGTTGAAAGTGTCCCTCCTGTTCAATTCAATTCGACTAATCATGTATCCAAACACAAGCTGTAACATTTCTTCTGTAACAGAAGCAGTGAAAGTGGATATTGCGGTTTTCAATTCATCTATGGATTTTGGACTGTTTTTATAGACAGGTGCTTTCGCTGCATCCCTGAAGAAATCCGGCCGCTGTGGCGGAGCGGTTCTAGGTACCTGAGTCCGGAACCGCGCTGCTACTATGGTCGTCGGTTCGAGTCCTGCCTCGCGCACGGAAGTGTGTGATGTCCTTAGGTTAGTTAGGTTTAAGTAGTTCTAAGTTCTAGGGGACTGATACCCATAGATGTTAAGTCCCATAGTGCTCAGAGCCATTTGAACCATTTGTTAAGACCCATAGTGCTTAGAGCCATTTGAACGCAGAAGAAAAAGACAGGCAGTGTTACCTCAGGCGATCGTTGAGGCCAAAGTCCCTGTGAAATTATGCAATCACCAAAAACATCAGCAAGGAGTGACACTGAAACGCGAGCCGTATGCGTGGTTGCACCATCGTGTTCAACATGACCGTTCAGTATTTCACTTAAAACAAGTTCTCCTATGAACGGGTACAGAATACCATTGCAGTATCGTCGTGCGTTTATTGTTTCGTTGAAAAATGTGGGACCCACAATCCGACGTCTAGAAATTGCAATTCAAACGCCTATTTTCACAGAATGACGTGGTTCTTCATGAATACACAATGGACTTGCAGTACTCCACATACGAGAATTCTGCGAGTTCATGTACCCGGATAAATGAAACCACGCCTCGTCAGTGAAAAACGTTTCACTAAGAATATCCCTTCCATTTTGTTGAACGAAGTATTTGAACCATTGAAAATAATGCAGTCTCTTGTCATGATCAGTAGTTTTCACTTCTTGCACGACTGTCACTTTGTATGGAATAAGTTCTAATTTTTTCCTTACAGCTGTGTGGGCCGTTCCGACACTAACATCGATTACCTGGGCGAGTTTTCTTAAGGACTTGTTCGGACTCATGGACATTTTATCGGAAATATCGAGTAGTTTATCCTCAGACAAAATGTTAGGACGACCACTTCTCGGTACATCTGTCACTGAACCAGTACTTCGAAATTTGTTAATTAAATCTCGCACAGTATCAAGATGTGGGAGTGTTGTCTCCAGGAGATCTGAATTAAATGTTTGACGAACTGAAACTGTGTATTTACCGCCAGCTTTGAAGAGTTGTTCGACTAAAAACACACTTTCTTCAATGGTTAGAATTTTAACAGTGACACAAACGAAACAATCGAACAAAGAAACTAATTTAAACTTTCACATCAACACGTAACGACACACACCAACGCTACTACTAACGCTGGCTGAGATAAACGGAACAGTGGAATGTTGGAAGAGTCCACTTGAAGGGAAGTAACCCAGGCAGGCGAACAATCATACGGCACGCGCTGCTAACAATAATACGGCACTGCAGAGAGACTTTTTGAACACCCCGTACATACGAGGAAGTAATATATAGATTAACTCAGATTGAGAGAAACTGAGCTAATTCTGAAATTTACCGCATGTCTCTGTTGTTATCTTATCGAAATGCTTTAAATCCATTGATAAATTTCAGATAAACAAGAGTAAAAAGCAGAAAATAATTCTTTAAATAAGAAAACGTTTCTATGTGACTCGTTTTTAAAATTTACTTAAAATTAGACAGACTTCTAACCACCTAGAGATAGTGCTGAAAATATGTCCTTGCAATTTTTTTGCAGCTTAGAGAATACCAGTAAAAATTTGAATGAAAAATGGGGTGGGGGCCTCATACTATAGATAATGTTGTCGAGAAAAGTGACAGAATAGTTCATAGCATTTTCAGTGTTGTTAAATTGTTTGTTGCTTAAGTGAACTGATCATGTCGTCTATTCTGCTGAACATACACTCAGTCGCAAAAGTCTTCGGACAGTGGGAAGTTTCACAATGAGTACTCGAGAAACACTGACTATGAAACCCAAACATGTTTATTAGCAACATCTATGCGTAACAACATTAATTACAAAAGAAATATTGTATTATTTCGTTTCCAAAATATAAATAACAGAAAAATTAACAACAAAAATGAAACATCCTGCACACCCTACTGCTACAAAAGTATTCGGACACTGTCCAATTAATGTTCTTAAGTTGTACGACGAAAATGTCAATACCTTGTGGGTCCACCTTTCAATTTCAACACCTCCTCCAATCTACTAGACATACTTTGCACGAGTTATTTCGTGAAATCTGGGCCTATATTTGCCCATTCTTGGCGCAGTCTCTCTTTCAAGGTCTCCTTCGTATAGATGAGGTCCGCGCGGAGGGTCCACTTCAATTTATCCCCCAAATGTTCTATTGGGTTAAGGTCTGGTGATTGAGGACGGGGGTGCAATACTTTCGGGCAATTGAAGAGCAACCACATTTGTACAATATGTGCGGTATGCTTAGGATCATTATCCTGATAAAAATGAAAGTTGTTCGCAATACCTAGATGTCGTACACTCTGCTTCAAATGTCCTCGCAGTATATTCAAATACGCTACCTTGTTCATCGTATCATCAATGAACACTAAATCACCCACACCATTGCCGGACATGCATCCCCACACTATGATGATCCAACCTCCAAACTTTACTGTTGGTTTGAGGTTCCTGGGACTCAGCTCTTCATTGGTCTTTCGCCACACGTTTGCCTTTCCATCGCTTTGCCATAATGTAAATTTACATTCGTCGCAAAATATCACCCGATTCCACCAAGCCTGATCGTATTCGGCGTATTCTCTCGCAAACTGCATACGTTTCTTCTGGTTCACTGCATTTATGAATGGCTTTCGCCGTGCCACTCGACCATGGTACTGCGATCGTCGTAGTACTCTCCGCACGGTTTCGGGATGAACTTTTATACCAAGATCTCCCTCCACCTCACTTGCAATTCGTGTGGCAGATATTTTCGGATTCTGTTGTACCTTTCGCACAATCACACGTTCATCTCTCTGTGAAAATGTCCGAGGCCGTCCTGTACTGCAACGGAATTCCAATCGGTCTTCTTTCTCGAACCGTTTAATAATGTCGTGAACTGTACTTTTCTTCATGTTCACTGTTCCGGCAATTTCCCTGCAGGTTTTCCCCATCGCGTGATGATAAACGACAAGTTGCCTTTGCTCGAACGTAGAACACTTCCCTCTGCGTCTCATCGTCGGCCTGCACAGGCTCGCGATACGTGTTTACGAATGATCGCTATCGTCTCGCGGAAATGTCGGACACACTGCAATCGCTTCACCCTCTGTGCGTCTAGGCATGAACTATTCCCTCCCGTTGTCCGCCGTTGTCCGAATACTTTTGTTGCACCTTCCCATACCGGTTTCAGGAAATATTACGTAACAGACACATGTCCAACAACAATTCTTCGTATTTGACGCGTGTTTCACGTTGCGACATCGTACCCAGAGTCCCAAATACATTACAAAGTGCAATTTCTGCATTTGTTCATGCGGCAAACTGCAAAATTATGCGCAGTTACGTGCTGTCCGAATACTTTTGCGACTGAGTGTATATGGGCATAATAGTAGCGTGGGTAATGTATTGCAGTGACGTTGACACATGCTAAACATGTGAGGTTGTCATTGTAATAACTGAACAAGGCCTATGTTGTTTTGCGAGCCTGGTTAGCATGCCGAAATTGCAGACTCGGTGGTATAGCAAACACTTGCGCAGAAATGGGCAAGGCAGATTCCAAAATTGCCAGCGGAAGCAGAGTTTAAGAATACGTGACTCTTAGTGATGCATATCCACAAAAAGCACGCCAACGCCGACTATAAGTACCGAACATTTTGTAACCAACTTTTTCTCAGTCTCACACCTCTACCAGCAGTACGAATGGAGTTGGCCATGGAAGTAGCAACACATAACTGACAGTAGAAGTCGCCGGTTTGAGACCATGGCGCGGAAACAGCCCTACAAGCTAAGTCTCTCTTGGATGTATTGCCTCAGAACAGGTCTACTCCAGAAGCAAGTCCGGCTGCTACCCAGGGGGCAGCAGGTCGCACCTCGTTCACGCCAGTCATCGTCCACTATTGTTGGGCGGGCGCGTCAGGATGCTGGGCATCAACATACATGATGTTTGTGAGTACTGCCTGGGGATGTAGCAGACACACTACCACCAAGTACACGGTGCTGGCTTGGCGACCATGTGGCTGGCTTAAGTAACCAAGCTACCAGCACTTGGTAAAGTAACTGCTCCAGTTTCTCAGGGTGTTCAGGTTACCAGCCCAGCAGATTTTAGCTGGCTGTGGGCCTCCGATCTGGAGTACTGTACAGCACAGATGCTTAAAGAAGGAATCTGTTGCCTTTGCAGCCACCTTCTGCGTCTCGCCTCCCCCACCCATTCACACCAGCCTGACTCTTCATTGCAAGACCCTCAACTGGGGGCGCAATAGTTTGATGTCACAATTAACAACATCGCCTTCACACAGCATGGCATCTCGACCACAGCCTATAGGGACAAAACTGCAGTGAGTGATGAATCAATTGATAATTTTTTTTTTGGAGTGTGTCTTAGACATGGAAATGAGGTCTGACTGTCATCGTAATTTGAGGGTTACCTCATTTAGGTCTGAAGACCCAACTGGCTTATCCTGAATTTAGTGGCGACTGCGGGGGTAAAAATTTCATCCCTGTAGCATGTACGCACTGTAACTTACTAGGTCACACTGCGCCATTCATGATGTCAGTGCCTGTTACTTGGTATATATGTTGTCCGTATGATCATACTACAAGGCACTGTAGAGATCCTAGATGGCTCATGTTATGACATAAAGACTAGTTTGTGGAGAGTTTCTGGAGTTGTTATTTCTTTTTGTGGTAATGTGTTTAGTGATGAGTAGAAGTGTCGTAGTGGCAGAATCGGAGTAACAAGTCTGCTGAAACCAGAAGCAGTGTGGTATTGTTAGAAAGTGTGGCGCAACTTACAGCGGATAATACACAGCTAAATAAACAGTTGACAGCTAGGGATGGACGGATGAACAGTTATCGCTGTTACAGACACCCCAGCACGAAGTGGATCCAGCTGCCACATGTTTTGTTTTCCCTTTTCCGCAAAAAAAATTGATGTGTGTGTCTCTTTTGAGAGGATCTTCAGACGCGGTCAGAGATGGGTGGATGAACTGACAATCGACTTTAGTCAGGTAGCATAATTAGGACTATTTGAAAAAGTGAGGATGTATCTGAGATGAACAGAGGCTTTAAAGAATGTAGCAAGCAGTTGGAGAAGGGGCTTTTGCAAATACAGAGAAAACAGAATAGTGTGTGGTATTTTCATGAGTTGTTGAAACCTATTGTGAAGAGGCATGGGGAAATTGTGGAAGATTTCGTGGACAGGATGAATAAAGGTTTTCACTGTCCAAATGATTTAGGTAAGGGTGGTGAATTAATTGTATTTTTGTTCCAAGCATATGAGTAGAATGTGCTCAGTGCTTTCCTGAGGGGGTTGCTGTCTGACGTATCGTGGCATACGGATGCTCCACACAATCGACAGCAGGGTGATGGGCTGGACAGAGGCTTTTTTTCTGAGAACATTTAGTGCTATAGATGTGACGGATGGGGCATTTACAGAGACAGTGTCGACAGCCATATGCAAAAAGAGGTAACGGAAGGCACCAGCAGCAGAAGTTTCGTAATGGACGTAAGCATGGATGAGGGGGCTGTAAGCAGCCATTAAATGCAAGGGGGAATCAAAAGCAGCCATTAAGTGCAAGGAGGAACCCGAATATCACCTAAAGATATTTCTGTTAAAATTAGATGCACAGATACGTAAGACAAGGATGGGTGTTGCAAGAGGTAAGAAGTATGGGGTTTTGTTGGTCACAGGGGCGCATTTTTCTGTGGCCATTAGAGACTTAGTGAGTCAGAAACAGTGGAACTCGTCAGTATACAGATTGTGTGGGGTTCCAGATAATGATGTGAGGCAATTTCGGCCGGTGAAGTTAGATTTATTTTGGTGAGTATAATGAATTGGAGCCGCGTGTAAACGAGAGTGGGAGTATGATCCTGGGGTAAGAGGTTTTGCATCATTGTTGTGTTAAAATGGTCATTTATAGTGAACCGTAGAACTTAGTTGTAATGACACTCCAGCCAGTGGAAGTTGTTGCCAGTGTGGAACTGATGCGAGGGGCGTCAACATATTTGACAAACAAGTTGAACCAAATACAATTGCACCAATGCCTATTTTTCATGATTGCGCGTCAAGTAGGAACAAGAAGTTTCGTTGTTTGTATGTGGAGCCAGATCAAACTGGGGTATGTTATGTGCTGTACACCGTCTGGATGAGAACGATATACAGTGTCAAGTAAGATGTTCTATCGATGGAAGTGTTTTATGCGTATAAGATGGGAGTGGCGAGTGAGCGGCACTCTTAAATATTGGCACTGAGGGTGGGAAGTTAAGAAGAGGGGTGTTAATAGCAAGTTAGGAAATTTCCTGCGAGGATGAACGATGCACGAAGAGTGTGGGCCACAAGAAACCACAAGCTGTCATTATGTAGGAAAGTGGACTACCTAAGCGGTATAGAGAGTGCAAATGGCAAAACTCTTCGTCAGATCTTAGGATTTCTCCTTTGCCATATTTTTTAGGTATCTTAAATTAATATGCAAGATTTGTGAAAGGATTTTCTGACACAACTCTCACAGCTCTTAAGGAAAGGTGTGACATTCATATAGATGGAAGAGTGTCAGGCTGCTTTCGAAGACTTCAAGAGAATTTGGCATCTGTCCCAGTTCAAGGCTAGTTTAAGTACTTCCAGGCTTTCACAAGGTATATCATCTCACATGTTGCTTCTAATCGTGTTCCGGGATGCAAACTGAGCTAGGAGATAAATGGTAAAGAGCATATGTAGCCAACACATCGAGACAGCTGAAACTAACAGAGAACAAATATTCAACAACAGAGAAAGGTACGTTAAGGCTCATTTATGGTGTAAAATTTTATATGTTGTTTTCGTAGGATAAAGTTCCTAGTAGTGACCGATCACACTGTTTTGAAGTTGTTATTGGAATTGAAATACCCATCTAGCAGGCTGCCAAGATAGACACTGAGATTTAGCAAGGTCGGCAACGAAGTAGATCACAAGCCAGGGATGAAGCATGGTAATGCACACGCATTAAGCAGGAAGGTAGTAGTCTTGAAAGTTCTGTAACATGGTCTTGCAAAAAGGCAGCCAGCTCAGAGCGCTGCCAGTGCTGTAAGCAATACAGGACATAGTCACAGGCTGGCACATATAATGGATTGTTGTAAAAGAAAATGAGACTAAGTTTGAAAGTATGAGCAAATTTCAAGGAGGAGATTCTAAACGAAGCACATGATCACGTTTTAGATTAATACCTTCAGCTGCTGACAGGCGTTGGTATATATCAACGGGAACAGGTGAAAATGTATGCCCCAACCGGAACTCGAACCCCCGGGATCTCCTGCTTACATGGCAGACGCCCTATCCATGTTTTTTTGTTTTTGTTTTTTTGTTTTTGGGTATGTTCGTTGCGTTTGGTCTGGGCGGACGCCGCAGAACATTCGTTCAAATTGATAGTTGTTTCCTTTACTCAGTTTTTTTATTACAGGGAGCTAGCGCGCCTCTGTCACCGAACACGCTGAGCTAGCGTGCCGACTCCATCTGAGCCACCGAGGGCTCAGAGGAGAGTGCGAGTGCAGGGACTATCTCGCGCACACCTCCGGCCAGACCCACATTCTCACCTTATATGTCAACACACTACATTCCTAGTGTCAGTTCCCAACACACTCATTACTCGTGGAAGACATTTTTACCAAGTCCGGTAAGAGGTCGGGTAATATGTGCGCATCCGCACGGAAGAAGAAGGTCATGGCCAGTATTGCCAGAACTATATACTTATATGGATATAGTGTCTGTTCTTTCGGCCATGTCCGAAAGAAGAGACACCATATCCATATAAGTATATGATCACGTGATCACGTTTTATCTGGTCATAGAGGCGTTGGTGGAGATTAAGGAAGTGGATGTGGACACGTATGTGACAAATGACATTGCTGTTTGCACAGTGAGCAAACATGAATCGTAAGCGAGTGCCATTTCAGAGGCTACCGGAAGCATCAAAACCACTTGAAATGCTTCGCATTTATGTACTGGGTCCGTTAACTCGTACACCAGCACGAAACAGATCGTATTATCGATTAGAGTTAACTTTTGTCGATATGTGATAATGGTTGTTTTGGCAAACCAGCTGAAAATTCACAAAATTTGTGGTAAATAAGCGGATGCTGAGGGCTGGAGAGCTACTTAAGACAGTTACAGACCAGGGTACGAACTTTATGTTGGACTTACTGAAGAAACTGCGTTTTTTGTGGCATACGGAGAAGTTAAACGCTAGTCTTCTGCATCCAAAGGCCAGTGGTAGAACAGAGAGGGTAAATAGAGCAATTGAGAAAATTTAATATGAATGCACATCACGGTGACTGGGATATGTATCTTAGGTATGGCGACTCAGAATATAATTGGGAAGTGCTTACTACTACTTGGTTTTCTCCGTATTAGGTGGAGTATGATCAGAAAATGTTAAAATCATTAGATTTGATGAAGACAAGGAAAGGCTATGATGGGGAGTCAGTCCATGAGTTTACGAAAACAGAAGTTCATAAATGTGTACAGAAAGCAAATACGACTATGTTAGAGAAGAGGGAGGAAATGGTGAAACGTATGGCAAAACTACTGCAGTATAAGTTAGCACAATGGGTGATGTAATCCAGTACTTACATGCCAAAGGAGAAGACAAAGAAGTAAACATCACAAGGTATCAGGTGGTTGAGACTAATTTGCCGGTCAGTGTGAAGTTTCAGTTGCCAACAAGAATGAGAGTAGTGTTTGTAGGGCATCTACAACCTTTCTGAGTTAGTCCAGAAGATTCAAGGGTCGATTCAGAGAAGAATGTTAGAAGAAAAAATCAGAGGAAGAGAAAAGAAGACGTGGTTGAACCTGTGCATGAAGTACTGCATGCATTAAGCTCAAGTAGATGAGGTGAGTGTAACCATGTTTTCCTGATATATTCGTTGTACGTGAGCGGTCTTACTAATGGCAGCAACGTTCTGAGAGGACTGGAAGGATGTTGTTAGACGCTGTCGTCAGGTTGAGAGACGTCGAGCGCAAGAATGTAAGACACAGCAGGAATGCATTTTATCGCCTGAATCAGAGTGGAGTCTTTACGGAACCAGCACCTGGATAGAGGAGTACTGTTCTCGAGGCAAGAGGGTGTGACAGTTACTGTCCATCAGTGGGATCTGAATATGGCTTTCAGTGCATGTTAAATTCGGAATGTGGTGAGGAGGTTGAAAGAATCGTTCGATGAACTTCGACAAGGTGCAAGGGAAGGAGGCCTTGAGAAACCGTCAATAAAAGTGAGAACTAAGGAGCAAGAATGTATATTTTAATCCCATTCTCGGAACTTGAAGTACGAAAGGGTAGTATATTGACGGAGCTATCATTTGCACTCAGTTGATATACGTGAAATGGTTTCTGACGTGACTGTCCGCACGAGGGGAATTAACAGACTTTGGACGCGAAATGGTAGCTGGAGTCAGACACATGGGTCATTCCATTTCGTAAATCGCTAGGGAATTCTGTGTTCCGACATCCACAGCGTCAAGAGTGTGTCGAGAAAACCAAATTTTAGGCGTTACCTCTTCCAACAGACAACGCAGTATTCGACGGCCTCCACTTAATGACGACGGTCTAGAGCAGCACCGATTGCATAAGGTTGTTAGTGATAACCACAGAAATCAACATGGGACGTAGGATGAACGTATCCGTTAGGACAGTGTGGCGAAATTTGGCGTCAGTGGGTTATGGCACCAAACGACTGACGTGAGGGCGATTGCTAACAGCAAAACATCGCCAACAGCGCCTCTCTTGGACTTGTGACGATATCGGTTGGACCATAAGCGGATCGTAAACCGTGATCTGGTCACATGAGTCCCGATTTCAGTTGGTTAAGAGTTGACGTGTAGGGTTCGAGTGTGGCGCAGACTCGACAAACCATCGACCAAAGTTATTTACAAGGTACTGGGAAAGCTGGTCGTGGCTCCATAATGACGTCAGCTGTGTTTACAGTTAATGGTCTCGATCCTCTGGTCCAACTAAACCGATACAAATGGTAATTTCCGTCTGACTGGAGACCATCTGAAGCTATTCATGAACTCCATGCTCCCAAACAAGTCAATGGGCCATGATTGGTCGCAATTGGTTTGAAGAACATCGTGGAAAATTCGAGCGAATGATTTGGCCACCCAGATTGTCCGACATGAATTCCACAGAACGCTTGTGGGACATTATCGAGAGGTCAGTTCGTGAACAAAATCCTACACCGGCAACATTTTCGTCATTTTGGACGGGTACAGAGGCAGCGTGGCTGAATATTTCTCCATGGGACTTCAAAGGTTCTTTTGCGTCCATGCCAGTTCGAGTTGCTGCACTATTTCTAGGCAAAAGGAGGTGCGCCAGAATATTAGAAGATATCCATTGGCGTTTATCACCTCACTGTAGCGCGAGCCTGAGAAGTGTGTTGCGACCGCATTGACAACAGACGAGTTTGGGATGCTGTCATGGTAATAATGTAAAAGGGCCAAAGCAATGCTGCCATGCAATTTTGTTTGCGGAGATAGTGGACTTATATGTACGGAACACACTCGTGTATCAAGGAGCAAGGCAGAATTCCATCCTCGTAGTCGCAGTGGGGTTTAAGCATAAAGGACTGCTAGTGATGGATATGCTCAACAAGCACTGTGGCGCCGACTATATGTACTAGACATTTAGTAACAAATTTTTTCTCAGTTTCGGAACTCCAGCATGACGTAGAGGCTCTGCGAGGCGATGTTGCCGCATGTAAACGACAGTAGAAGTCACTGGTTCGACGCGACGGCATGGAAACACCTCCGCACAATAACGCACTCCCAGAATTAGTGCAATGGTGCGGCGGGCTATAGCAGGTCTCCTCAAGCAGCACCACCGACTAATGCACAGGTAGCAGCGGGTCACCTGTTGTGCACATGACCCGTCTTCGTCCTTCACAGGTCGAACGTCACATCGTGGGCGGCTTGCCACGCCGTGACGCACACATTCAGCTGCCTGGGGCCACATCAGATAGGTGACACACGCCACTGGTGCAGAAGCTGCGCTATCAGCCTATACATAATAAGGCCTCTGGCGGAGACTTCGAGGCAGTTGCGTGGGGCGTGCAAGCGGGCAGCCCTGCAGAACGCAGCAGCCAGCCGGCCACTGATCTGGTGTACTACGCAGCACAGATGCTCCAATGAAGAACGTGTGACCTTTTCAGCCACCTATCTCTGGAGCCTACAGGACTCCGACCTCGCTTCCACCACTTGCTCACACCTTCATGGGCCATGGCCACGCCACCCTGCGCTGAGGGTATTGGCTACACGTCTTTGGTTTCAGATTTTTCAGGAACCGTCGTTGGTATTAAAAAATCACAAGCACAAATTTTAAGGACTCTCTGTATCGGGTGTGGAGTCAGTCATTTCTGTTATGTTAACTTGTAAATTTGGGCAACAGTTATCAGGACAGAAAAAAAAATACGGATAACTGCGAGTACGACTTGCGCGCCGAGGGTACCTTGCAAAGTTAATTATGTGTACATGGTGTTCAGAAATTCCCTTTACAAACTTCTAGGACTTGTAGAGGGGAATGAGTACATAATATTTTCTGTAGGAAACCCATATCGGGAAACTTCTACAATGATTTCAGTTCACGTGTTTCACTCATCCACTTTTGCTTTAGGATATGAATTAGACATGATGCAATACATTTATAGGTAACAGTTAGAAAGTAAGTATAATGAAACAGCAATTTCACACGTAAGCACATGTTTTTGTATTAACACTTAGACATTACATTATTCGAAAACAAAAAAAGAGATCAGCATCCTGTACGTACAGAACAGAACTGATGCAATACAGTAGTGGCTCAATGTTGTGCCTATCAAACTTGTTGCAGACATTGTACCTACAAAACATGTTCTGGTACACAATCTCCTTCTCACCTGGTGTCTCTTCAGTTTCTGTTGCCATGACGAGAAATTGTGCCAGCGGATCTCTCTCCATATCTACAGGAGTCTCGTAAATTAAACTTTGCATACGACTCCAAAACAAATAGTTCATACTAGCTAAATCTCGCAATCAAGGCAGCCACGCGACTGGACCAACTGAGTCTATCCCTCTTGCACCATATCGTCTGTTGAAGTTTCTCTGTAACGTATGTGAGAAATGAGCTGGTGTGCCATGAAGCTGACAAACATTCAGCGGCACAACTTCCAAGAACGAGCCCAGTATGTTTTGTAGTACGAGTTACCTTGAGTGCAAGGAAGCATAGTTTAAGCACATGACCGTCCAGGGGACCTGCCCACACTTTAATACAAGACGGTTGCTGAAACCCTTGGACATGCAGTGCATAAGGATTTTCATCTACCGGGACATGGCTGTTTCGCAAATTGAGGACATAGCCCCCACTGAACTTATATTGAGCTGTGAACAGAGCTCAACGTGAAAATAGGTGCTTGCGATGTAACGGTGCAGGAACCACAAGGAGGAGGTAATGCGTTGTGGAAAATCTGTTGCACTCTTAGTGTGTACCTTTGGTAAGTGATATGGAAGTACCGTTGCTCACGTAGAACGACCCAGTCGATGCTGTAACTAATAAAAATTGCATGCGCAGTTGTCTGAGAATTCACTGATACGTTCTCTTCAGTGCGATGCAGCTTATCTTCCTCAAATTTTAGAGTCATGCCTCCACATGGTGAAAGTACCTGTTTCTCGGAGACGCTGCGTATCTTGGACAGAAAGTTTGTGTGATTGCGTACTAAGTTTCGGAAAACGTTTGTCATACAGTTAACTAGCAGCAGCCGCGCGGGATTAGCCGAGCGGTCTGGGGCGCTGCAGTCATGGACTGTGCGGCTGGTTCCGGCGGAGGTTCGAGTCCTCCCTCGGGCATGGGTGTGTGTGTTTGTCCTTAGGATAATTTAGGTTAAGTAGTGTGTAAGCTTAGGTACTGATGACCCTAGCAGTTAAGTCCCATAAGATTTAACACACATTTGAACATTTTTGAACTAGCAACAATTCGATTACATCGACCTTTGGCATACACGTGATCATGTCTGGGTATTGCGAAAAAGTCTAGCCAAACACGTTTACCGTATCGGACACACAAAAGCATTGAACAGGTCTCGCAGCACGGCAGACGTTATCTGACGTTATCTGACTATGTCAGACGGCCACCTTAAGTCACTTAACGTTATCTTGTCTACCCTACTGCATATGAGGACAATCAGCTCTGAAACATTTCTCTTTCCCGCGGTAGACGTGGATGCATTACATAAGGAAAGTACCCAAAGGTTCGTTTCAGTGAGGACCCATGAACACTAAAAATGATGGGAGCAAGATTAAAGCAATCCTACCATTAAAGTACTACATTTATTATCTTTAAACATATATTCGTTCAGAGAAATATTTTTATCGGCGTAACTATAATCATGACAATAGTACAGGTCTACCTGCAAATAGAGAATAAGTGATTGAAACGTCCGAAAATTCCACTCACACTCCTATAGGGCGAAAAAGGGTGCGAAAAAATTCATGTTAATGGACGAATAGAATTAATCATCTGTAAATCGGATACCGTAACCCGCTATTACCTATCAAGGTGTATTGTATTGTATGTTAACCGGGGACCTAGAAATGACGGAGAGGCTCCATCCCTGCAGCAGCAACAGTGGTCCCCACCCCGACGACGACTACCGCAGTCCACTTCACCCCTCAGCCGCCCCACACCGAACCCAGGGTTATTGTGCGGTTTGGCCCCAGGTGGAGCCCCCGGGGAACGTCTCACACCAGACGAGTGTAACGCCTATGTTTGCGTGGTAGAGTAGGAGTGGTGTACGTGTACGTGGAAAACTTGTTTCCGTAGCAATCGCCGACATTGTGTAACTACGGCGGAATAACGAGAACCAGCCCGCATTCGCCGAGGTAGGTGGAAAACCGCCTAAAAACCATCCACAGACTGGCCGGTTCACCCGACCTCTACACAAATCCGCCTGGCGGATTCGTGCCGGGGACCAGGCGCTCCTTCCCGCCCCGAATGCCGTGCGTCAGACCTCACTGCCAACTGAGCGGGCTATCAAGGTGAAGTGGTATGTGCAATGAAACATGTAGAAGACCCTGTGCTGCTATTTTTTGAGCTCTGACAACAGATCAGATCACCACAAGCCGGAGATGCGTGTATTACAAACAAAATACTGCTCATGAACGCCTCGTTGATGGTGGCTGCCCTGAGCTCCAAAACAGTGAAAAGTGGCTACACTGAGTCACAGCGCCAGAGACTTCGCCAAAGATTAATATTCCGCCGCCTCCAGTGGTGCAGTAGTAGTTGAGAGGATGTCGAAGGCAGTTGTCGTTCTGCTGGGCGAGAGAGTAGATGCTGTTCGGTTGGTGTAATGTATAGATGGGAGATGTTACAATTGTCACAGTGTATTTGAGAAAGGGGATGGGCTTTTGATTTATGATGCTGGTGTACTGGAAAATTTTCGTCAACATATAATGAGGTAAAAAGGTATTACAGTTTCCTTTAATGACAATGTCTCTTGCTCACAGGCACAGTCAACAAAGCATCTGGCTCGTGCTCATTAATTAGACTTGTAATTCTGGTTTCTATGTGCAGTTACAGTATTTCCGGTTTTTCAACTAGTTCATTGTAAATGGTGTTTAAAATATGTTGTCGTATTGAGAAAGAACCGAGCCAGATACATGTACGTTGAGTGACACTACCACACACAGAACAGTTACACTTGTGCTTTGTTGTTTCGTAGCTTTTACAGTTGCAGCGGGCTAAATTAATCAATTGTGTTAATGGAAATTCCTTATCATTCTTTATTTTTATTTTATGCAGTCAGACTGCGTGCTAATACTAGTCAGGGCCAACCAGTTACAAGAATTCGTAACCGGTCACACGTCTACTAAAATTATTGCATTTATTCGTTAATAATTTGAATTAAGCCCCTCTGCAACATGTAGCGTCCAAAACGGACACGGACCGATGCGCGTCCCCGAAAATTATTAGTACTGTCAAGATGACCGGGCACGCGAACTTCTTTTACAAGTTCTCGGAAGTGGGAGTCGCGGAATGGCCCGAATATCTAGCGCGACAGTCAAAAGGCAAGTGACCGCGCGGAGTGGTCGCGCGGTTAGAGGCGTCATGCACTGATTGTGCGGCCACTCCCGCCGGACGTTCGAGTCCTCCCTCGGGCATGGCTGTGTGTGTGTGTTGTTCATAGTATACGTTTAAGTAGTGTGTACGACTAGGGACCGATAACCTCATCAATATGGTCACTTAGGAATTCACACACATTTGAACATTTTTGAAAAGGCAACTCCTTGAGAGATACTCTTCCACAGCGAAAAGGGAGTTTCTACTCCACTGTGTGAGAAGCTGACCAATGGTGGCAATTCAACAATTAAAGCACTAACCTTACCACTATAATAAGTGCTCTAAGCTTACCACTACGATGCCCTGTTAGATTTGAATGAAATTCCCTCGAGTTATTCCTAAGGAAGGAATCCTTAGCTTACGTCACTGTCGTCTCGCCAAGCGCAGCTACGATGAGGGCCTTATTCTCGAAGCTTCTCGGCGTTTCTGGCACTAACGGAACCTATTAGGGGTGTTGTGAGCGCGCGGAGCCGCATCGGCGGCTCACGAGAACTGGTGGAGTGGTGGATGAGGGAGGGGAGGGGTAGATGGCTGTCTCCGCGAATTATTATTAAAAACGCGCATAGTATGTGGCACCGAGCGAAGTAATTTTTCTTTATCACACATGTCTCTCCCTGGATATCAGCTTTCAGCCGCCGTGATAACTGTAAGAGTTCACTGCCCAGTTTCCGAATTCCGAGAACGAGGAGGGTTCCGCCGCCGGCAGTTGAACACACGTTATCCCTGGTCAGCGGCCACTGTCTTGTCGGGCTAGAGGCTCCAAAGCCCTTGGGCACTTGCTGAACTCTGCTGTGTGCTGAACGTGAAATCTGTCTACTTAGCAGCCACCTGGAGACAATACAAGGAAAATTTTACGCTATAACATTTTTATGGTCTACATAGAGGAACCGAAGGGCTCTGGAACAGACTAATCGTAATTTGTCGACCCTAAAAGCATTAATTCAAACGCAGTGCACAAAGATACTACACCAGAGACACCACATTTACTCCGTAAGTAGGATGTTTAGGTTTTTTCATTGGTAACGCTACGTAGCACTCTGTATGAAAATCACTGGCTGTGCTGTGTGCAGTCTGTGGCTGGTTTGCATTGTTGTTGGCTATTGTCATGTTGGGCAGCTGGATGTTAACAGCGCGTAGCGTTGCGCAGTTGGAGGTGAGCCGCCAGCAGTGGTGGATGTGGGGAAGTGAGATGGCAGATTTTTGAGAGCGGACGATCTGGACGTGTCTCATTAAGAAAGAGTAAATTTGTAAGACTGGATGCTATGAACTGATATATATATATAATATGACTTTTGAACAATATTAAAGTAAATACATTGTTTTTTCTCTGTCAAAATCTTTCTTTTGCTAACTGTGCCTATCAGAAGTTAGTGCCTTCAGTAGTTTGAATGTTTTATTTAGCTGGCAGTATTGGTGCTCGCTGTATTGCAGTAGTTTGAATAACGAAGATTTTTGTGAGGTAAGTGATTTGTGAAAGGTATAGGTTAATGTTAATCAAGGCCATTCTTTTGTAGGGATTGTTGAAAGTCAGATTGCGTCGCGCTAAAAAAATACTGTGTGCCAGTTTAAACACAGTCATGTATAATTTTTCTAAGGGGACGTTTCATATGTCGATCCTTAGCCGACTGGAATCTTCTGATTTTTTCTTGTAGTTTGTGTAATTAGTGCAGCCTTTGTTTATTGCTAGCGCATAATTGTAGAGAGAATTTCCTTTGTAGTTGTAGTTTTTAATTGTTGTACAGTAAAACAGTTGTGGCATGCATGTAGATTTGCACCAAGTATTTCGCAGCTGCGCTTGCAATTAACGAGATATTATTTTCAATGCTATGTTAACGTGCTTTCTTATTTTGCTCTTCAAATTGTGCTTTCCTGTGTTGTCGTGTGAAATATTGTGGCAATAATAGCGTGTAACAAACGTAATACTAGGCTCCAAAGTAAACTGAGAAATGATAGTGAAGAAGAAAGCAGTGTGCTAGCACCACCGTGTAATGAATTTAACTAATGTTCAAAGTAGTAATATGGTAATTGTGCATAGGGAAATGGAGCGGGCTGCAAATAATGGTGTAGACAGTGAAACAATTAGTGAACAGGGAAGCATTATCGAGCGATCGGTCGGCAACAGCTCGCCTCTGGAATCCGAAAGGACAGGACACAATCTTGTAAATACTGTAGATTCAGGTTTTGGGTCCTCACCGATTTCTCCAATAAGTCAAGACACATTTTCTGCTTGTCAAAATGTGAATGTTGCCAGTGCAAATGCACTGCCGAAAAGCATAGAGGAACAGATTCCAGACACCAATACATTATTATTGCAATTAATGCAACAAATGAAACAAAATCAGAGACAAACACAGCAACTGTTAGACACAATGGAACAAAATCGGAGACAAACACAGCAAAAGTTTCAAAAGTTAGACACAATGGAACAAAATCTTCGGATGTTAGACACCACACTTGAACAAACACGTGAAGATTTAACTACTGAGTTACATAACATTAAATCGAAATGTCAAAAAGTCTGTAATGACGTAAAAACACAAATTTGTGAGCATTTTCAACCTATTTTTTCGCGACATGAAAATGCATTACAGAATCACGAAGCAGCCATAAAAGAACTGCAAACCAATGTTCATGAAAATCATGAGAACTTGTGGGCTAAAATTGACTCTGCTGCATCTACTGATTCGGTCACGCTACTTGCAAAAACTCAGGAAAACTTAAAAGACACAGCAAATACTCTGAAAATTGGTTCAGAAAGCCACATGGAGGAAAATAGTTCATTAGCAGAGACAGTAGTCGAACTTTCGGATCAGCTAAATAATTTATCTACGAAGGTAGATGATAATCTGAATGACGCAAGACCGGTAGTCTTTAATGACACAGAAGAGTACGAACAAATTAGTAAATTCAAAGTAAACCAGAATCAAATTAATATGCAACACCAAAGAGAAATCCAGGAAGTACAAGATCAGTTGACACAGGTAATACAAGAATTACGTATTTCAGAGGACACTCGCGCTCCAACACGGGAAGAGGGACTTAGAAATACGGAAAAGCCACAAAATAATAACACAGGGCATTTCGGAAATTATGAAAGAAATTGGCAAGGGCACCGATTCTTGAGATGGAACCGCCGACACGACGTAACAATGACCGATATGCCACTCGCCGACACGATGATTTTGACTATAGGCTGTTCATTACTACTCGTAAATTCAAAACATTTAAGAATTCTGGCAACGACATTCATCCACAAGCGTGGCTCCAACAATTCTCTCATTGTTTTCCTCCCAACTGGTCATTAGAGCACAGATTAGAATTTATGTGTGGCTACTTAGAGAATGAACCAGCTGAAAGAATGCGATCGGTCATTCACGATTGTCACAGTGAAGGAGAATTTTATCACCCCTTCCTCTTAGCATATTGGTCTCAAGCTACACAAGACCGAGTAAAACATAGCATCATAATGATGAAACATTTCGAACAATCTGAATTTTCCAGTCTTGTTAAATATTTTGAAAACATGTTGCACAAGGATCAGTACCTGTCAAACCCTTACAGCCCCTCAGAACATATCCATATTGGCTTAATCAAATTGCCTGAACATTTACGACATATTACTTTGGCAGGACGTTGCAAAGACGACATTGATGCTTTTGAGGGACTCTTACAAGAATTAGAAATGGACACTGACAATCGCGGAATGCGAAAACAGGAACACAACAATTACAGGTCACATCCGTCCCAATTCCGCGATGAAGGAAATAATAACTGGACACGACAAGGCTATTCTCACAACACAAATCGTGACCAAAACAGACACCACCCGTATGACAACCATTGGCAGAGTAGTAACAATTACAGGGAAAGATCACCTCTCCGCGGTAGTGACTATCACAGAGACAATCAGAGAAACAGACAATATGGGAACCAAAATAATTATTATCAAGGGAGACAGAATAGACGCAACGGTCCAGCGCGCAGTTACGATTCAGGGCGAAATTCACCACCACGTGACCGACAAGAAAGGAATTAAGGAATCTACTGACATAACGACAGACGATATGATCGTGACGACAGACCTGAATTGCATCAAAACTGGTGGGATTCAAACAGGGCAGGGCCCTCTCGACAAGGTGAGTTTGTAGAAGTTAGTGTTCCAAATCCCAATAACGATGCGTGACAACAAAGAGACAAAAGGCAATGACTCATACCGCTGGCAGCCACAAAACGTACTTATGTATCTGACGACGCAGCTGCCGTAGCTAGTAATTACGTAAAAATGGAAGACCTTAGGGACATCTTACTCCAGAAACACGACGTAATACATAACAACACTGCATATCCTGTGATTCACATTACAGTAAATGACGTAAAATTTATAGGAGTACTTGACTCTGGCACTCCCATTTCAGTAATTAGTGACACAGCCTTTAGCAAATGTAACAAATCGAACGATTGCCCCACACTTCCGTTACGTAAGATTAAATTACAAGGTTCAATCGTTGGAAAAAGTGTAGATGTACGCGAACAAACCAACTTAGAATTCTTTTGTCAAAGCCACAGCTTCTCTATGAACTTTCTCATTGCTCCATTATTTTCGACGGAAATTATATTGGGAGTAGACTTTCTGAATGAATACAAAGGAATCTTAAACTTTCACGATGGTGAAATAAGTTTAGAGAAAGAAGGTAAGTCAATAGCTTTGAAATTCGAAGATTGTCTCTCAAACCATGACGAGGAAATTAATCGGCTTTACCTTCTTTTAGACAACAGTTCAGAATTTTGTATAGAACTTGACACTAACAATCACTCTGCAAGTACTGACAGGGATGATATCGACGGCGCATTTGATACTAATGAGTTAATTCAGAATAAAATTCAAACAATTGAGAATTGTAATGGCACTGACAAGTAAGACCTTTTGGGATGTTACAAGCACATTCCACAGATTTTACTCACAAAACAGGAACAATCAAGGGATTTCAATCCCAATTTCGTGTTCGTGAACATACAAAATTTTGTGTTAGACCATAAGTAATTCCAGCACATTATAGGGACCGTGTTAGAATAGAAATGCAATCTATGCTTGACGAGGGCATTATTGTGCCTGCACTAAGCTAATACAACAATCCATTACATGTTGTTGAGAAGAAAAATGGATCGATCTGACTTGTCTTACATTCGAGACAAATCAATACTATTATTATTCCTGAAACAGACAGACCGCAAACGATGGAAGAACTTCTTCAAAATTTTAATGGTGTAAAGGTGTTGTCTTCTATTGATCTCAGATCCAGCTTTTATCAGATCGAACTTCATCCAGAATGTAGAAAATACACAACTTTTCTTTGTTTCGGCGTTTGTTATTAATTTCGGAAACTTCCTTTTGGTTTGAACATTTCTTCGTGAGCATTCATTCGCGGGCTAAATTCCATATTACCTGATTTCTTAAAACGCCACATCACCTTATATGCGGCTGATATTCTAATAGCAGAAGCCTCATGGGAACAACATAATCGCATCCTCAACAGTTTGTTACGTATCTTTGCAGAATCTGGAATTACAGTTTACTTGGAAAAGTCTGAATTCGGTAGGCCAAAGGTGAGGTTTTTGGGACATATTATTTCTTCTGAAGGCATTCAGCTGGATCCTGAAAAGTTAGAGGCAATCAGAGGCATTCCAGTTCCATCCACAAAAAAAAAAAATAAATAAATAAAAAATAAAATAAAATAAAAAAAAAAAGTCCGCAGTTTTCTAGGTCTCATAAATTTTTACCGTCGATTTCTGAATATGCAAATTCTAGTTACACCAAAACTTTGTTCTCTCACTGGAAAAAATACTATTTGGAACTGGGACAAACAAGCACAGTTGGAATTTAATTCTTTGAAAGAAGCGTTACTTAACGCGCCAATACTAGCTCATCCAGATCTGTCACAAGAGTTCTGCCTTAGCATGGATTCTTCTAAAGTCGGTCTTGACGCCTATTTATTTCAAGAACCCATAGAAAATGTCACTAATGTTCAGAAAACCATTGCTTTTGCTAGCCGAGTGCTAACAAAATCTGAAAAAAAAAACATTCCGTTACTGAATTAGAAGCTTTAGCTATCATTTGGGCATTTAACAAATTCCGTTTCTTTCTTTCTGGTAAGCACGTAAAAGTATACAGTGATCATCGTGCATTACAATTTCTTATGTCTTCAAAATTAAATCATGACAGGTTAAAACGTTGGGCATTGTTTCTGCAGGAATTGGACTTCACAATAGTCTACATTCCCGGCAATGAGAATATTGTTGCGGACGCACTGTCACGCGCACCGGCTGGGCTTGAGAAATGTAACACAGAAGGCAACCTCGAGAAAAATTTCAGTATTCTTTACATTCAGAAAGTCGTCTTTGAAAACTTCATCACCACATCTTTAAAGGACATTGCTCATGAACAAGATAAAGATCCGATTTGGAAAGACATCAAAAGTAAATTGCATGAAAAGACACACACACAGATTCGGCATTATTATCTGGTTAGAAACAACATACTGTTCAAACGCTGCACTGTTGATGACAAGCTATGAGTTCTTTGCATTCCTGATGATTTTGTTAATAAGCTTATTTGGCACATTCATTTCAGCTATGCACATTTTGGACCACGAAAATGTTATCATATTCTTCGGACGACTTGTTATTTTAACAATATGGAAAAGAGAATTCGAAGGGTCCTGTCTATTTGTAAACTTTGTCAAAAGGCTAAACCATCTACTGTCTCACATCGTGCTACGTTGTTTCCTATCATTCCTTCTAAATTAAAAGAATTTCCTGCTGTTGATCTCTTGGGACCCCTTGTCAGAACATCTAATCGATTTTCGTTCGTGCTAGTCGCTGTTGAACTTACTTCAAAATTTGTTTCTTTCACTCCGTTACGTAAAACCATTGGATGGTCTATATCCAACGCCTTTGTTAAAAATGTCTTACGTGAAGTTGGACACGTTAGTAAAGTCATTTCAGATAACGGACCGCAACTCAGATCTGCTGTTTGGTCACGCATGCTTCGGAACCATAAAATCAAACCTGTTTTTATTTCATTGTACTCACCACGTTGCAACCCATCTGAACAGATTATGAAAGAAATCAATAAGCTTTACAGACTTTATTGTGACAGAAAGCATCAGTATTGGGGCAGATATTTACACTTATTTCAAAACGTGCTGAATGAAATGCCTCATGACTCCACTGCTTTACCACCTATTCTTGCACTGAAGAATTAAGAACCACCGAACAGAATCAGAGAGCATGTACCTTCCCCGAATACACGTAAACTTCGACACAAAGACATAATTGATTTGGCTATTAAAAAAATAAAATCTGCAGCAGACAAAAGGACAAAACTACACGGTAAAGCAAATACAAAGAAATTATATATTGGTCAGAAAGTTCTCATTAAAGCTTATTCATTGTCACATAGGAAGAAACACTTGAGTCATAAATTCTTTCTAGTTTACAATGGACCTTACAGAATCCGACGTACACCACATGATAATTGCGTTGAAGTTGAAACTCTGCGTACTAGGAAGAGTAAAGGTTTACGCCACATTTCACATGTAAAACCGTTTATTGGAAGGTTGCTTGTTTGTTTTGGGGAAGGAGACCAGACAGCGAGGTCGTCGGTCTCATCGGATTAGGGAAAGACGGGAAAGGATGTCGGCCGTGCCCTTTGAAAGGAACCATCCCAGCATTTGCCTGGAGCGATTTAGGGAAATCACGGAAAACCTAAATCAGGATGGCCGGACGCGGGATTGAACCGTCGTCCTCCCGAATGTGAGTCCAGTGTCTAACCACTGCACCACCTCGCTCGGTATTTATTGAAAGATAATCTGTTTTTTAACTTAGTCTGTTCCATAAAACTTTTCACTTCACGCTACTTGTACAATTTGTCACACTGACAAACTGTTAACATGCAACAATGTTTTGGAGTTAACTATCCAGTCTAAAACCTAGGGAACATTTTCAAACATAAATTACGAATGCATTGTTATAGTGAACAGACGACACAGTGTTGTTATTTGTACATTCTTGCTTGTTAGGTGCACGATTACGTAATGACTATCAGGCTTACATACTTAGAACATATACTGGTACTGTTAATGAGATTTTAATGCGACATTTTGGTTTACTTGAAATTACATTCTGGATTTAAAGTACTTTCTGTGAGATACCAGATGACGCAGTGGTTAGTTTATGTGACAGCTAAACGATTTTATCACGACACTGCTAATGTGTGACACAATTTATATTGTTGCTTTTGCGGTGTATCTGTTTTATATCTGCACAGTTTTTCTGAATTCTTCTGAAAAGGAAAACATGTTTTAGTAGTAACTTTTGTGGTAAAGCTACAATGAGACAGCCTTTTCCGTAGCACAACAGTACGTTACAGTACAGTACTTACTTCCTCACGTCAATAAGCGTAAAAACTACGATATCTATACGCATAGCAATTGACTTCGTTTATTACGAGGTAAGTACATTGAATTCTATTGATCTTTGCTTACGGACGACGATAATTACGACACTTGGCACTTTTTTTACCGTTAAGTAATGACAGAGATTATGTTACAACAAGACGCACAATTTAGAGTGGCAGTACACGTATTTGAGTGATTAATTTTGTACTTAAAACATTTATTTTTAAAGATATTTGAATTACAAAGAAAGTTTTCAGTGATACATTTCACTTCATTGCTGTAATCTGTAACACCTGAGGGTACAATTACATTAATCCTCGGGGGGGTAGACGCCTACTTTGTGCACCATGTGTTTGGCAAGCACAAGGAGCCCTAGCTAATATGGTATTTGCTTATACACCTTTACACATCGGTACAATATTTCTCTAACACATAAATTACACAGCTAACTGATCATTTAACTGGGAGAGACAAACATTTATTTTACTACATCAGTGACAGATGTTTACGTAATTACACAGTTGGATAACTTCACACTTATGAAATTGTATTTTGTTTGTACTTTGTGAACTGTTCATATTTTTTCGGAACCATTGTGATACTATGAGAGCTTTGAATGTTATATTTGGTATGGGCTCATGATTTTTAAAGTACGTTTGAGGTAGATGACACTACTGCAATGAGCAGAGAATATTTTTTAGGTTTTGAAATTATTGGAGGAAGCTACGACGTTTTTGAGACTTGACTGAGGTGTTATGATGTTATTTTTACGACGAAGATGTGTATTATGCTGTTGAGGTATGTTTATGATCAATAAGCTGAGACTCGTACTTTAAGAGTTATGAAATGTGTGTAAATGCTTGAACGTATCACAATGCCTGGTGAAAATTTTTTGCACACTGTTATATTCATAGGATTTTGTTTCTACACATTTGCAATGCAAATTCTCGACCTGTGAAATTTTTTATATGAGACTGTCACTGTAGTGCAAACTGGTGTCGTAAATATTTCGGTAAGAAAGTTAAGTGACCTTCACGTAATGCGTTGTGGACACCCAGCTGCGCGGCAGTCGCCTGGAAAAAAGTCATTAGTGTGTGCCTTTCAGAGGCACAGGTGGAGAAAAAAAAAAGAGGCCGTTATCCTCGCTATTGACATTTCTTTGTGGAAAGCATCACAAATACGAACCGCTCAAACTTGAAAACATATGATTATACTGTGGAGCTCTTAATTTATGATATTTACTAAAATGCCTAATGAAATGATGAGAAATATTTTACATTTATTGTCTCTCCAGTTGAGAGTTTGCTCATTTTGTTTACTATCTAGTTTCTAGCAGTACTGCATCATTGATTAAAATAAAATTTTATAGATGTACTAATATAGATATTTTATGTCTACAGATCCAGTAAATAATAACTTTATGATCCACTTAAAAAATCGAAGGAGCACAAAAAGACATTTCCCTTCACAGGACTTGCAAACATAATTTTCTTTTCAACTTCTTGGTAATATTTTTCGTAGAATAAGTTGTGGTGCACCACTTTAATTACATAGACATTAAGATGTGAATAGACATTTCCCTTATCTGCATTGTTGTTTTTAGTGTAATAATTTTGCTGCTTGAGCTTTGCCATGTTTAGGTATAAGTTACAGCATTTGCTGCCGCTGTTTGCCATGCATAGTGCTACTGAATGTCACTTTGTATTATTCTGTTAAGCCAGTTTCACTACTGATTTATTTTTCTTGTTGCTGCACATTGGCTCATATTAGTTGTAATGTTGCATTTGCTCTGCTAATTTAGATTTGCTGCTGCTTGCTTTGCCAATTTCCTTTTTTTGTCATTGCTGTTTATGTTAAGTTAGCTTAAGAGGGTGTAGACTATATAAGAGAATGAGTTGTGATGATTTTTAAAAATAGGAACCCCCATTTTTATTACATATTTGTGTAGTACGTAAAGAAATATGAATGATTTAGTTGGACCACTTTTTTCGCTTTGTGATAGATGGCGCTGTAGTAGTCACAAACGTATAAGTACGTGGTATCACTTAACATTCCGTCAGCGCGGTCGGTATTTGCTTCGTGGTACATTACCCACGTTAAAATGAACTGTTTACCAACTGCGGAAAAGGTCGATATCGTGTTGATGTATGGCTATTGTGATCAAAATGCCCAACGGCCGTGTGCTATGTGTGCTGCTCGGTATCCTGGACGACATCATCCAAGTGTCCAGATCGTTCGCCGGATAGTTACGTTATTTAAGGAAACAGGTAATGTTCAGCCACATGTGAAACGTCAACCACCTCCTGCAACAAATGATGATGTGCAAGTAGGTGTTTTATGTGCTGTCGCGGCTAATCCGCACATCAGCGGCAGACAAATTGCGCGAGAATCGGGAATCTAAAAAACGTCGGTGTTGAGGAAGCTACATCAACATCGATTGCATCTGTACGATATTTCTATGGACCAGCAATTTAATGGCGACGACTTTGAACGTCGTGTACAGTTCTGCCACTGGGCACAAGAGAAATTACGGGACGATGACAGATTTTTCGCCACCGTTCTATTTAGCGACGAACCGTCATTCACCAACAGCGGTAACGTAAACCGGTATAATATGCCACGATGACTGCGACAAGTGGGACATCAGCGACCTTGGTGGGATTATATATGGTGCGGCATTGTGGGAGGAAGGATAATTGGTCTCAATTTTATAGATGGCAATCTAAATGCTGATTTCCTATGTAATGTTCTACCGATGTTACTACAAGATGTCTCACTGCATGACAGAATGGCGATGTACTTCCAACATGATGGATGTCCGGCACATAGCTGGCGTGCGGTTGAAGCGGTTTTGAATAGCATATTTCATGACAGGTGGATTGGTTGTCGAAGCACCTTACCATGGCCCACACGTTCACCGGGTCTAATGTCCCCGGATTTCTTTCTGGTTGGAAAATTGAAGGATATTTGCTATCGTGATCCACCGACAACGCCTGACAACATGCGTTAGGTCATTGTCAATGCATGTACGAACATTATGGAAGGCGAACTACTCGCTGTTGAGAGGAATGTCGTTAAGCGTATTTCCAAATGCATTGAGGTTGACGGACATCATTTTGAGCATTTATTGCATTAATGTGGTATTTACAGGTTATCATGCTGTAACAGCGTGCGTTCTCAGAAAAGATAAGTTCACAATGGTACATGTATCACATTGGAACAACCGAAATAAAATGTTCAAACGTACCTACGTTTACGTTCTGTATTTTAATTTAAAAAACCTACCTATTACCAACTGTTTGTCTAAAATTGTGAGCCATATGTTTGTGACTATTACAGCGCCATTTATCACAAAGGGAAAAAAGTGGTCCAATTAAAACTTTCATATTTTCTTATGTACTACTCGAATATGTAATAAGAAAAGGGGGGGGGGGGTTCCTATTTAAGAAAACGCAGTTGATATGCGTTTGACCTATGGCAGCGCCAGCTAGCGGGCCAACTATAGCGCCATCTGGTTTCCCCCTTCATGCTAGACAAGTTTCGTTCGTGTAGTTTTTTCATTTGGCGCTTATTTCATGAGATATTTGGCCCATCACGATCAATGGACCACCCTGTATATAAGAATTAAGGTGTGTTGTACAGAGGTATTGTGGTTTTGTTTGTTGTATGCGCGATATCTAATTACAAGAAAGAGTTTCTGTGACGTCTTTACACATTTGCCTCAACACTGTCCAGTCTTTTCACACACAATGTCTTTTGTACGTACTGTCATGTCCAAGCATGGAGAGGAGCATGTCGAGGGTATGTCGATAAGAAAGTGGTGAGATGGTGATGTTGGGTGCATCAGTGTGGCTCTATGTGGCACAAACTGTAGTGATTGATTTTAAGCTGGGCCACCTGGGCTCTTACGTGCCATCAGTGCGCTGGGTCACCTGGAGCAGGCACGGCGTTGCTGAGGTGGCGCCCGCTGGGCTATCTACAGCTGTTGTTGCTGATGAAGCCAGTGGCTTGTAAGACGCCAGCAGATTAACAGGTTGTCAGCCACATCACTCACAGCTCTTACGCACACATGGTTCTAAGCGGGTGAAGCGCATGGCTCGCTGCAAGTTGCTTCCGTTAGGGCACAGTGTGAAGGTCCCTTTGTACTGGTCCGTGACTGGCAGTACCCAAGATCGATTGACAACGACAAGGGATCGTACTGTACCAACGTCTCTGTGCCGTTATTGCAGAGTATGCTGTGGCGCAAAGTACTTTAGGCCACCAGTCGAACACCACACTTTTAATTAGGTACAGTTTCTTATTTTTAAATCGATGTTAAGACTGCAGAACGCTATCTAATTGCAGAAGATCCCAGTTGGAGAGGAGCCTCTGAGGACGACAAGAATCTAGCCCGCGCCGCAATCACACTGGCAATGAACTAATCGAACACAAAATCAGCCTTAGCACAATCAATATTGCAATCACCTCATCCGCTGACCATGCAAACAGCCTGTCTACCAAATAATGGAAACAACACCCTGCCTAGACACCAAGCCGAAATCGTACCAAGTCACGATGGAACTACGAATAAACACAACAATATTCACACACCAATGATTACTGAAGTTAAGCAGTAGTGAATAAATGGGACTATTTAATGAACCACTCTCTTTGTCTACGATACTGATTTCGTCAGAGCAACAAATTACGTCAATTTCGGTACCTGATTATCTTGCGTGATGATAAATGCGACATCCAACTAGCAATTGTTATCTTTCGCAACGAGCTTTTCACATCGTAGTACGTACTCTCTGACATAAACTCGGAACAATTTTATTACTTGTACTAAAATACCAATCCGTCTACCGTCTTGAAATGATTATTCTGTTTATGGACACTTCCGTCACTTCTGTTGGGAATTTAAACATTTTTAATTCTCCCTTAAATATTTTTCCAACTCGACGCAGCGATAATATGTAAGTGTTGAGACTTCGCATGCGTCACACCATAACGAATCTTTGTTAGTAGCAAAATCTTTGGCCTTTTCGTAAATAATTCGATTACTTCAATTAAACTTATTCATCATTTAGGAAGCTTTTTCCCTTAAATGAAATCTTTTCTTTAATATTGAGAAGATCTACTTTCAGTAGATTATTTATAATTTCATTCTTTAAAGAACCTTGTACCAAGCACGTTTAAAAACGCCACATTATACGTGGTATCGACTACACTGTATCAATATCTCTTAATTACACTCGTTTGTACTTCCGAAAATTCTATAGATATATTCACACTAGATACCAATAAAATAGACAGGAAGATTTCCTTTAACCCCAATTAAATTGGATTTATTTTCCTTCTAGGTATCTCAATATACGTTGGTTATCACCAGTGAACGAGTGCCAGCAAATATATTATCATTCCTCACAATACGGAAACAAGTAATAAAAAAATCAAAGAAAAATCCTAAATGTCTCCGCTACTTTTCCACTAACCTTAAGTTACAATTTAAAAGCAAATCTTGACCTCTTCAGGCGTTGACCACACGCGACCCGCCAAGTTCCCTAACATTTAAATCAGCCACTCGTCACGTTGATGAATCAAGTTTTGGTTTAGCTACGTGCAGCTGGTTACATGGTTCCTTCAATTTACTATTGCTTGTCTACTCAGTGATACATGCACTCCATCACCGTGTAGTGAAACAATTCGTCGTTCTATGAGCCACTTCGCTGTCTGCTGCAAGCTAGTCGTCTTGAAAATACAACTACCAACACGTGTTCGAGGCTTTCCCTTCTCGATACACACACACACAATACCGAAATCACCTCAATAAAAACGAAAAGCAACCCAATTACCTCTGGGCGCGTCGCGACCACTCAACATACAATGCAGACGGGATATCGGTCACACCGATTCCACAAAACTCAGCAGCTAACAAATCAATCTCTCAATTAAATCAGGCTCACGCGGGACGCACCCCAGCAAATTTTACGAACGAAACTGTTCCCACAACTACACTCCTGGAAATGGAAAAAAGAACACATTGACACCGGTGTGTCAGACCCACCATACTTGCTCCGGACACTGCGAGAGGGCTGTACAAGCAATGATCACACGCACGGCACAGCGGACACACCAGGAACCGCGGTGTTGGCCGTCGAATGGCGCTAGCTGCGCAGCATTTGTGCACCGCCGCCGTCAGTGTCAGCCAGTTTGCCGTGGCATACGGAGCTCCATCGCAGTCTTTAACACTGGTAGCATGCCGCGACAGCGCGGACGTGAACCGTATGTGCAGTTGACGGACTTTGAGCGAGGGCGTATAGTGGGCATGCGGGAGGCCGGGTGGACGTACCGCCGAATTGCTCAACACGTGGGGCGTGAGGTCTCCACAGTACATCGATGTTGTCGCCAGTGGTCGGCGGAAGGTGCACGTGCCCGTCGACCTGGGACCGGACCGCAGCGACGCACGGATGCACGCCAAGACCGTAGGATCCTACGCAGTGCCGTAGGGGACCGCACCGCCACTTCCCAGCAAATTAGGGACACTGTTGCTCCTGGGGTATCGGCGAGGACCATTTGCAACCGTCTCCATGAAGCTGGGCTACGGTCCCGCACACCGTTAGGCCGTCTTCCGCTCACGCCCCAACATCGTGCAGCCCGCCTCCAGTGGTGTCGCGACAGGCGTGAATGGAGGGACGAATGGAGACGTGTCGTCTTCAGCGATGAGAGTCGCTTCTGCCTTGGTGCCAATGATGGTCGTATGCGTGTTTGGCGCCGTGCAGGTGAGCGCCACAATCAGGACTGCATACGACCGAGGCACACAGGGCCAACAACCGGCATCATGGTGTGGGGAGCGATCTCCTACACTGGCCGTACACCACTGGTGATCGTCGAGGGGACACTGAATAGTGCACGGTACATCCAAACCGTCATCGAACCCATCGTTCCACCATTCCTAGACCGGCAAGGGAACTTGCTGTTCCAACAGGACAATGCACGTCCACATGTATCCCGTGCCACCCAACGTGCTCTAAAAGTTGTAAGTCAACTACCCTGGCTAGCAAGATCTCCGGATCTGTCCCCCATTGAGCATGTTAGGGACTGGATGAAGCGTCGTCTCACGCGGTCTGCACGTCCAGCACGAACGCTGGTCCAACTGAGGCGTCAGGTGGAAATGGCATGGCAAGCCGTTCCACAGGACCACATCCAGCATCTCTACGATCGTCTCCATGGGAGAATAGCAGCCTGCATTGCTGCGAAAGGTGGATATACACTGTAGTAGTGCCGACGTTGTGCATGCTCTGTTGCCTGTGTCCATGTGCCTGTGGTTCTGTCAGTGTGATCATGTGATGTATCTGACCCCAGGAATGTGTCAATAAAGTTTCCCCTTCCTGGGACAATGAATTCACGGTGTTCTTATTTCAATTTCCAGGAGTGTATAATCGACAAAATTCCGTGCACTCTCCCAAGACTTAGGTGTCAACTGAGTAGCCTCACTACACCACGCAGTGAACCGCTATAAGATCAGACCTGATACACACAACTACCACTACTTGGTCGGTGAGAGATCTATCCGGGAACTAACTAACCCTTTTCGTTGTACAATAGGAACCATTTAAAACGAACAAACACGCAACGCTACGCCAACTTTTAACAATTAATGTAATAATCATCGATGCTGTCGATTCTTCGCAATAGCGGCCAGCTACCTGCTTGTCGCTCAGGCGGCATCTCTGGACGCAGCGATGGCGATATGGTACATCGCTGCAGTCGCGCATGCTCGCCACCTGCTATTCCGTAGACGCTCTCATATCATCTACAACACAATTTGATTTTGGTTTTACATCATACACATATATTATCGTGACCACCAGGTGTTACCATTGATTTATCACGCAGGACGCTCAGCACCAGTAAGGGCAAACGTACCCCGTGCGTTTTGACACAGCACACCTTCCGTCTGCTCCCCCTACGAGAGCCCATGAATTAGGTGCGAGCCCGCAGCTCGTGAACGTGCGGTAGCGTTCTCGCTTCCCACGCCCGGGTTCCCGGGTTCAATTCCCGGCGGGGTCAGGGATTTTCTCTGCCTAGTGATGGCTGGGTGTTGTGTGATGTCCTTAGGTTAGTTAGGTTTAAGTAGTTCTAAGTTCTAGGGGACTGATGACCATAGATGTTAAGTCCCATAGTGCTCAGAGCCATTTGCCAATTAGGTGCGAGGCCCAGAGCTGGCTTGTCTGGCTCGCCTCTTGCCTGTGAAGGGGTGGTCCTCAAGTGTGCGATTCGCTTCCCCACTGAAAGCGAGAGTGGTTGACGGACCCAGCATCAATCACCCTGGCTGCTGGGGGTCCCCTGGGGGCCAAGCATGCTGGTCAGCTGAGGCAGATTCACCCACTTACTCTCTCCTCCACCATCCGCTCTGGAGACTGCTCCTCCAGTGCTCCCTGCGTGTTCCTCGACCGACGCGCACCTGCTGGCGCTTGCTTATCGCAAGTCCAAACATGCATCCTGGTTAACATTAACATATCGACACTAGTGCAACGTACACAACCCTGATAATTTTAATAAAAGTCGAAGGTAATGTTTGAGCAAATTAAAGTTACCGTTACCCTGCATAAGGTTCCAATGAACATAAAGGCAAAACATAAACTAATGTGTAACTTCGAAATACCTCATTTACAGTAGGGTATCGTTACGTGTTGCTAGTAATAGATGGATCAGGAATGTTGTGGGGGAGCCCCTTTAATATTGCCTTAAACTATCACTTACTACTGGTATGGATAAGACTATGCCGCGCGTGATTAGCCGAGCGGTCTTAGGCGCAGCAGTCATGGACTGCGCGGCTGGTCCCGGCGGAGGTTCGAGTCCTCCCTCGGGCATGGGTGTGTGTGTTTGTCCTTAGGATAATTTAGGTTAAGTAATGTGTATGCTTAGGGACTGATGACCTTAGCAGTTAAAACCCATAAGATTTCACACACATTTGAACATTTCATAAGACTATAATACCACCCTCCACCAACTACTTCTTAACGTTGAATGTACATAATATCATTAAATATTATGTTGTTATGGTCTTCAGTCCAGAGACTGGTTTGATGCAGCTCTCCATGGTACCCTATCCGGTGCAAACCTCTTCATCTCCCAGTACCTACTGCAACCTACATCCTTCTGAATCTGTTTAGTGTATTTATCTCTTGTTCTCCCTCTACGATATTTACCCTCCACGCTGGCCTCCAATTCTAAATTGGCGATCCCTTGATGCCTCAGAATATGTCCTCCCCAGCGATCCCTTCTTCTAGTCAAGTTGTGCCACAAATCTATCATCTCCCCAAGTCTATTCAATACTTCCTCATTCGTTACGTGATCTCCCCATCTATGTTCTGCATTATTCTGTAGCACCATATTTCGAAAGTTTCTATTCTCTTCTTGTCCAAACTATTTATCGTCCATGTGTTAATTCCATACATAGCTACACTCCATACAAATACTTTCAGAAACGACTTCCTGACACTTAAATCAATATCATTTCCTAATCTAATTCCCTCAGCATCACCCGATTTAATTCGACTACATTCCATTATCCTCGTTTTGCTTTTGTTGATGTTCATCTTATATCGTCCTTTCAAGACACTGTCCATTCCGTTCAGCTGCGCATCTGGGTACTTTTCTTTTATTTATTCTCCAAGGATTTTAGTTCCTACTCCAAATATTTCTTTTGTTTCCTTTACTGCTTGCTCTCTACACAGATCGAATAACATCTCGAATAGGCTACAACCCTGTCACTCCCTTGCCAACCACTGCTTCCCTTTCATGCCTTTCAACTCTTATAATTGCTATCCGGTTTCTGTACAAATATCCTTTCGCTTCCTATATTTCATCCCTGCCACCTTCAGAATTTGAAAGAGAGTATTCCAGTCAACATTGTCAAAAGCATTCTCTAATTCTACAAATGCTAGAAATGTAGGTTTGCCTTTCCTTAATCTATTTTCTAAGATAAGTCGTAGGGTCAGTACTGCCTCATGTGTTCCAACATTTCTACGGAATCCAAACTGATCTTCCCCGAAGTCGGCTTCTACCAGTTTTCGATTCGTCTGTAAGGAATTCGTGTTAGTATTTTGCAGTTATTTAACTGATATTTCGGTAATTTTCACTTCTGTCAACACCAGCTTTCTTTGGGATTGGAATTATTATATTCTTCTTGAAGTCTGAGGGTATTTCGCCTGTCTCATACATCTTGTTCACCAGATGGCAGAGTTTCGTCAGGGCTGGCTCTCCCAAGGCTATCAGTAGTTCTAATGGAATGTTGTTTACTCCAGGGGCCTTGTTTCGACTTAGGTCTTTCAGTGCTCTGTCAAACTCTTCACGCAGTATCTTATCTCCCATTTAATCTTCATCTACATCCCCTTCACTTTCCATAATATTGTCCTCAAGAACATCGCACTTATATATACCCTCTACATACTTCTTCCGTCTTTCTGTTTTCCCTACTTTGCTTAGAACTGGGTTTCCATCTGAGCTCTTGAGATTCATACAAGTGGTTCTCTTTTCTCCAAAGGTCTCTTTAATTTTCCTGTAGGCAATATCTGTCTTACCCCTAGTGATATACGCCTCTACATCCGTACATTTGTCCTCTAGACATCCCCGTTCAGCCATTTTGCATTTCCTGTCGATCTCATTTTTGAGACGTTTGTACTTTTTTATGCCTGCTTCATTTATTGCATTTTTGTATTTTCTCCCTTTATCAATTAAATTCAATATCGCTGCTGTTACCCAAGGATTTCTACTAGCCCTCGTCTTTTTACCTACTTGATACTCTGCTGCCTTCACTATTTCATCTCTCAAAGCTACCCATTGTTCTTCTACTGTATTTATTTGCCCCATTCTTGTCAATCGCTCCCTACTGCTCTCCCTGAAACTCTCTACAACCTCTTGTTCTGTCAGTTTATCCAGGTCCCATTTCCTTAAATTTCCACCTTTTTGCAGTTTCTTCAGTTTTAATCTGCAGTGCATAACCGATAGATTGTGGTCAGAGACCACATCTGCCCCTGTAAATGTCTTATAATTTAAAACCTGGTGCCTAAATCTCTGTCTTACCAGTATACAATCTATCTGAAACCTAATACTATCTCCAGGCTTCTTCCATATTTACAACATCGGGCAATATATAATAGAAAGAAACAAGAACTATTCTAGTGTTATATAAAAATTGAGGCTAATTATCGTAACAAATATAAAGTTTCTATATTCAATCTTTTTTCCCAATTTTGATGTTATTCAGGTGTCTTTCTAGATTTTCCTCTGTATAACAATCTGTAAACAGGACTAAAGCACCACGGACATTTTCTCATGATTAACCGAATGCACAAATTTTGACGCTGTTCCAAAAATAGGTCCTCTTGTGATAAGAAAAAAAGGAAAAAGATTATCTGTTGCTCAGCACCGCGATGTAGATCTCCTTTTGTGCTGGCGCTATGCACACAAGCCAGTAGGCGTTGTGGTGCCGAATTAAACATCATATAACTGTGTGACACAACGCGGCTGTGGCGAGATCGAAACGCCAGGAGACGGACAGTCGTCCCAAGACACGGCCCTACGTGCCTCGAAACAACACGAGATATGGAACAAGCTCTCGATTTTCGTACTCTCTCCCGCTTTGTACCCCACTGAAGGGAATCTGAAGCAAACTGATTACTAGCGAGATGACCCGCATGGAGGCGGTACAGTGATCATGCTCACACACTAGTGAGTGAAGAAACACATATAGAGTATACTTTCGAGAAACTTGTGAAATGAGATTGCCCTTTCCAATGCTCAACAAAGCATAGTTAAAAGTGCAATCTTTCTATTCAGGTATCCGTTCTAAAAAGCACATAGCCCGCTGCGAACAGGCGTAGACACACTAGTCAGGTGAGCTGCTTGTCGTCTGACAAGCAAAGAGAAAATACAACCAGTGTCCGTAAATGAATAACATGGCATTATTATACGTTCATTTGGCCGCCTATTGGCGATCTGTTCATTTAAAACAAGTGAGGGTAAAAATCCTACGTCAAGATCGCAATCCTTTCTGATCACCGGCTTCGGCTCATTACCGAGACATCTTCAGAAGAATATAAAATGTTTTTCATTGTGTGACACCCATTACACATCATTGCATTTCTGAGAGCTAAGTCGCCCTAGTTAAATAAAATATCCTGAAGTATTATGTAAACTGATAACGTTAATGTTGTTACGGTGCCCATCCAGGGTTCAATTCCCGGCTGGGTCGGAGATTTTCTCCGCTCAGGGACTGGGTGTTGGGTTGCCCTAATCATCGTAATTTCATTCCCATTGACGCACCAGTCGCCGAAGTGGCGTCAAATCGAAAGACTTGCACCCGGCGAACGGTCTACCCGACGAGAGGCCATAGTCACACGACGACGGTGCCCATTTCGCCAACCATATGTACAAACGACCGGCAGCAGCGATAGTTGGTACGCCCATGAGCGGATGTAAACAAAATATAATTTCTAACCTTCATATCAGAAATAAGGACGTGACTGTGTTGCAGCTCGCAAGTGGTCGGTAGGGAAAAGAATATAATGGACATGTCTTAAGGCGTCTTATTTTGGTTTAGTTTGTAATGGAAAGAGCAATTGGTGGTGTAAAGGTAGACAGAACGGAGAAAATGTGTAAGCACATAGCGTAAAGTTCGGAATTCACAGCATGGACAAGGTAATCGGAGAAGAAGAAACAGAGCAATTAAAAAAAGAATTGAAGGGTACTTGAAATAAGTGACTAAATGAAGCTTAATGTAAAAAGGAGGCTATTTTCAGACGTTAACTTCAATAATAATGATGTCTATTGCGGTTCAGATGCAGAGCTGTATATAGCGTGTCATTCGTGTCTGTAGTCAGTGACTTTAGTTGGTACAACTGAAGTCACTCCCTGAAACATATTCTTTCTCTCTCTCTCGCTCTCTCTCTCTCTCTCTCACTCTGTCTCACTGCCCCTGACCCCATGCTCTACTCCCGCTAACAAATACTCGTAAAAACATACACACACACAAACACACACACTTTCACATACATATAGAGTATACATTGAGAGAAACATGTGAAATGAGATTGCGCTTTTCAATGCTCAACAAAGCATAGTTAAAAAAGCAATCTTTCTGTTCAGCTATCCGTTCCGGAAACCACATAGCCCGCTGCCAACAGGTGCAGACACACTATCCATCACGTTTTACTTTATTAAATGAAACGCAACACACCACATTTAATTTCGCTCTTATTGCTGCCCTAACTAATTAATGAGGCTATCAACAACGGTCAATACGTACGGATCCACTGGTCCCAGCAATGTAATGACGAAGTTCGTAACCGCGACTGAGGTCATATTTTCTAAATTTATCCAGACGCAAATTTCGAGCTTACTGACTGCTTATACGTCTCATTTTTTCGGAGAATACATGGCTGTAATACGTTTTATTTTTATCGCCATTAAAAACTGTAGTTTGCCTTGGACTAAAAATAAGTTACAACAAGACTCTCATCAGATCCATACATGTTGATGTCACTATTCTCAATATCTTCTTACATCAGATATTTGATCAAAAAATTGATATTTCATATTCATGAAAGAATATTGCCTCATCTGGATAACGTGTGTGCTGAACTGTAGCGAGACAAGGTGTAAACGGTAGAGGCACATTGCATTCTGTCTCATCAAATGTATAAGTGCAAATGGTTCAAATGGCTCTGAGCACTATGGGACTTCAGTTCTGAAGTCATCAGTCCCCTAGAACTTAGAACTACTTAAACCTAACTAACCTAAGGACATCACACACATCCATGCCCGAGGCAGGATTCGAACCTGCGATCGTAGCGGTCGCGCGGTTCCAGACTGTAGCGCCTAGAACTGCTCGGCCACTTCGGCCAGCCGTATAAGTACAGTCCCATGCAGTGCAGAACTCCCCATCAGATGTCACCCTGAGACGGAAACGCCATTAGAAAAGAAGGCTGGGAGTACTGCGTTGTGACTAGAGCAGCAGTAGCAACAGAATGAGTCAGTCAGGACAACTCTGTTCCTTCGAACGTAGACTAATTATTGAATGTTACATGGACAACAATATTATAAGGCCCAATTAAAACTGTCTAAAGCTGCACAGTTTGGCTGTTCGTGATGCGATTGTTAGGTAGAAACGGGAAGGCATCGGAACCAAGACCTGAAAGATCTCTTGTACTGACAAACAGAGACTACCGACCAATGCAGAGGGCGGGTGCAAAAATTTGCATGATATTCCGTCTCCCTCACTCCACCTCTCACTTTTTTTACCACTGGAGTTAATTTTATTCGGCTTGTGGTTTTATTTATGTAGGTATGATTATATATGCGTAGCAGCAATTAAGTTGGTATATGGTAACTAGTAACTTTGCTTTACGATATTAAAGTTTGGATTTGCAATGTTCAGACTGATGTAAAACTGAAACTGAGAGCTGATGCAGTACACAATAATGTTTGTAACAAGCTGCTATGGTTTTTATTCAATGTTATTACACTGTCTTTAATTAGTAATTCTTTCTTCATAAAAGCAAGTAACTTTGAGAAATGTTGAATAAATATTTAACTTTGGCTGTATGAGTCACACTATCACACATATGTTAATTTCAGACGTGAAGTGGGAGATGGAATAAACACTTTTATCGTAACTGTGGCACACCGTGGATCAAATTATTGCTTTTCCACATCTGCTCTGGATAAGCATGTAGGGAACATTCACTTGCTACTGTAACGTAATCAAGAAAGAAAGAAAACTGTATCTGAACTCACTACCTGGCATCGTATTCAGAAAAGTCAGTAATGAAATTCAAATGACTGTCACAGCACTGAATGTTGTTTACGTTATGCAGTGGATTTTTTAATATTGTTAATTAGAATAGGCGCGCGGCCAGCCCGCGTTCTCTTAATCTCAGGCAAAAATGTAAAATATTGCTTTAGTTTTACCGAGCAGACCTTGCCACAAAATGTGAAAATGATAAAGTCTTAACATAGTTATTCGTTATATTTTTTGCGGCCGCATAGAACATGTCGCACAGCACCTTCCAAATCAAACTGAGAAATGCACTGAATAATATGCTATAGTCTGCCGGCACTGCTGGATGCTGTAAGAAAATGTTAAATATTATTATGTTACCTCGGTTTACCGGCGAGACGACTGCGATGCCAGAGATAAATATTTTTTTAAATGTGCCGCGTCTGCGGCCGTTGCCCTCGCAGATTGGTACAGCGGCTTCCGCTAAATTAAATGCTGAAAATGTCTAAATTATTTACGGGACGAATGGCTGGCAACTTTACAAATTATTTTAAAAACATATTTGCTCAAACTCTATATATTCAAACAAAAATGAATTAATTTTACACACCTTTTTACAACAACTCACCTATGGCGGTTCTCAAGCTTCATGAACAAAAGACTCACGGCTAGCATAATATTTGCTTATCACGCAAGTGTTACGCGTAAGGAAACCCAAAGAGAGCAAAGAGATTATTACAATGCTTTTTACTGTTTATACATGTACTGAATTGTCCTTTTTATCTGAGGCACAGATCATAATCACTAATTCATTTAACAAGATAATAATATGTCATGGATTCAAAGTTAAAAAATGCATAAAACGTCAAATAATTATGTATGTTCTACATACACATATAATACATTCGTGAAATGTTTACACAGTCTTGCTTTATTGTTTCACTTGGTCATGTTTATTCGTGTTTAAATTATTTCTCTTTCGCCATGTGAGTGGCACTATATCGATATATGTTAACTGGTCTTACACACACGGAAAAAATTCTATGACACGCTTTTTATGACGACTGGCCAGGAGACGCGACAGTGAAATCAGCACAAGTTGTTACTCGCGGGTTCCGAAGTGCTGCCTTCAGCCCAGCTGTCACGCTGACTGTTAGTAACACGATTCACAAATAGGGTGGTACAGTGGCCGAACAGTTATCGTAACCTACGCATCCAAGTCAATGCTAAGCGGCGCTTCAGGTGGAGCAAACAGCGACCACGACTGGTTAGCGGAATACGTGTGATTTGGAGTGATCAGTTACACTGTACCCTGTGGTAATCCGACGGAGGGTTTTGGCTTTCACGAATGCCGGGTAAATGTTCCGGTTCATCATTTGTAGCGCTAACAGTAAAGTACATAGAAACTGGCGTTAGGGTATCCGGCTGGCGTTCGTGGTTGCTGTTTGATCCCATTACTGAGCGTAGAAAAACTCTAAGTGCGGAACTAAATACACACTTATATGCTGATCCGGCCGGAGACGATGACTGAAGTAATAAGGCAAAGCACCCAGTCATAAAGCAGCCACTGGGAGTCAATGCTTCGTCGACATTAAGCTTCCTTAAATGGATTCTCCTACCCTTAGTCCCGACTTGAACTAAAGGGAAATCTTTTGAGATGAATATCAACTTTTCTCCAGACCGTAGTCTCCAACATTACTATCTTTCTCGATTTCAGTTCATGAGAATGAATGGGCTGTCATTCCTCTACAGATAGACATGTCGTCCATAAGTTCTCTGACAGAGTTAGAGCCGCCATAAAGGCGAATGTCAAGATACTCCCTATTAGTGTCCTCTAACTGGTGTCCACATAATTTTGATGAGATAATGTGGCAGAACAGAGCCACATAATGTGTATGTAATGCTTGCGTGCAAACGTGTCGGGTACTGTAGTAGTGAGAAGGACTTAATAGCAGAGAGAAAAATGTTTACAGAATGTACGTCTCACCCTATACAGGAGTATGCGCTGTTTTGAGAGGTCCAGAAGGTTTAAACTACGTACCGGACCAGGACTCGAACACGCAAAACTTCGATTTCCCGGACAACGATGTTACCTACTGAAATATCCAGGCACGAACCACTATACACGATGAACCTAGTTCACCATCTGTCATAACCTTGAATACGTGAAACATCATTGAGTTCCAACCTCCAATTCTTCCTTTTTCGTACTCAAACATTTTGAAGTTTCTGCGCAGAGAAGGGAAGAAAGAGCCAAATTAAGAGTTCCATTCAGTTTTTGAAGTTTGTGTTGATGGCACAATAGGAGTGGCACTACCAAAGAAAGAAGATGGTAAGTTTCAAGACTTGTTACATAGTACTGTTCGACGAATGCAACTGACAGAAAAATTAAAACAATTTTTTAACACGAATTGTGATCATAATTTGAATATATCTTATAAATTTGAAAGAACCATCCCCCAATATTCCCAACAGTTTAAAATGTCTGAGCCCCAATTCTTAGAAAAGCGGCAGAGGGCACAACCTCCAGTAGTCCAGAGAGAAAAGCTCGAATAAGTTCAGGACGTCACAGATTGCCTAAATTATTGCGGCACGGCTCTCAAAAATAACAATAAAAATTGCCAAATCTTACGTATTGTTCGTGTCGGTGATCAGCCTATCATTGGAATTTGTAAAATGTTTTAACTACGTGTATTTCACTACTGCATTTTTATTATCTTATGTATTGACTGATAGAAAATTCTGGAACATTAAGGATGTTTGTTTTTAGCGAGTGAATGAGTAAGTAAATGTATGTGTCATCAGCTACAAACATATACACGGGCTTTTAGATTTGTGAGAGTTCCCAGCTCCTTCCCATTTGGTTGTTAATAGTTAACCAGCCAAGTAATTTAATTCTGGGTGATAATTCTGTTTGTCTTAATCGAAAATTATTTCGGGTGGACAGTTAGGTAAACAAAGTGAGGAGGTACTTTGTAATTAGGCCATTACTGATCATAAGGCTCTTATATTATCATTTACTACAGGTGTTCCAAGAAGGAATTTTAAGAAAGGTAGGAAAATGTTTTTCGATACCAGAAATGTCAAGTATCAATTTGCAAATTGTATGATAAATCAACAGCAAATACACTACCAGACAAAAAATGAATCACCCAAAAACGCTGTCGGACGTCCGTGTAACATCGTACACATACATAGCATGGACAGAGATGTAAAAGATTCGCAAAGTAATTTCCTCTGACAGGCAGAACCACAATCGCACTGCATTGGTGATGGTCAAACGCCTGATAGGGTGTTTCGGAAGCTAGAAATCTCAGATGTCATGTGATCACTGTGAAGGACACAGAAATGCCACGTACGAGGTGCATTCAAGTTCTAACGCCTCCGATTTTTTTTCTGCTTAACTACTCACCCGAAATCGATGAAACTGGCGTTACTTCTCGACGTAATCGCCCTGCAGATGTACACATTTTTCACAACGCTGACGCCAAGATTCCATGGCAGCGGCGAAGGCTTCTTTAGCAGTCTGTTTTGACCACTCGAAAATCGCTGAGGCAATAGCAGCACGGCTGGTGAATGTGCGGCCACGGAGAGTGTCTTTCATTGTTGGAAAAAGCCAAAAGTCACTAGGAGCCAGGTCAGGTGAGTAGGGAGCATGAGGAATTACTTCAAAGCTGTTATCACGAAGACACTGTTGCGTAACGTTAGCTCGATGTGGGGGTGCGTTGTCTTGGTGAAACAGCAGACGCGCAGCCCTTCCCGGACGTTTTTGATGCAGTGCAGGACGGAATTTGTTCTTCAAAACATTTTCGTAGGGTGCACCTGTTACCGTAGTGCCCTTTGGAACGCAATGGGTAAGGATTACGCCCTCGCTGTCCCAGAACATGGACACCATCATTTTTTCAGCACTGGCGGTTACCCGAAATATTTTTGGTGGCGGTGAATCTGTGTGCTTCCATTGAGCTGACTGGCGCTTTGTTTCTGGATTGAAAAATGGCATCCACGTCTCATCCGTTGTCACAACCGACGAAATGAAAGTCCCATTCATGCTGTCGTTGCGCGTCAACATTGCTTGGCAACATGCCACACGGGCAGCCATGTGGTCGTCCGTCAGCATTCGTGGCACCAACCTGGATGACACTTTTCGCATTTTCAGGTCGTCATGCAGGATTGTGAGCACAAAACCCACAGAAATGCCAACTCTGGAGGCGATCTGTTCAACAGTCATTCGGCGATCCCCCAAAACTATTCTCTCCACTTTCTCGATCATGTCGTCAGATCGGCTTGTGCAAGTCCGAGGTTGTTTCGGTTTGTTGCCACACGATGTTCTGCCTTCATTAAACTGTCGCACCCACGAACGCGCTTTCGACACATCCATAACTCCATCACCACATGTCTCCTTCAACTGTCGATGAACTCCAATTGGTTTCACACCACGCAAATTCAGAAAACGAATGATTGCACGCTGTTCAAGTAAGGAAAACGTCGCCATTTTAAGTATTTAAAACAGTTCTCATTCTCGCCGCTGGCGCTAAAATTCCATCTGCCGTACGGTGCTGCCATGTCTGGGACGTATTGACAATGAACGCGATCTCATTTTAAAACAATGCGCATGTTTCTATCTCTTTCCAGTCCGGAGAAAAAAAATCGGAGGCCTTAGAACTTGAATGCACCTCGTACTTATGTGAGACAGCGTTATCTGTACCCAACAGCGTCTGAAAGGAGGCAGCTGGTTGAATCGTGGCAATATCCAGATATGTGGGGCGTTAGGATGGGACAGTGGCCTGCTGTTGGGTAGCTAGGGAACATGCGGCAGGAACACTCATCGTCAAGATTCCGATCGATCACGTCTCACCACCACAAGAGAGGGGCGCCACATTTGTGTACCAAGCACATCGTAAACTATCCACATGTGTGTTTCACATCCAAGAATAAGTAGTGGATCCTCAAAAACATTATTTTTTATCCCGCATCATTAGTCGGAAGCTAGCAGCACGGACAGAGCATCATTTTGACATTCGTAAGCTGCCTTTACTATCACGACGCAAACAACTGAGTTTGAAATGTCACCGTGAGCAGAAAGCATGGATTTCCAAAGAATGCCTTCACATTGTGTTCAGCGATTAAGCGTGGTTCTGTTCTACCCAGCAGTATGCTCATCATGTGGCGAGCATGGTGGAGACCTCCGAGCATGGGCATATTAAATTCTCCACATGTGTGGCCATAGTGTACGTAGTTGCTTTATAATTCTTCATGGTATTCTTGTTCTGTCGCTGCAACTACAAAAATGGATTATTTTTTCACTATACACGTTTCGTGTTATTGAGGTAAACATATAATAGACAGTAAAATCTCTGACACAGCAACATTGCTCTCCTTTGATGTAGAAAGTATGTACAGTTGTTTCCCTGTCAATGAAACCCTAAAAATAATTGAAGAAATACTCAAAACAGACAACCAGCTACCTGATGAACATACTAATGAAACCAAAAAATTATTGCAGTTATTAGCACAAAAAATTATTTTGAGTTCAATCAAGAATACTACATACAAGACGAAGGTTTACTCATAGGTTCACCTATTTCAGGAACATTCGCCAACATATTCATGAATTGCATAGGAAAATTAATATTTAAAGACACAATACACAAGAAAAGCTACAACCTCATCTACTGGTGCAGATGCATGGGTGACATAATATGCATGGTAGATGAACCTGGAAACAGAACACAGCAACTACACAAAGAAATAAATGCTGCACCCAAAATCATAAAATTGAAAACAGAAGAAGAACAAGAAAACACTCTCAAATTTTTAGACATAGTCATAAGAAAAGACAAGTAACCTTATCTTAAACCCAACTTAAAACCAAATACAGAACCACAAACAAGCTGCAATCAGACACTTGTTAAACAGGCTGAACAGGATCCTCCTAAACACTTCTACTTACCAGAAAGAGTTAGTCATCATAAAATAAATAGCATAAAAATAGACACAAAGGAACACTGGCAGACAAACTAAAAAAAATAAATATGTAAGTAACGAAAAAACTAACCACAACACAGTAACTCGTACAACTTGCACTACAAAAAAAAAAAAAAAAAAAAAAAAAAAAAAAAAAAAAAAAAAAAAAAAAAAAAAAAAGCCTTACAGTGACCTACCACAACAATTTCACTCTTAAAATAGGTAACATATTCAAAAAACAAGGCACAAACATTGTTTACAAAAATAAAAATTTCATACAAAAGCACATTCCAAAACCAGAATCAAAACCAGATACCAAGAATGTGATACCTACCAGCTCAGTTGCAGAGATTGTGAGAAGATATAGCCTACGTTGGAATGACTGGCAGGACATTCGACACAAGATATAAAGAACACATCAGAGCATTTAAATACGGTACAAACCATTCAACATTTGCAGATTATCTAAATGATAACACCGTAGACCAAGCAATACTGAAAATGCTATGAATATCATAAAAATCACTAAAGACAAACACCTCCTCCATTTCCAAGAAAATTTCCACATACAAAATGTTCACTACTGGCCATTATAATTGCTACACCATGAAGATGACGTGCTACAGAAGCGAAATTTAACCGACAGGAAGAAGATGCGTCCATATGCAAATGATTAGCTTTTCAGAACGTTCACACAAGGTTGCCACCGGTGACGACACCTACAACGTGCTGACATAATGAAAGTTTCCAACCGATTTCTCATACACAAACAGCAGTTGATCGGCGTTGCCTGGTGAAACGTTGTTGTGATGCCTCGTGTAAGGAGGAGAAATGCGTACCATCACGTTTCCGACTTTGATAAAGGTCGGATTGTAGCCCATCGCGATTGCGATTTATCGTATCGCGACATTGCTGCAAGCGTTGGTCCAGATCCAATGACTGTTAGCAGAATATGGAATCGGTGGGTTCAGGAGGGTAATACGGAACGCCGTGCTGCATCCCAACGGCCTCGTATCACTAGCAGTCGAGATGACAGGCCTACATTTCAGCAGGATAATGCACGGTCGCATGTTGCTGTTCCTGTACGGGCCTTTCTGAATACAGAAAATCTTCGACTGCTTTACTGGCCAGCACATTCTCCAGATATCTCACTAACTGAAAACGTCTGGTCAATGGTGGCCGAACAACTGGCTCGTCACAATACGCCAGTCACTACTCTTGATGAACCGTGGTATTGTGTTGAAGCTGCATAGACAGCTGTACCTGTACACGCCAGCCAAGCTCTGTTTGACTCAATACGCTGGCGTATCAAGGCCGTTATTACGGCCAGAGTTGGTTGTCACATGTCAGTTCTAGTATAACATATTTGTCCAATGAATACCCTTTTATCAGCTGCATTTCTTATTGGTGCAGGAATTTTAATGGTTAGTAGTGTATTAACACAAAATATACAGCTGCTCAGTGACCAGATAAATATTGGAAACCAGACTGTATGTAGAATAATTGATGAAAGTACATGAAAAAGAAAAGAGCGTTTTCCATCCTTCACCCCCTCCAACCTGCCCAACCCCCTCCCCCCCCCCCCCCCAACTCACAGTCTCATTTCACTTCTCGCTCCTCACCTTGTCATCTAACTAACACTCCATCGCATTGGTATATACGTATGTCCACTCATCATGGTTTCCCACTACCCTAAAAAATCCTCCATCGTTATTCTTTTTCTACTCTTACACAGAAACATAATTAGCCTAATTACAATTACACACATACAATAATGTAATTTTAAAAGATGTTGTAGGTCACAGATAATGTACTGGGAAGGTTATGTTCGCAACACTACAAAACACAAACAACAACACATACGTGAAGTACAAAAACAAACAGTGTATAGTGGTGTGCTAAAAGTGTGTTATGAAAAACATAAGAAAAGCGTAGTGCTGCAGAACATCTAAAAATAGACCAAAATTATCAGTGTCTAACGCAGAAAAACAACTATGTGCTAGCAGACGGCATTTCCCGATGTGAGTGAGAAATCAGCTGAAATCTCACCGAAAGTAGTAATCTACCTGTCGTTAACGAACTGTTTTTCGATCCAAAAGTAAATGAAAATGTAAATAATTACGGACCACTAATGATGCTTGACCTCAATAAAGCGAAACGCGTCCGTTGGAAAAATCACGCATTTTTGTAATTGCAACGACAGAAAAAATACCCTCAAGAATGGACGATTACTCCCGTCGTCATGATGTGGAGAGCAATAGGTTTTGGCTGGCAGTGATTCAGGGAACTCACACGGTACGTCTGGAACAGCCTTTGCCCTTATGTGTCACATCTCATGCGGCTGTATCTTGGTAGCATTTTTGAGCAGAGTATGCTTGTCATCACATGGTAGATGTCTCTGCGACCAGTATGTGTGATGCTGAGCTAGTCTTGCGGCCGACAAGATCCTCATTTCTGTTTCCAATAGGTCATGTGTGACGCCATGTAGGGGTCACTCCGTCCCAGTGCCAGTATCCTGCATATCAAACATCTGCTACAACCGTTGTAGCCCAGTTTAACTCTGGAGAGGGTTGCACGGCTTCAGGGCACCCTTCGCAGTGTATCCACCCAGTCGACGCGGTGCAACGTGTTACTGATAAAAGGACTCGTACTTCCTGGTGCTCCAACTGGACTTTGTAATCGCCGAAACACGTCACATACCTTCTCAACATACGAAGTTTGATTTCCTCTCCTTTTCCCCTTGTGGGTGCTTCACGCTTTGCTTCAGGCACTGAGTAATGCTCTGATGGCGAAGTTATGTACCACGTATGAACTAAATTCTGAAGAATTGTACAATACCCCATAGACACGCATGTTCCAAGAAAAGCTGTGAGCGGTACACTTCCCTTACGGTGGTACAACAGCCCTGCGAGATGTAGCTACGAAGGCAAAGGTTCAAATGGCTCTGAGCACTATGGCACTTAACTTCTGAGGTCATCATTCCCCTAGAACTTAGAACTACTTAAACCTAACTAACCCAAGGACATGACACACATCCATGCCCGAGGCAGGATTCGAACCTGCGACCGTAACGGTCGCGCGGTTCCAGACTGAAGCGCCTAGAACCACTCGGCCAAGGCGAAGGCGATGGGAGCTTCATCACAGATTTAGGCGAAGCAGAAGACTGGCAAGAAACAAAAGCTAAACGAAGCCAAAATAAACGTAATGAGAGCAGTATTCAACGGATTGCCAAGTAAAATTTTGACTGCTGATGTAATTAAAAACCTATGAGTTTCTGGTCTTACATTAAGTCTGTAAGCAGTTCTAAATGAGGAAGATGACGGATGGAAAACCAAAATGCTGAATTCAGCTTCACCGTGAAGGATCGTAACACGGTTCCTCCACAGCACGACTGCCGAAACGGTGATTGCGAAACGGAAAACTAATAATTCTCGATAATGCGTTGGGTTTGGTTGCTTGGAGGTGGAGACCAGACAGCGAGGTCATCGGTCTCGTCGGCTTAGGGAAGGATGGGGAAGGAAGTCGGCCGCGCCCTTTCAAAGGAAACATCCCGGCATTTGCCTGGAGTGATTTAGGGAAATCACGGAAAACCTAAATAAGGATGGCCAGACGTGGGATTGAATCGTCGTCCTCCTGAATGCGAGTGCAGTGTGCTAGCCACTGCGCCTCGATGATGTATCGGCATCTGGATCGGATGAAATAACTGTAAGATTCAACTTACGTGATACGATAGAACTTGCTTCCCTTCCGGCAATAGCACAGGGTGTATCAAAAAGAATAATCCGATTTGGTACGTATGTATTTCTGGAACTAATAAACTTATAAAATGAATTTTGTTTTTGATGAATGATAAACACAAATTGTTTGTTCAAATAGATTTTTTCATGCCTTTTCATAGGTATTCAGTATGTCCCCACCCCCCTTTGAGATGCAATGCGGTATTCAAATTGTTCCCACACTGCAGCGAGTATGTATCGAGTTACAGCTTCCATAGGTACTACTATGCGATGTCTTAGTTCATTCACTGTTGCTGGTGACGGAGGCACATAAACAGAGTCTTTTATAAATTTCCACAATAAATAATCACATACAGTCAGGTCTGTTTACTTCGAAGGCTAGTAAGGTAACGCTGAATCATTTGCTCCCGTGCGACCGGTCCACCGTTCAGTAATCCTTTTATTTAAAACTTGCCGCACCTCCAGATGCCAGTGTCACTGTGCCCCGTACTGTTGGTAAACGAAGACGTTCGAATCCAGTCTCCACCCGTAGGAAAACAAAGTCCTCAAGTAAAACGAGATACTTGCTTCCTGTAACAATTTTCTCGGCAAAGAAAAATGGACCATACACCTTTTCCCGTGGAACTGCACAAAACACATCAAATTTTGGAGAGTCACTTTCAAGTTGTACAGCTTCATGTGGTCGTTCCGTACCCCATATTCTCACATTATGACTGTTCACCTTTCCATTTAAATGGAATGTTGCCTCGTCACTAAACACTAAGCGTGGAAGAAAACTGTCATCCTCCATCTGGCCAAGAATTAAATTACAGAACTCAGCATGTTTTTGTGTGCCACCTTCACGAAGAGCTTGCATTAGCTGTATTTTGAATGGTTGCATGTGTAAACATCGACGCAACACACCCCAGACGAACATCGGGAACATGTTGAGCTGTCGAGCAGCATGGCTAAGGGATTTCTGCGGACTCCTTGTGAAAGTATGGCGGATGCGTTCGATGTCTGTGTCATACACTCGGGGAGCGACCGGCGATTTGCCTTGACACAAACAACCTGTTTCTCGGAATTGTTCATGCCATCGTCTAATGTTCTGTGCTGTAGGAGGATCCAGCACGAAAGTCGCGCTGAACAGTTGTTTCTGACCCGCACTGCGCAAAACGTAGAGCACAAAACGCTTTCTGTTGTCTGAACATCATTTTTACTAGAATTGAAGTGGGCGCACACTGCTGCTAACTAGCGGGAACCATATAAGACTCTAGAGTTTGCTGTTTTCAACTGTACATTGTTTACGTACTTATCTCAAAGAACATAATAGTTACCATTTTTTTATCGGACGATTCTTTTTTTACGCCCTATATACTTTAGATCGCTGGCAGAACGAATAGAACCAAACTAGTGGAAAGAAACCACAGGTGGATACAGTTTTCCAGAAGAGTCGTTGAACTGATGCACATAATTGTAAGCCTGTTTAGTTATGGGACTAGTTTTATACTCACGCGTTCTGACGATTATGGAGGATGGAAATGTCATCTGGAAATACAACACGGGATAGGTAAACAGAGATCTTACGAAACATGATTTGCTCTGTTCGTCATAATAACCTATCGCGCCATAGATTACAGCATCGAGGCTGATTTCGTGTTCCTGGTCTTCTGGAAGTCATTCACTACAGTTTCACACTGTCCTTAAGCTAATTAAGTATGAGTTCACAAAAATGGTTCAAATGGCTCTGAGCACTATGGCACTTAACTTCTAAGGTCATCAGTCTCCTAGAACTTAGAACTAATTAAACCTAACTCTGAGGACATCACACACATCCATGCCCGAGGCAGGATTCGAAACTGCGACCGTAACGTCGCGCGGTTACAGGCTGTAGCGCCTAGAATCGCTCGGCCACCCCGGCCGGCATGAGTTCACACAAGATTCATGCTGGATTCAGGACTTTATAAGAGATGAAACTTTATGCGTTAATCTTATTGCGATGAATGTCACAGATGTAAAGATTATTTCTGTAGTGCCATAAGATAGCGCTATAGAGCCTTTACTAGGTAGCTCACTTTCACAGAGGAAGCTGGTAATGACTGAAGATAGTAGTGAAATGCAGAAGGATTGCGGCGTGTCGGTGATTGGTGTAGGGACGTAAATACAAGGGGAGTTCAATAAGTAATGTACTACATTCTTTCTTCTGAAAGCTGGTTGGCTTTGCTCTCCAATAAACTATACCATTCTCCACTCTTTTGGCTACAAAACCATATTTTTCAGCATAATCTCCGCTAAATTCTATAGCATTGCCTCATCTTTTGTTTTTATGCTAGTATGAAACCACCCCACTGGTCGACGTCGGAGCCAAATGCTTACTGCATCAATAGACGCCCCATCATACGCAACTACTTCGCGGGAACTGCTTCCTCCATTGGGTCAGACAGATGGAACTCTAAAGGCGCCAGATCTGGGCTCTAGGGTGCGTGAGAAACACACTATTGTGTGAACGTGTGTGGGTGACTGGGGCAGCACTACCAACCGAGACTCCTGTTGCTACAGTGAGGTATTTGACTGTGATCCGCAGATTACCTCGAACGAGGGTATTTGAAATGTATTCACAGTAACGGCATTCCTCTCAATAGCGAGTAGTTCGCCTTCCGTAATGTTCGCACGTGTGGGCCATGGTGCTTCGACGACCAATGCACCTGTCATGAAATATGCTATTCAATACCTCTTCAACAGCACGCGAGCCGGACATCCATCATGTTGGCAGTACGCCGCCATTCTGTCATGCAGTGAAACATCTTGTAGTAACATCGGTAGAACATTACGTAGGAAATCAGCATACATTGATATGGAGTACCTGGCAGTAGGTGGCATCAAAATTCACCTAATATAAAAAAAACGTATGTTTTTGGGGGTGTTCAGATACTTTTGATCACACAGTGTATTGATGACAATAATTACAAAATTATAGATCCGGATGCACACCGTAATAAGGATTACGTGTGAACTGTCACACACATAAATGGTAAAGAAAGTTTTAAGCGGTAACTACTCTCTCCAGTTAACAGAAAACGTATATATCACAATAATTGCCAAATATAAACCAGAACACTCATTGGATAAGATTATATCACATGCGACATGCCGACACATTAATTTGGTCACACTTTACAAAAGTTGAGTAATCTTGTGGTAATGTAACAGATACGGCCAACGGCCAAAATGCGCTCAGCGTAACTCACAGTCAAACGAAGACAACCCAGCACAAGTGCATCGGCGACAGAAATAACAAAATCTGCTTCATAACCAGATGGTCACCCTAACGTCCATTCTTTAACATGCTCGCCAAATTGATGCCACGACAACAACTTATTCCGGTATCCGCCACCACTTTAATATTTCGTTCGGCCGATTCCAGCGGCGCCGCGCCCTGGCCAACGCACTACAACGGGCGCCCACACTATCTCCAGACGTAAACACAACTCTGTCTGCTCACCCTGAGCGAG